>NW_027270943.1:1232500-1832500 GCF_040938485.1 Diadema antillarum
CATTTTTGCAATTTTGCAATGACAATAATTCCTGTCATCTGTAAGTTCCCTTTTGACAAAGAATTGAGCAAAAGTTTTTTTTTTTATTATCATCAAACAATAGGATTACAAGTATTAAAGGGAATCAAGAAAGCGCATATATACAGGAAATGAGAATATCGTCTGATAGTCCTTTTCTGTTTTATTGCCTATTTCTGAAAAATTGTTTTGTTTGCATGCATACAGAGGAGACATCGTTACAAATAGAGAATGCATAGTTATTATTCAGACACAGATAATCACGTATTAGCGTATATGTACATGGGAATACGAGGAACATACAAAATGATTATAATATGAATATCAATGTCAGAAATACTTGACGTATTAGAGAGAAAATATTAAGTTGTACTGAAGCAATGTACTCCAACAATTGAGCTGAGAATAGGATTGTTTAAGTTTTGTACCCGTTCTGTTTCCATATCTTTGAAAATGGAAAGAAGAGATTCATCGTCTTGCGTATTGTTTTTAACAGATGCTAAATGTGTAGGCATTCGTACTGCACTGATCCACAGAATTCTCTTTGTATGGTGTACCATTTCCGAATCCCAATCGGACCATCTATGGCCACACTCGTCAAAGATGAGTCTGTTTGCACAGACACGAACTGCGCGTGTGTCTGGACAAACATGGTACTATCACGTGTTTAATATAGTTTATCGTTTATGTTCCTTTTTTACAATTGCATTGATGAATAGGAAAACTGATTATTTCCTTTTATTTCATTAAGACATATTCATTTTCCATTTGCCATTTTCCACAATAATTATCATTCACGCGTTCTTCTCTTTTCTGTGAGTCATTTTGGCTCGGTTAAATTAAGTTCGATTCGATGCAACTATATACGTGTACATTGAGAGTGCGGATATCAAGGGATCAGGTATTTGGGAAAATATGTCTTTTAGTATGCGGCTGTTATTTCAATCTTAAATATGGATCTTTCATCATTTCAAATTGACATCAATCTCAGATATTTGTTCTCTATATATGTAGTCGAAATATCGTTAAAAAGTTGGATGTACCTGAAGTCGGATAGAAGGAGGGCTATTGCGAGAGATTTAGCTCATCCAGTTGAGGGAAAAATTAATTATCATTACAACATTTCAACACGGCCAGCAGGCCCATTATTGGAGGCTTTGATAAAACGTACTTCAGAAATATTAATAGCACTGTTAGGTGTCTTCATATCAATTCATGTTTCTATTGTTTCAAGTGTTTTCATGTCATTTTTATGCATGTTCTTATCTGAATCACTATCTATTTAGTTTGTGTGTGTGCGTATACGTTGTAGTTAAGGACAAAGCGTAGTTTCATAGGACACGTAATTTTGCCCTAATTTTTCAATAGGATCATGCATGTGCTTATAAAACATTAGATTAATTGCCTGTAAAAAACAACAACCGGTAGGCTTATATTCTTATAACATAAATCATATTGTTTTTGCCGGCCGATTTCGTGCCTCCGTTATTGAGATTCCATATTACTGCATTGATTTTAGGATAATTTAGCCTAGATGACATGCTCGGTATATCAATTTTATGAATTCTTCATTCACATTCATTCAGTCTGGAGCGTTCGAATTACCTTTAAATTCATTCTAATCAACACTTTTTCAAGTGAAATTCGTAAGACAAGCACCATTTTCCTATTTGTTCATTCTATTCAGAAAGATACAGTCACATGATCACGTTTATATGCTGCGCTCGTTCATTTGAATTCATTTTTGGACATCCAGTTTAACATATTTTGCAGTTGATTTAGCAGACATGTTTACGCTTTGGTTCTTTCTTTATTTTCTTTCATCATGGTTATTGTTTCGCCAGCATAAGATTTCATATATTCTAATTCATTTCAGAGATTTTGGTAACAGTATTTTTTTTTCATTGTGCTTATTGAGTCTCCAAGTACGAAGATGGCGAATGTAGCCACAACTTATCTGGTCGTTGAACGCTTTATTTGGAGTGTGTCGGGCCTATCGGCCAGTTCTAGGTGGTCAAGGTTATGATCCTCAAATGTTTCTATAATCATTCTATATCTTTTTGAGATATACGTCCATATCTTATTTGTGCTGTCATGACTGTAAGAACATGAAGTTAATCTGTAGTACTGGTACATGTAGGGCTATTAAAGAAAGCGGGCGTTACAGAACAACAAACTCGAGTTATATAGGGTCAGAAATGCGATACTTTTACTACTTAACAGCGTGTGGATGAAACAAAAAGTCACATCGAAATACACGTTCAAGTGCTGTGAACTTTCCGAAACACAAATAGCATGATGTTCGTTTGAAGACATATGTTTGAAATGTGACTGCCCATTAGCGAAACTGAGTGACTGAAATACCCTTTTCGGCCAGTGATGACGAATTTGAATAGACGTAGAGTACCTATTCATTTGAATACCCTTTTTACGAGTTCGAAAGCCCCATGTGGAAATATCATTGATCGAAATGGTAAAGTGAACGCGCAAGTTGTAACATTGACACACAGACTGGGCGATAACTAGGGTTTTTGCTAAATTGAACGAACCCTCCATCAAGTGAACTGACAAAGGTGTGAAATTGGCTGGGAAAAGCTATTATATCTATGATATTATATATCTTTTAATCGTGATACATTATATGATACATTTTTTTTTTCAAGTTTGAAATACTAGTTTTGGAGTGTGTTATCACAATACGGGGGGGCCGCAAAATGGTGTGTGTGGGGGATGGGGTGGAAGAACTGCGGGACGGGGGGGGGGGGGGGGGGTCAAGGTTATAAAAACCCAAACACCTTTATAAGGACAGAACCTTTGAAAAATTCCCCAGTCATTGTGATGATTTTTTTCCGTTTTTTCACCCTTGGAGCCGAAAAAGGGGGTGGAGGAGTTCCCCGCTTCGCGACCCACACAATAATAGTCAATCCTACACTGTCAACAGCAATACTGTTGGTAGACCTACTTTGCTTTGTTCTACATTGTATTGCTATTTATTCATCCTCCTATCTTTCTCTCCTTTTAAGAGATTTCTGGGGGATCTTTACGTGGGATGTTGAATCATTTTTGCTCAAGGACGGCATTCATCATAGTCATATGCTTGAATAGTGACACTGCCATTTTTTTCTTATTTATTTATTTTATTTTATTTATTTCACATATTTAAAAAGGGTAGCCCAAGTCAGCACTTGCTGGTTTTCATCGGGGCCCTTTAAAAACACAACACATAAACATTCCAAAATTACATTTACTAAGAGACATAGAAAAAAATATTATATACATTCAATCAAAATCAAACATATAGCGCTTATAGAACAATTTCAAAGACATGTAAATACTACAACGTTTCTAAATGAACAGAAATGAATTGGGAAAAACTACAACAATAACATTTATTGCACAATTCAAACAACCTATAAAACTGTGAAAGACCGTGTTAGTCATTGATTAAAAAAAAAAATCTCGATAATAAAACACACATATCTTAGGCTCCTTTTGAACAATTCTAAGTTGAGGGAACATCGTGTCTTTAAGATTCACATATCACAATCTGCTTTTGAACAAACCTAAGTTGGGGGAACATCTTGTCTCTAATGGCAAATTATTCCAGTGAGATACCGCTGTGCACACAAATGATCTCCTGAAAAATTCGGTATTACATCTCGGGATCTCAAGTTTGCACTGCCCCGAGTTGCGTGTAACGCGTTGGGCTACTGCATCATGCATAACAAACTTATTTGCGAGTAAAAAGGGTGCAAGATGGTGCACACATTTAAATGTCATGCATGCCATTGCTTTTGAATACAATGTTTGTAACGTTGGCCAATTAAGCTGATTGAGCACTTGCGCGGATGGGGTTTCCCATGAACAGCCAGCTATAATGTAAGCGGCTCGCTTGTGTAACCTGTTGATGGTTTCGTAGTTTTGTTGTGACCTGTTGGTCCATACATTGCAACAATACAAGGCATGTGGGAGGATATAACCCCAGTATGATAGGCTGAGATAGTGAGTGTTGAACGCTCCCTTGAGCCTTCTAAGAATACCTAATTTTTGCTTTACTTGCAGGGCGACTCTATCCACATGCTTGTTGAACTGCAAATTATCGTCAATTACAATTCCAAGACATTTATACTGAGGAACACATTCAACTGGGGTTGATCTTATCTGTTCATATAATCTGCTGACATTTAAAGTTTGAACTTTTTGCCCAGACCCAATTACCATTACTTTAGTTTTATTAATATTCAGAAGCAGTTTATTTTTTGGGGTTCATATGTAAACCTCCTCAAGAGCATGATTCAGTTTTGACTGAATTTCATCCACGCTTCTACCTCGCACAGATAAAGTCGCGTCGTCTGCGAAAAGAAACATTTCTCCGTTGTGGATACTCATGGGTAAATCATTAATGAATACGGAGAAAAGTATTGGCGCTAACACTGAACCCTGTGGAACTCCGTGTTGTATTGCTCTAATGGATGACTTTTTCCCTTTTACAGATACAAATTGACTTCTACCTTTCAAATATGAAGTAAACCATCGTACACTTCTATTTGTGCAACCTACAGACTTCAATTTCAGTAACAATATTTCGTGGTTTACTGCATCAAAAGCTTTTCTCATGTCAATAAATGCAACACCATTTACGTATCCGTGATCTACATTCCGAGACCACTGATCAACCATACAAAGAGAGGCGGTTTCGCACGAATGATTAGGTCGGAAACCGAACTGTCTATCTGATAATACCTTGTTTCCGATCAAATAATCTTGAAATGATACATTAACAATTTTTTCTAGTATCTTAGACAATATTGATAATAATGAAACAGGTCGATAATTTTCAATACTTGATTTACTTCCGGCTTTGTGTATGGGTTGGACTCGTGCAATTTTCCAATCTTCCAAAAATTCACCCTGGTCCAAAGATAAATTAAGAATATGCGTTAAGCTTTGAATTACATTCGGGGCATTGCAAGCATATTTCAATGATTTTGTAGAAACATCGTCAGGACCAGCGGCTTTTTTAACTGGAATACGGTTGATTTCATTAACAATAAAATCATCTGTCACATCAGGGAGATCAAATGAGATGTCAGGGGGAACATAACCAACAGCCCTTTCATTACAAAACTCATTAATACCACCGCTATTTTCACGGATATCAAAGTTTGTTGGATTAAACAACATATCAACAGAATTTACAAAGTAATCATTGAATTGCTGAGCTATTTCTTCTGCATCAGACACTTCTTCACCATTTAACTCAAGCTTAATTGAATTTTCATTCTTCGATGATGAAATAAGCTTTAATGTTTTCCACATGGCGTTCGGAGTACCACCATTTTCCCTAATAAAGCATTTATGTAATCATTTTTGGCTTCCTTGATTTTAGTGGAAATTTCATTCCTCAGGGATTTATACATGAGCCAGAAATGAGAGTTTTGTGGGCTGCTTGCTTTTTTAGACATCTTGTAGTACCAGTCACGCTTATTCATGGTGTCTTTTACGTCACCAGTCACCCACGGACATAACTTTGACCTAAGGCGCTTCCTCTTCAGGGGAGCGTGTTCATTGACAGCTGTCATATACAATTTATACCACCTTTTTATAGCGTGATTCGGATCGGTATCATCTACAATATCTAAAAAAGGTAAGTTTCGTAACATATTGATAAAATTCTCGTGTGAAAATTGTCTGTAACATCTATACTCAATTACATTATCAAACTGTTTGGTCTCCACCTTCGCAGTACCAAAAACAGTAAAAGTCAAATAATGGTCACTTATGTGTGTCTGAAAGACCCCAGTCACCTGATGTTCTTCGGGGTTGGATGAGTACATGTGATCGATCAATGACTTAGAGTTGGGCGTTACGCGAGTTGGTACATCAATAAGCTGATGTAGGAGATTAGTATTCATGACTGACAGAAGACTGCGAGACTGTGAGTTGTGATTATCGGGAAGAAGATCACAGTTTAGATCACCAACTATTATGATTTCTCCTTCGTTTTCGCTTATACAGTGAAGCATGTTTGATAATGTTACAAAAAAATCATTGAATGAGTTAGGAGGTCGGTAGATTACACATACAAACACTGGATTTATTCGTTTTAATTTAACTTTAATCCAGATGACCTCCAAATCATTTCCACAAATATCTATTTCTCAGAAATTTAAGCTTTTTCTTACATAGAGTGCGACTCCTCCCCCATATCTTGATCGATCTTTACGTATTACAGTAAAATTGTCTATAAATAAATCCGTATCTGAAATTGTTGCATCACAATGAGTTTCACTAATAGCTACAATATCAAAAGGATCATTACCTAACAACAGACTCAACTCATCTATTTTATTCGGAAGAGAGTTTATGTTAACATGACATATCTTTAACCCAGAATAACAAACGTTGGGAATTATACCATCAATGAGTTCGTGATAGCTGTTTTTGTTCTCCACAGATTCTCTTTCATTGCGTTGTATCTCTTCTACGTTTTCTTCATTCGCGACATAATTCACTGATTCTGCTGAGCTAGCAGTGTTTTCGCGGTCTGCAGGCAGTCCATCCAATCTCGCGGAAAAACTCTGCCCTTCGGAGTCTTCTTCCTGCGATGCCAGTCTTGCCGTCTGCGAAAAGGCGATGCATCGTCGCTGATTGTCGTCCTGATGTGCTGGACAAGGTTTTGCGCGAAGACTTTTATCCCGTGTGCGTTTAGATGTACGCCATCTACGGCGATATGGGTATTGGTATCTATGCAGTCGTTGTCAATGATGTTCCATGCTCGCTGATTGGCCAGAAGTTTTAGGTCAGCGTTTACGCGATGGGTCTTCCAGGAGATTGTCTGCGGGGCCTGTCTACGATGAATTATCGTCGAGATTGTGATTGACTTGAGCTCTGCAAAAGACTTTTGCATGTAGTCGCAGAGTGATGCCAATTTGGTGACGATTTCGTTCGGCTCGTCATCGGCCAAGTTGTTGGTGCCAAGATGGAAAATGATTTCCGATGCGTTGTGTTTTCCAGCTAGATCTTTGGCTATGTCAAAGGCATCATCAATTCTAGCACCGGGAAAAGATTTGCACAATACCACTTTCCTTCGTGATAGCTTTTTCGGATCTATGTATTTGACCATTGAGTCTCCAACTAGCAAGATATCTGCCTTGAAGTCGCTGTCTGGTTGGCTAGATGCGTTATTTAGTCCAGTCAAAATAGGGTTTCACCCACCACTAATTGCAACAGTAGGAATTCCACTGCAGTGCAACTTGTTATGGCCTCCTAAACACCATACTAAAAGTCCCAAGAAATCCAGTGGGGCAAAGTGGCTTAATTTGCATAATATGCAAATTAGCTCCATAATGATAAAAATACAGCGTTTCCATGAAAACTAGGGTTCTAGGTTTCAGATTGGAACGCTGAAAGTGTTGAAACCTATGTTTGCAATGTCAGTTAGTGCGATGCAAACATTTCTATGTACATAATCTAGGCCTCATTTGCATAATATGCAAATTAGCTCAAATAATGATAAAAATACAGTCTTTCCCGGAATACTATGCTTCTAGGTTTCATATTGGAACACCGGAAGTGTTGAAACCTATGTTTACGATGTCAGCTAGTGTGATGCAAACATTTCCATGCACACAATCTGGGCCTCATTTGCATAATATGCAAATTAGCTCCCACAATGATAAAAATTCAGTGTTTCCAGGAAAACTATGTTACTTTCTAGATTTCAGATTGGTAACACCGAAAGTGTTGAAAACTATGTTTACAATGTCAGTCAGTGCGATGCAAACATTCCATGTACATAATCTCGGCCTCATTTGCATATTATGCAAATTAGCTCCCATAATGACAAAAATACAGTGTTTCCATGAAAACTATGCTTCTAGGTTTCAGATTAGAACACCGAAAGTGTTGAAACCAATGTTTACAATGTCAGAGTGCGATGCAAACATTTCCATGTACATAATCTGGGCCTCCTTTGCATAGTATGCAAATTAGCTTCCATAATGAAAAGGATAGTGTTTCCATGAAGACTATGCTTCTAGGTTTCAGATTGGAACACCGAAAGTGTTGACAATGTCAGTTAGTGCGATGCAAAGATATCCATGTACATAATCTGGGCCTCATTTGCATTGTAATATGCAAAGGGTACCGAGCCAACAGAATATTCAAATGCATAAAAGTGCCTGATATGAGCATTTCAAGAGTGTTCAAATATATTTCAGTTTCTCTTCACCAAAAACAAACTTTACAGCATTAGTAACCTAGCATGAATGATACTATGCAAATTAGAGTTTGTTATCAGACAGATAATGATAGCTTATCCATTAATTACGTAGAATCAATGTACGAAATTAAACAAGTGTCAACATCTATAACTTGCCCAATTTTGTAATTAATGAACTCTATTTGGAGGGTGGTTTATTCGAATCTTGATGATTCAGCTCTTGCATCCTTGAGGGTTTTGAGATATTGAAGATGGCACAGTCAAAGGAAACCCTGTGGATAGTGCCCAAAGTTACCCCTATCGATCATGTTATCCCCACGACCATTTACAAAACATGCATCAACCAACGCGATTTCCGTTGTTCTAAGCGTACAAGATTTTTTTTTTTTTTTTTAATGAGAGTCGTTTGGCCGTCTAACAAAGACTCATTGATTTCCATGAAAGAGAATTGGCATTGAAAGCGGATACATTTTTCTACAATGTGTATAATTATCTTTAAAAGGTGGTGCACAGTGAAAGCGACTCGCAGGGAGGTACCCGAATTCATCCCTACACCCTCACGGCCCGGTACAAAACATAATTATACACACGTGAATACAGCTGTTTGAAGCGGAAAAACATCTCTAACATCTTTTTCGTTTCATTTCCATTAAAATTCATTGGAAGTTAAAGAAGAATTATTGTTCTACAATATCTATAAGGTGAAAATGGTTCACATACGAAGACAACCACGTGGAGGGTGCCCAAAAGTACCCCACCCAAAGGCAGTCTGAGAAATGCAATAACAATGTACCAACGCAAATACATAATTATGTTCTATGGGTACATGCCTTTAAACAGTCCTTCTGGTCCTCTAGCAAAGCAACTTTTATTTAATGAAATTAATTCAATGGGGTTAGCAGAAGATTATATTGCTCTGCAATTTTGACTTACACTGACATAGTTAAAGTGCGGTGATCATTCGAAGGGAGCCTACTATATATTGGAAGTGCCCACATTAATTGCCTCCATACAAACCATGACCTTTATAACGCAAATAACAACGCAATACAGTCGTTCCAAAAGTGCATGTCTCAAAAAGGTCGTTCCTTGAGTTTTATGACTACTGTATCACTTGAGTTTTATGACTATGTATAATTAATATAAGGTGCTGCAATCATTGTACATTCTTTTCATCCTCATAGTTTACGCACCTCATTTTCTTTTACACAAAAAAAAGTGATGTCTATATGTTCTTGTCGAAAATGAAATAAAAATTGAATTGAATTGAATTGCATTGTATTGAATTGAATTCCTGCCATATCAAGATACTTTTATTTCTATAAAAATTGCCGGGGTAAAGATAAAATAACAAAATGGGTACTACAATATCTATACAGTCCAAAAGGTTCACTAGCAGAGACAACCTTGTGGGAGGTGCTCAAAGTAACCCAACGCATCCTAAAGGCAATGAAAAACATGCAGTGTATACAACCGCGAAAAATGTTCCATGGGTACACACAGCCTCTGAAAAGTTCTTCCACCTGTCTAGCACATACGCTTTTATTTTCGTAAAATGCAATTAAGGTAATATAGGAGACGTTGCTTTACAATATCTATGTTGTCAAAAAGGTGGACATTCAAAGACAAGCCCTTGGGAAGTGCCCAGATCACCCCTACCCTGACCGTCGTGGTCCCAAAACAGGTTAACAAAACATGCATTATATGCCAGGGGCAAACTCAGTTGTACATGCATGCAGAAAGTCGTTTTGCCGGGTGGTAAATAAAGACACTTTACTTTTCATGATTTTTAAATGGTAGAGACACAGCTTTACAATAATCATATAGTCAAAGGGGGGCACATTCAAAGGCAACCAGGTGGGATGTGTTCAAAATCATCCAACCCCCAGGGCAATGTATTATAGGAAACATGCACTACCATATAGCACAAATATGTTCCAATTTTCCATGCCTTCACATAGTCGTTACGCTTGTACAGCAATTGCCCTTTTGTTTTCAAGAAATGGAATATAATCACAAGAAGAAAAATTGCTCTACACTAACTATATTGTTAGAAGGGTGAACATTCAAAAGCAATCCCCTGGGAAGTGTCCAAAATTACACCTCCGCTCAAGCCCCGTAATTACAACACTTGGATACTATGAATGCAAATACCGACGTTCTTTCGTGCATGGTTTTAGAAGTAGTTCCTGCAATACGGCTACACATTTTTATGTCAATGAATGTCGTGGAAATGATAGAAGAAGCATTGCTTCACAATATCTATTCAATGAGAGGATGCACATTAAATGCCAATCCTGTGGGATGTGCTCCAAAGTAAACCACCCTCATGGCAATATAGAAAACATTGAATATCATTAACGCAAATATACTATATGTTCCAAACGTACAGGTTTTCAAACTTCGATCGTGCCGTACATCAAGGGCAGTTTTGTTTTCAAAAATACATTGTAATTAATAGAGGAGACATCGCTCTACGATATCCATATTGTCAAAAGGGTGAACATTAAAAGACAATCCCTGGGGAATGGTCCAAAGTTACACCTATGCTCACGCCCCCTTAAGACAAAACACAGAAATTAGCAACGCAAACATCGTTGTTCTAGCGTGGGTTGTTTTAAAAGTAGTCCCGGCAATACAGCAAATACACTTTTTATCGATGAAAAGTCATGGAAATGATAGAAGAGACTTAACTTTACAAGATCTACACAGTGAAGAGGATGTACATTGAATGGCAACCCTGTGGGATGTGCCAAAAGATATTCCACCCTCAAGGCAATATAGAAAACATATGATATCATATAACGCGAATATATATGTGTTCCAAACGTACAAGTTTTCGATATGCCATCATGACGAATAGCAAAGGCACTTTTGTTTCCAAAAAATGCAACTAATTGATAGAGGAAACATTGCTCTACAATAACTACATTGTCAAAAAGGTGAACATTCAAAGTTAATCTCTGGGGAGGTGTCTAAATTTACACCTACGCTCACGCCCTTTATTACATAATATGGATATTAGCAACGCAAATACAGTTGTTCTAGCGAGAATGGTTTTAAAAGTAGGTCCGGCAATACAGCAAATACACTCTTTTATAAATGAAAAGTCATGAAAATGATAGAAGAAGATTTGCTTTACAAGATCTGCACAATAAAGAGGGTGCTTATTGAAGGGAGATCCTGTTGCGTGAGCTCCTAAAATGCCCTTTATCCTCTTGGCAATGTAGAAAACATATAATATCATATGACGCGAATATATATGTTCCAAACGTACATGCTGTCAAAATTCGATCGGGCCTTATAGCAAGGGTATTTTTGTTTCCAAGAAATGCAATGTAATCACTACAGGAGATATTGCTTTACAATACTTATATATTAAAAAGGAGTGCACATTTAAAGTTGCCCTTTGGGAGGCGCCCAAAGTTACCCCCTCAACCCCGCGTTCCCATATGCAAAACGTGCATTATGCCAACGTGAGTACTGTTGTTATGAATGTACTCCTACAGTTACCGCTAATTTGCATTTTTATGTAAATTATTTTCGTATGACCAATTCGAAAAGGCATCCATCGTGTTCCTTGACCTACAAAATATAAGTTTATACATTTAAATCTTTAAAATTGGATAACGGGAAGCTGAGATCTGTCAATTTTCTCTGATTACAGGTGCTAATTTGCATATTATGCAAATTTTACTATTTTGCCCCACTGGATTTTTTGGGACTTTTAGTATGGTGTTCAGGAGGCCTCAACGACTTGCACTGCAGTGAAATTCCTACTGTTGCAATTAGTGGTGGGTTACCCCCTAAAAAGCGCTAGATTGACTGGACTAATTGTAGACAATGTTTTTCTGTTTGGCATGCCTGGGTGGTATTGTTTGATGAATTGACAAACATTTTGATTTCGTCATCCGTCTGAGTCGCCAGGGTGTTGTTTGACGTAATAGAATTCACTGGCTTGTTTTCCGTATTTGTCTGAGGTGCCTGAACACTCAAGCGGGGATCATCAATAGGATTCGATTCCGAAGCAGAACAAGAAGCCGTGAACACTTGTTTGTGTTTCCTCCTGTATTCATCCAGCTGTGAACAGAGTGACCCGTGTACGTCGTTAGTTTGAACATCGTTGGAAGGGTGTGTGAGCTCCGTGACAGGTGATGATGGTGGTGACGTGTAACTATGGTCATCGTCACACTCCAATTGCTCCTCATTGTGACCCTCGCAGTTGACATCATCGTGTTTAGGGCTATCGGGGGTATTTGTCCCATTGTCCAATTCCGAACGTCGAACGGATTCCAGACGATCAAGTCGGGTTTGAATGGACCTATTCATGTCCGGCAGGGAGAGACATTGTTCACATAATCCGATTCCATCGTTGTCGGAGGCGGGGGATCTTCTACAAAGAGGGCACTGGCTTATGCCGTCATCTGAGATTGTGACAATATGGCGGCTAGCATCATGTTCACTAGAGTCGTTTGATTCTCGATCAGTCAGGCAGGCGAAGTGCTTGCATATATCAATGTGTAGATAAGGCAAAATGTCCCTCAGTAGATTTGTTAGATATTCGACACTATCTGTGTCGGTTTCCTTGCCGAGAAGTTCAGTTGTAGATTTCAGATAATTCGTTGCTTTCGTAAGGCTTACTTTCGTCACATATTTTGGTAGTTTGTATCGAAAGTTACTTTCTCCGGGAGTTCCGTGACAAGTGTTCGTTTTAAGCTGCGTCATTATTTATCTTGCACATTGTCCGAGAGATAAGATGTATATAACAATATGAGCTCACCTGTGAACTTCTTAGAATGGAGAGTGATGGGTACATAACAGGTAACTCTGGTTTTTGCTCACCGATGAATCTGCGCACATCATGTTAAATCGGCTACGGCCGTTGTTGTATACACATGGGACTACGCAGATCCTTACTCCCAGGACTCCCAGGAATCTTCATCTATACTATAGTATAAGAAAGACATCCCACAAAGGGGGCAAGGGTGGACACGTTTGAGAGTTTTTGAGCTGGCTGACATAATGATATCTGATGTAGGCTTGTTGTTTGTGGGTTCTTGCTGTCGTTGTTTTTGTCGATGTTTATGTTTGTTTTTCATATAGTCTAGGAAGTGCATGTGACCTTCCCAGGTTCCTCCACCCCTAGAGTACATGATCGGCTGAACTGTTCACTGTTTCTGCTGTTCAATGTAATAGAACGACATTTTTTTAAACCAAATTGTTTATGATTTCATTCGATTTGTTTCCGATTCAATAGAGCATGTCATAATAACATCTTGATTGAATGCCTTTGACTGACACACCGAAAGAAAGCTCATGGTATTTGCTTTGTTTGTTCTTTTTCCATCTGTGAAGATGGCTGGATAGCCCATATTCAGCTACGTTAAGCTGGTCTTCCATAGGGTCCAGTTGGATGTGAGGTGGGACCACTTCACCGGGTTAAACACCCTGCTCTTTGCGATGAATGAATGAAGCGGGATCTTTTACGAGCATGAGTTGTTACTCTCTCATACACGGGACCTCCATTTTATGTCCTATCCGAGGGACAGAGTGTTTTGCCTCTTGCTAGAGGGGACGGTATGATTACACACAACATTGCTCAGTCCAGACTCGGGTTCGAACCCGGGCCGCGTGATCGTGAGGCAGACGCGCTACCGACTGAGCCAACTCACCGCCATATATATGTGACCGTGCACCTCAAAACGAACATAAAGTCGCACACACTGATTTTGCGTGAGGACTGAAAATAAGTGAAATGGGTCAACCTAGCCGAACTTGACTTTTTCATGTTTTCGGAAAGAACGGGTCTTCTTGTACATTATGCTAAAATTTGGTATCATAAAACGGGCAGGAAAGTGTGTTTTTTAGCAGTTTATCTCGAACATTTTTAGTAGAATAGTGTGATTATGTGTGTCTTTAGAATCCCTTTTTCATTTCTGAAAAACCTTGTCCACACTCTTCACTTTCAACTCTAATAACTTTTGAAAAGATAGTGCTACTGCTTTGAAAATTGGCATTAATTATGGACAGAATGTGTTTATGGGGCATGCTTAATTTCAGTTTAATTTGATGATTCCTTCATTGTTGTTACTCTGGTGGTTTACTTCCTGTTTTTTGTCCCATTCATCGCACAGCCAGCACGGTTTGGTAAAGATTAAGCGCTTGAATAGACACTGTGCTTCACAGCCTCTTTTCTCAGTTCACACTTTTCCTGAGTTTGTGCTTTCTTTCCAATATTTAGATAGGTTAGGAGAGTCCATTTGATTTGAGTTATACATCATTTTAAAGCTTAATGTCTGCTCTTTCAGAATAATACATTATTATGGTCTTAACTAAAAATTCATGTTTGGCGACTTTTTGTTTGTTTTGAGGTGCAGGGTCACAGATATATATATATATATATATATATATATATATATATATATATATATATTATTGTCTGTCTCTTTTATTCTCGTTTCAGGGAGTGATCTCTACCACTTCACCTCTCTGAGCGGCGGTTGCCCAGGTCCTACGTGGCTGCAAAATGGCTCCTTCATGGACTTGGCCTGCCATACTTGCTACGTGTTTAGCATTCTCCCATCTGGCCTCTGCTTGGCGTAAATATATATATATGTGTGTGTGTTTCAGTGTGTGTGTGTGTGTTTGTGTGTGCGCGTGTGTTTGTGTGTATGTGTTTACCCGAATGATACATGGTGTATTTTCTATCTAATATGCCATTATGATTTTTCTTTTCGTGTGCCAAAGGTATTTATAACTTTTACGAATAATAAAGCAGGGGTAGTTTTTTTATGTTTTTTATCATTTCTTTGGTATTTCATCTTATTGTTTTTTTTTAAGTCTATCTGATCTATCTGTTTATTCATTTTCCTTGTATTTATTTATTTCAATTATCATTTGGTTCTTTTTCCCTCAGGAGGGGGGGGGGGGGCTGCAGACCGATAGTGCTCGTAGTTGTGTTAATGTTCAATGGTGCCCACTCCCATTTCATGACGCTAGTTGGGGGCCGTTTTCCCTCCCCCGTATCACCCCTAGTTAGGTGAATTTATGTCAAAAAAAATCATACGTTGCCAAGTCAGATTGAGTTGACTTTAATAATAGAAACATTATTACTTTTAAACCAACATATTTTTATAAGATCGACATGGAAAAAAGATCCACCACCCACACATCCCACAAGCTACATAGTCCACGAGTCCTACAGCCCATGAGTTCGATACTAGGCAAATAAGACCTATGAGTTCGACTTTACTTAAACAAGGCCAATGAGCCCGAAGCTATGTAAATAATGCCTACGAGACCGATGCTAGGTAAATGTAAAGGCCCAAGAGTGTAACAATAAGGAAATGCGATCCACGAGTTCGACAGGATGAACAGCGTCATGTTTATACTAAATACAAGTATGTATTTGTACAGGGTGCTGCATCAATTGGGCACTTTCTTCGCGCTGTCTAGCTCGAGATTGTATTATGCTGCGTTTATACCATGTTCCCTGCAACCACGGCAGTCAGTTTTCAGGACCCCCGGATAAAAGGGGTGAACTTGAAATAATCTAGCGAGACGGGGTAGACAAACGTGACTCGCCGTAATTGCCGTAGATACCGTGTCAGATTGTTAAACTGTCGAAAAAATTGCCATGGTATTCCCGGTGCTAATGAGGAATCTCGTATGCCGTGATAAAACGGGAGTGAGCCCAACGAAACACGACGGCATGTCATAAGTCGTAACAAAACTTTGAGGCGGTCGCGATGAAAAATAACCTGACTAGACGCCGTGAGAACAGCGTATCATATCTATGTATATGTTAACCGGGACGAGGATTGGAACGAACAAGACTAGAATACAATCTATATTAACGACATGTATGTATTCATACAGGATGTTACATTGGCGATATGTGGGGAAAATATAGGAAAGGGCAGTTACGTCACACTGCAATGAGAAAGATTGTTATCATTTTTAGATATTCCTCATAATAACGTTGTCATCTCTATGCCACCCCCCCCCCTAAATAAAAAAGAAAAGCGATGTATGACTTTTAGTTAGGTCTTTCATCATGACAACGTGCTATTTTTGATAGGCTAGGTCCATTTCAAGAAGAAAGATGGCGGGCGTCAGGTTTTTTTCCCTTTGATCTCATTCGCTTTTCTAGTCACCATAACACATCCTACCCGACTGTCAAGAAGTATTACGAACCAATCATGATCATATCAGTTTGTAATGTATGAATTTATACCACTTGATGAAAACTTTTAACATCGCAATAATGCATCCTCGATTTTGAGTTTTTGCTTATGATAATACTATTCACAGTGTGGTAAATGTTTTATTTTCGAAGGAATGAATACCTGTTTACCGGCATGGGTGCATCTCCTTTTCCCCAATCCATACTTTATTATACTTTGATGACGCTTATACGTTATTTACAACGAATTCATTGACTAATTTACTTACTTGACTTTATTGCACAGGACGTGGTGTCCCCTTGCGCTCCTTTGGGTGACCCTCCTCCATATGCCTCAATCCATGGCCAGTTCCTCAGCATCCTGTATCCTACTTCTAGAATCTGGTCACTCCGGCGCAATGGGAGCGTCCAGGCGGTCTAGGAGTGTCAAAGTCGTTCCTGTATGCCCTCAGGGGCAATCGGTACTCTGACATCCGGATAACATGGCCGAACCATTCGTGTTGCCTTTTTGTCACTTCATCATTGATGGTATTAGTGATTTGGAGTTGGCTTATGATGCCACTGTTCCTTTTTTTGTCCATATGGCATACCCCGGCAATAGTTCTCAGACATCTCATTTCGAAGACCTGCAATCTGTCCCTGTCTGATTTCTTCAATGTCCAGCTTTCGACCCCATATGTTGCAATAGGTCTCATAAGCGCTCTGTATATACGTACTTTCAGAGATCTGGTAATGTCTTTGTTAGTCCAGATATTTATTCCTTGGTCTTCCAAAGGACCAGGCGGCAAGAGTTGTGCGCCTCTTCACATCCTCTGTTACTGAGGGTATCACACTACTAAGAAATATGAAGTTTGTCTTTGTCTACACATGTAGCATTAATTGTTATGTCATCATTTGAGGACGTCATAACTTTACCCTAGGTGTTTATCTCCATACCCCATTTTCCGCAGGCTTCTTCTAGCTTGGTAGCTGATATTTGGAGTCTTTCGAAGACCAGCTCGAGCAGGGTAGTGAAATCGGCATACCTGCTGTTGTTGATACACATACTACCCATCTTCACTCCACTGTCTAATTTTTTGACATCTGTCATTACAAACTCGAGGAAGATGTTAGATAAACTTGGGGATAAAAGACATCCTTGTCTGACACCTGTCACAACTGTGAACCACTCTGTAACTTTCCAATTAACAAGCACAGTACATTTGTGACCGTGCACCTCAAAACGAACATAAAGTCGCACACACTGATTTTGCATGAGGACTGAAAATAAGTGAAATGGGTCAAACTAGCCGAACTTGACTTTTTCACATTTTCTAAAAGAGTGGATCTTCCTTGACATTATGCTGAAATTTGGTATTATAAAACAGGCAGGAAAGTGTGTTTTTTAGCAGTTTATCTCTAACATTTTTGGTAGAATAGTGTAATTAGCTGTGTCTTTAGAGTCCCTTTTTCATTTCTGAAAAACCTCTTCCACACTCTTCACTTTCAACTCCAATAACTTTTGAAAGGATAGTGCTACTGCTTTGAAAGTTATGATTAATTATGGACAGAATGTGTTGATTACGCATGCTTAATTTCAGTTTAATTTGATAATCCCTTCATTGTTGTTACTCTGGTGGTTTACTTCCTGTTTTTTGTCCCATTCATCGCACAGCCAGCACGGTTTGGTAAACATTAAGCGCTTGAATAGACACTGTACTTCAGAGCCTCTTTTCTCAGTTCACACTTTTCCTGAGTTTGTGCTTTCTTTTCACTATTTAGATAGGTTAGGAGAGTCCATTTTATTTGAATTATACATCATTTTAAAGCTTAAAGTTTGCTCTTTCAGAATATGGTCTTAACTAAAAATTCATGTCTGGCGACTTTTTGTTTGTTTTGAGGTGCAGGGTCACATTTGGATTGCTTATACATATATCTGATTAGATGAACCAGATCCTTTTCCACTGCTATGGCATAGAGACATTTCCACAGTGCTTCCCTCCATACAGTATCAAAGGCGGCTTTAAAGTCCACAAAGTTCCAATGTATGGGAATGCGTCCTTCCTTGGTCCTTTCTACTATTTGTCGGACTACAAATAATGCATCTGTCGTACCTCTGAAGCTTCTGAATCCACATTGTTCCTCTGAAAGGTGGCTGTCTATTGTATGTTGGATCCTATTGAGTATCATCCTGCAGAAAACTTTTCCTTGAACAGATGATACTACAATAGCTCTATAATTCACAGGGTCTATTTGTGACCGTGCATCACAAAACGAACAAAAAGTCGCACACACTGATTTTGCGTGAGGACTGAAAATAAGTGAAATGGGTCAACCTAGCCGATCTTGACTTTTTCATATTTTCTGAAAGAACAAGTCTTCTTTAACATTATGCTAAATTTGGGGTCATAAAGCGGATGGGAAAGTGTGTTTTTTAGCAGTTTATCTCGAACATTTTTGGTAGAATAGTGTGATTAGATGTGTCTTTAGAGTCCCTTTTTCATTTCTGAAAAACCTGGTACACACTCTTCACTTTCAACTCTAATAACTTTTGAAAAGATAGTGCTACTGCTTTGAATATTGGCAATAATTATGGACAGAATGTGTTAATGAGGCATGCTTAATTTCATTCTAATTTGATAATCTCTTCATAGTTGTTACTCGAGTTGTTTACTTCCTGTTTTTTTGTCCCATTCATCGCACAGCCAGCACGGTTTGGTAAAGATTAAGCGCTTAAATAGACACTATACTTCAGAGCCTCTTTTCTCACTTCACACTTTTCCTGAGTTTGTGCTTTCTTTCCGATATTTAGATAGATGAGGAGAGTTCATTTGATTTGAGTTATACATCATTTTAAAGCTTAAAGTCAGCTTTTTCAGAATATGGTCTTAACTAAAAATTTATGCCTGGCGACTTTTTGTTTGTTTTGTGGTGCAGGGTCACATTTTGTCTCTTTTTTTTTTAATACACCGGAGTGATAAGGCCTTTACTCTAGTCCTCTGGTGTTTTCTTTTGATAAAGAGTCTCATTAGAAATCTTTAATTTCATTTGTGCCATAGGTTGTCCCCCTGCCTTTAGTACTTCTGCTGAAATTTTTTCAACTCCAGTGGCTTTGTGATTTTTTTTTTTAGGGTCTTGATAGCTGACTCAACCTCTGCCATTGTGAAAGGTTCACTCTCGGAAACTGCAGGAAGTGGATCTCGTATTGACTGCAGGACACTGTCATCTCTTGGGAACTGTGTGGTCAGATGTGTGCTAAAATGATCTCTCCAGCAGTCCAACACACCACTAGGGGTAGTTTTCAGGGTCCCCATCCCTTCCTTGCTCTTTGCTATTTGTTGTATTGTGTCTCTTTCACCAGCCAACTTCCGCACGTTCTTCAAGAGTCCATGGCTATCATTGTGAGCATGTGCTGCTTTAATTTCCTCCACTTCCCTCAGTAGATTTTTCCTTTTCCACCTCTTAACTTGAATCTTGACTGATTTATTCAGTATTCTTGTGTCTTTTATTCTTGGCAGTATTAGGATGATTGAGTTTGGCAATTCTTGCTCCTCATTAGATGTTCACATGCTTCTCTGACTTTTTGCGGGAGCCCAGTTACCGGTTTAGCTCTTCTGATTCCTACTCTTTCTTCCATGATGGCATTTGTGGCGTCACGGAACTTTGCCAATTCCTCTTCTACATCAGTGTCCTCAAGTTGTAGCAATGCTCGAAAGCTCCACCAATGCGCGCTCTGAATTCTTCAGCAACAGAATAATTGCTAAGCCTGCTTACATCGAATGATTTAGGGAGGTTTTTCATTCTTCTTGACTTAATCGGTCCAAACCTAACATTGGCTATGACTGAGTTATGATCTGATCCAGTGTCTGCAGAACAGTATGATCTGCAATTATTGATGCATCTAGCATTGTGCTGATTTGTGATGGTGAAATCGATCTGGTTTTTATAAAGACCATTCGGCGAAATCCAGGTAGCTCTTCTGCAAGTCTTGTGCTGGATACTGTGAGTTTGTGGAGCATACAAAACTCCAGTAACTTCTCCCCTCTACTGTTGATCTGACCCAGCCAACATTTGTGACCGTGCATCACAAAACAAACAAAAAGTCGCACCCCTTGATATTACGTGTGGACTCAAGAAAGGTGAAATATGTCGACCAATTTTTAGTTTTCCATATTTCCAAAACAAAGCTATTATTCTTCCACATTATTCTCAATTTAATTTATTATTCAATTAAATGGGAAAGTGGGTTTTTAGCAGTTTTTCTACAACCCCCTTTTTTGGTAGAGTAGTGTGATCAGGTTTTTCTTAGAGGCCCCATTTCATTTCTTGAAAATCCCTTGCACACTCTTCATTTTAAAGTCTAATAGCTTTCGAAAAGATGATGGTACTGCTCTGAAAATTGGCATTTATCTTGGGCAGAATGTGTTAATAGAGCATGCTCAATTTCAGCTAAATCTGATAATCTCTTCATGTGTTTTTTTTTTGTCCCATTCGTGGCATAGGTAGCACGGCTTAGTAAAAATTAAGCACTTGAATAGACATTGTACTTCAGAGCCTCTTTTCTCAGTTCAAACTTTTCCAGGGTGTGGGCTTTCTGTTCAATATTCATATAGGCTAGGAGAATCCATTTGAATTGAGTTGTACATCATTTCAAAGCTTAGAGTCTGCTCTTTCAGAATTTTCCCTTAACCCGTTCTGTACGGGAACCTGGTGGCCTGCACATTAAGTCTATGGGCATTTCAGAATTCAGAATGGAACGGGTTAACTAAAATTCCATGTCTGGCGACTTTTTGTTGGTTTCGTGGTGCAGGATCACATATGCCTAGTGTAGGAGCCCAGGTTTGCTAGTCTGTGCCTACTGTGGCATTGAAGTCACCAAGTAGCATCAGTTTCTCATTCCTTGATATCTTCTGAATCTGCAGCTGCACCAAGTAATAATACTTGTCACTGTCTTCATCACTGTGTGTTGTTGTGGGAGCATAGATCTGTACAATGTTCAAGATTCCTTCTTTGAGTCTAAACTTTGCAGTGATAATTCTTGGTGAAATTGCATCGTAACTCCTCAAACTTTGAAGCATTCTCTGTGAAATCAGGATACCAACTCCTTCACGACTGATGTCTCTTCTGCTAGACAAGAGAATAGTGTATTCTTAATTCTTTATCTACAAGTATTTCTTTGTCGGTAAGATGGGTTTCACTAATTCCCAGAATATCCAGTTCAAATTTTCTGGCTTCCGCAATCAGTAAGTCCCAGTGACCTGATATTCTTAATTGCCGCAGATTCCAAGTGCCTATACTAAGTGTTATGGCCTTGTTATTTCTCTCACACATAGGTGGGGCCTTGGGAGATATATTCCTTGTCATATCTGGTGTGTTTGTCGACGTTGTCATTCAGCGGTTACTTACTCTCGATGGTTCACTCCATGGGGAGTCTGGATTTCCTTCAGTCAAATCCTTTCCTTCCTTTAGTGCTTGTGTTTTCTTCCTTAGTTCCTCTGATGTCGTCTTAGTCCCTGCGTTGTTGGATGATGTTTCTCCAGCGATGTGTACCTGTTGGATTGACAGCTGGGAATCATCTGGCATATTTTTAGCACCCCTGACGCTCTGCTGTCTACAAGCAGCCACCAGGACTTGGGGCCGTGGCTTAGGGTTGTGATTCATATTGAGGTAATTTTTTCTCGAAGGAGTTTGGCCATTGTGCAGAAGCACGTGGAGCTGGGCACTTGGCGAAGGACTTCCCGGCCCGGTGAAGCGATGGTCTGCTGATTTCTAGGAGGGGGACACCACTACCCCTCCCGACCCAGAGCCCCAGTCTGTTACCCAAGCCGCAAAGCCAAGGCATCCAGTTGGTACCACGGGGAGGTAGGGGTTGAGTTACATGCAGAGAGGCGATTATGGACAGATAGGCCTATGGGTACTATCTGTAAATGCAGCATTGAGAGGAGAAACATAATATAGGGAGGACAGGAGGGAAGTTTTACAGCAGAGGAAATATAATATAGAAAAGAAGATAGCATGAAGTCATACATGCAGTAATACATGCAAGGTGGAAGGGAAGGGATAGGGAATATGAAAAGGCGACTCAACTGAAGTTGCGCATCTACACATCTTAACCAACTAAGTCCTACCAACTAAATACTAACCAACGAATTCACAAGGTATACTAAATCCACGCCTTCGTTGATGACTTCACACCTCCTTCAGATCATGTAAAGCAGGTGCGTGCTTCGACATGAGCCATTGTATGAAACATTTTCTTGTCAACTTCATTTCACAATTTGGCGTTACTCCAGTACGCTGATCTGAATATGCACATGTTAATTATTTTCCTTGTTTTTGTTAGTATTAAACATAAGCTTTGAGGAAAAGGAAGGGAAGACTTCGGGGGATAAAGTCCTCTACCTCCTTAAAAATGTATTAATAACTGTAATGGATGGTGCAGGTATAATCTTATTTCATAAAGAGCTCTTATAAAATTAGCAACAATTTTTTTCTGAGGCAAAATAGAAAACTCTTCATAGTAATAGATCATACAAGAAGACAAAAATATGATGGGAATATTCCAAAAGTTGGTTGATCCGACAATGAAATATGGTCCGAGCTTTGTTTCATTTTCAGATTAACGAACCTTCCGAATTCCGAAAGTTGGTTGATCCGCAATGAAATAGGGTCCGAGCTTGTTTTATTTTCAGATTAAGGAACCTTCGGAATAACGAACCTTATTTCATGTTCGGATTAACGAACCTTCGGAATGACTAACTTTCGGACTAAAGAACCTTCGGAATAACGAACCTTCGGAATTACGAACTGTAACCTTTTTTTTTAACCCTTCCCAGACCCAAGGAGGGGCACATTGTGCCCCCCCCCACAGGTTACCTTTTTTTTTATTATCATCATATCATCATATCATATCATTACAATTTATCATCATATTTTGCAGAACATCTCATATACTCTACATGATTATACATTCGAACTTTCTCAAGGTCACTAATGCAGAGCGCTATTTAAGTAAATGTAAAGAAATATATTGGAAATGTGCTAAAAACATGATTTTACTGTTTAATTTCTGAGTCCAAAATACATATGTCTTATTATAGACCAATTATTTTCACATTTTCCACAAATGATAAGCAAGTGGAATCTTATTGTTTCTTGTTATGATTAAGATTTTTCAAGGTCACAACGTGGGGACGCTCTTCATAACAACATAAGGAAATACATTATGAGACCGGAAATGAAATATTTTTGATAGGTACATGTATAGATATTACATATATATATATATATATATGCACTTGAATATACTGTTTCTTCTTTACCTGCAAAACGCTGATAAATCTAATCATAGATAAAGTGTAAAGCCATGTGTGATTTAGAACATGATTTCACAAAACTCGTAATCGAATTGTACTGCCAATCCATTACAGTACAATTTGAATAAAAAAGAGAAGTCAAAATACAGTAGGTAGATTTGAATACTGAGTACCTCATAAGAAATACTGCTTGCCGTCGCGTATAAATACTGTACAATTCAAATGATCGAAAGCATTGATCATTGATGAAAAAATCTTAGAAATATACATCATAAACCTTGGATGAAAGTTAGAAATCAATATAAAGTCATGTTGATTGCAACACTATGAAACTAGAATGTGGCTCCTACACATAACACCTGATTCGTGACATATATTCATGAACAAAAATATGCAATGTAAGAATCATGCAACCATACAGTACATGATATATTACTTTGGTGTTATTGAACTGAAAAGTGCATTCATGAAAAATTACTAAACATTAGGACCAAAATAAGCAGTGGAGTCAAACTGAATGTCTCGAGAGAGAAAGGCAAATTGCCATACACTTCAGGAGCATTCTGTGGCAAGAATAAAAAGGTTATTAAACAAAATCGTAGGATCGCTTTTCCCAATGTTTCGATCTATCTTTTTCAATACATCGGAGTAGATTAAGATTCAAAGGACCTTTTCGAACGATTCATATTGTTTGTCTGTGATAAAATTCATTACGTAACAGTCGTGACTTCAGTAAATAACATTTAATGTATCCCTTATTGGATCGTTAGGATGAAAGTATTTCAAATGTATGTGATATATTTAAAACATTGGTTACCTAGCGTGTATAGTGTGGGAGAAGTAAAAAAAAAGATGGATTTTGCAAACCTCGAACTTTGGGAAAGGGACATTTACATAAAAATAAGTACACGATTCAACAATGATTAAACTTACAGAAATACTAAAATAGGTGATCAAGAATGGTATTCTGTTGATCTGCGAAAAAGAAATCAGAGATTTTGGGATTTGACGCACTTCCCATTTTCTTTTGCATACAAGGTGTTTTTTTTAGTTTGATTAAAACAGTTTTTCTGAGGTTATCGTGACAGTAGCATTATAGCAATCTCTGGCATTTTCATTGGCAATAATTGCTCTTTGCTTGAATGAAGGAATGTAATTAAATGGGCGGTGATTTGGTTTTTTAGGTAGAGCGTCTGCCCCCAGATTCAAAGGACCCGGGTTTGATTCTTGAGTGTTATTGATCAATGTTATGTGTGATCGTACCGTCCTCTAGAAAGAGGTATAGATCTCTGTTCCTAGGATTGGACAGAAAAATCAAGGTCCCGCGTCTGGCACATGCACAACTCATCTGATATGTTAATGCGACTCATTGCCAAATACTCATGTTGAAACTCAATTACAAACCATCAAAATCCATCGGAAAAGTTCTGTTGGTGCTTTTACAAGGCTACTGGTTGTGTAAATGTCTTCAGAGTGGCATGGAACAAAATACATTATAAGTCATCACACTTTAGTAATCCTGAATGTTATGGTGAAAATCATTTCTTCTGGAGATATAAAGTATCGCTGACAACCGTAGTATTTAATATTTTATGAAATAAAATCTCATACATGATTTGATAGCGGTGTACATCAAGGGGATATCACTTCTAGATTTTTCTTTTTAAAGATTTGGTAATGTTTCATTTAGTTTTATTTATCAACCGCATCATTTTTAGTCATAGATGATTCCCCTTTTCAAATAAGCCATTTGTAGGCTTTTAGACGCCGATCCCCATAGAGATAGGAAAAGAAAGAAGAGAAATCACAATGATCATATTGATCATAAAATGATTATTGTGACAACTTATGTGTGTTTCGGTTGAGAAGAGTACAAATCTGACATTTTTTCTCAAACAATACACGATTATTCCACGGAATTTACACTTCCAACAACAGAAACGACTACCGAGTCGACTACTGCTCCTGCAAAAACGGAAACCACTCTACAAACAACATCAGCTACTACAACGTCATGGACGGCTCCTCCTTCAACAGTAGCTACAATGGTAGCCGACACAACGGCAGGTGGGTAATACGTGACAAAATACCACATTGGTCTAACAAGATCAATGACGGATGGAGGATGAGGACACATTTAGTTGATATATCTGTTTATCAGCGTTAAATTGTTCTATATTTCGTTAAAGCAGCTACATTTGCAAAGGATACTAATACTTCTTTCCTTGAATGGAGTCGTGTAATTTTGCCACTTGTCTTCCTTGTCACCGAGATGTTGGTGTTGCACTTGATAGTACCATATCTTTAGTCACCCAATTATTTTACATTTCAAAAACCCAAGGTTAAGCATTCATGTTGAAGTCATTCTTGTTTATGTTTTGTTTTTTTGCGCACTAGATTAAAAGTTTGCAGTGATATCACTGTGGTCATTCGCTGTGGAATCATTACAAACATCTCTAAAAACGTATCTGTTTTATGTCATGAAAGAAAAAAAAAATCATTTCGTATATTTTTCTATTCTCCTATGTTCTTTCAATCATTTCTTGACCATACGATCCTAAAAGCATCGTTGAATCTTTTTGGTAGATTGTTGTGCTATGGCGGTGTCCACAATATTATTGATTGAGTGGGCGTGTGTGTGTGCGTGTGTGTGTGTGTGTGCGTGCGTGTGTGTGTGTGCGTGCGTGTGTGTGTCTAGGTCTGGGAGTTTGCAGGCCACGTGCTGCAGAAGTAGTATTGATAGGAGGAAATTGATAAATCCTTCCGGGTACTAATCACGCCGTACACTAACAGTTTATTTTCATGGACACATTTTCTGGCACCTTCCCTTTGTCGAATGATTTTCCATTGTCCAGGGAGTTTTCTTGTTATGTATGATCCAAACCCTATGAATGATTATTTTATACCCTTCTTTGATATCCAAATAACTTTTTTTTTCATTCAAATATTATGTGATATCATTCCTGTCGCATATGTGAAAACACATTGTGCCAATCACGTGAAGTCACATTTCAAAATGCAAACGTAGACCACAACTTAGGCCATTACTGCTCCTGCAGCAATTCCTGCTAATGGAGCTTGCGTCTCTCATAGGATGAAAGGTTCCTTGAAATCCATGATGTCAAATACATGTATCATATTACACCTATTCAAACTTAGGTCGATCTAAGCTGATCATGCCCTTTTAATGTATGAATATAATGATTACACAAATTTCACAATGTGTCAACCCTGTAAATAATCTAATGTTTTCTGTTTCATTTATTCCTTGTTTCCATTTCATTCAGATCCTTCTCTGTGTGAGACTGGAACGGCAGGGACTCGCTTCACCTTTGCGTTTCCACAGCAATACTACAGTAACTCGCTTTGTGAACTTCATCTTGCGAGCTTTTCTGGAAATAACACTGCGGCCAACATCTCTGCACCCTTAACCGGATGGTGGGAAGACGTCAGTATCAATGGCATGAACGGCACTGTTCTACAGCTCCCAGACAGTGTGTGTTCAAAAGGTGCTTCTCCCAACGAGCCTGCGGTGACACTGGTGGTTGAATCGGATGAATGTATTACCGTACACGCAGAAGGTGTTCATCCATTCGACACAGCTTCTAGTGACATGTTCGTTGTATTTCCGGACAGAGAACTTGGAATGAGATATCTTGTTTCCTCTTATCCCCCAAAAGAGTCATTTGATTGGTCTGAATTTACCGTGACTAGTCTAGAGAGCAATACGAACGTTGTTATCGATTTCACAGCGGACGTTACATACAGTGGCACCTCCTACGGCCCTGGAAACTTTTTGGATATGGACTTAAATCAATACGAGACGATTCAGTTGCAAAGTCAGGGGGACCTGACGGGTACCACTGTCACTTCAAACAAAGCTGTTGCTGTTATATCTGGTAACATCTGTAATGTGGTTATAGAAAGTGGAAATCACGACTACTTTGTGGAGCAGCTTCCTCCTGTTGAGAAATGGGGATCGGTATTCACCATAGCCCCTTTCCGTAACCAGGATTTTGGCTACTTCTTTCGTGTCATGGCATCTGAAAGTGACACTCTTGTGGATGCCAATGGGGTTCAGTCTTCACTGGGCGAAGGGGAGATTTTCCAAGGAAATGTATCATCCTCGATCACAACAACAGTAACATCCACCAAGCCAGTTCTTGTCACTCAGTTTATGGTATCTTTTGATTCTACAAATGCCAATGAGGAAACTGGCCCATCTATGCTTCTGATCAATGCCGACAGCCAGTTTCCAGCAAACAAAGTTGTATTTTCAGCCCCTGGATACGACCTTGCCCCTGCATACCAAAAGACCCTGTATGTCACATTGGTTCTTTCGTCTGGCACAGTGTCTTCGTTGACCGTAGATACATTTCCTATTTTGACTCAACTGGAAAATATTTCGTCAGACATTCCCATCGTCTTGCAAGGAGAATTAACCCCTGGTCGTCACGTTATCGAGTCGTCAGATGATTCTCAGAGGTTCGCTGTATATGTGTATTCTTATGGCATTGCCAGCAGCTTCGCGTTTCCTGCTGCCTACGACTTTCCAAGAACGGGTAGGTACATGTATATACCACAACATCATCCTGTCGGAAATTTTGCTCACATGTTATTTACATTGACAACGAGCGGAATTGTTTATTTGAATAAGTTCTAACATTTTCATATGTCCATCTGACATGTTAAGGTGACTAATTACCAAATACCAAGGTTGAAGCTTAATTACAAAGCATCACAAACCATCGGAAAAGTTATATTCGTGATATTGCAAGTCTACTTCTTGTGTAAATGTCTTAAGAGTTGCATTGAACAAAATAGATTGTAAGTCATCAGACTTCAGTGATCTTGTTGTTATGGGGGAAATTATTTCTATGGAGCTTTGAGTATCCCTGACAACCGTAGTAATTGATATTCTATGAAATATGTAATCCCATCCATGATCTAATAGCGATGTACACAAAGGGGGTGTCATTCTGGATTGGTCTTTTTGAACATTTAATAATTCTTGAATTAGTTTGATATCAATCCCATGAGTTTTGGTCCTAGATGATTCATTTCTTCAAATAAAGTCATGCAAACTTTTAGACGCTCCACCCCTCAAGCGATAGGAAAAGAAATAGGAAAAAAAGTGCAATAATCAAATTGATCATACAATGATTATTTGACAACTCTTGTATATTTTTTGGGGGGGTCGAAAGTAGAGTACAGATCTGACAGTTTTGTTTTTCAATTCAATTAAAGACCTTACCACGGAATCCGCACTTCTAGCCACTGAAAGTGCTACTGAGTCTACTCTTGCTCTTACAAGTACAACCGAAACCACTCTACAGACACCATCAGCTACTACAACGTCATGGACGCCTCCTCCTTCAACAGTAGCTACAACGGTAGCCGACACAACGGCAGGTGTGTAATACGTGACAAAATACCACATTGGTCTACCAAGATCAATGACGGATGGAGGATGAGGACACATTTTGTTGATATATCTGTTTATCAGCGTTAAATTGTTCCATATTTCGTTATAGCAGCCACATTTGCAAAGGATACTAATATCTCTTTCCTTGAATGGAGTCGTGTAATTTTGCCACTTGTCTTCCTTGTCATGTCTACTATCTATGAAACTGTCTAACTCCAAATCCTCACTCAACTACTGAGGTCTGTCGTGGTCTATGCTAGGCTACTGCATTGCGATGGTTCACCTCCTACCTATCTGACTGTTTTCAATTAGTCAAAATAATGATGCACCGTCAAAACCTGTAGCTCATAAAGTTTGCAGCTACACAAGAATCAGGTGGCGGGCCACTTCTCATCTCTTATTGTCTTCGAGACACTAGATAGATCATTAAGAGACACAATGTTCATTATCAAAGCTGCACTAATGATATTCAATTGCTTGTTTCCTTGCGACATCGGGAACTAGTATATACCACCAATAGTATTTAAACAACTTGGAACATGAGTTGATTAAATCAACTGTTGGATTAGCTAATATCGACTAAAACTGAATGATGGCAAGACAGAATAATTGGTGGTGGATCGAAGTGTATACTCACAAAGACAAACATGCAGAAGTGTCAGTGAAGAAAAGGTAACAGTGTTAATAATTCTTCTGAAAAATCCCCGAGATGTTGGTGTTGTACTTGATAGTACCATATCTTTAGTCACCCAATTATTTTACATTTCAAAAACCCAAGATTAAGCATTCATATTGAAGTCATTCTTGTTTTTTTTTTGCGCACTAGATTAAAAGTTTGCAGTGATATCACTGTGGTCATTCGCTGTGGAATCATTACAAACATCTCTAAAAACGTATCTGTTTTATGTCATGAAAGAAAAAAATCATTTCGTATATTTTTCTATTCTCCTATGTTCTTTCAATCATTTCTTGACCATACAATCCTAAAAGCATCGTTGAATCTTTTTGGTAGATTGTTGTGCTATGGCGGTGTCCACAATATTATTGATTGAGTGGGCGTGTGTGTGCGTGTGTGTGTGTGTGTGTGTGCGTGTGTGTGTCTAGGTCTGGGAGTTTCCAGGCCACGTGCTGGAGAAGCAGTATTGATAGGAGGAAATTGATAAATCCCTCCGGGTACTGATCATGCCGTACACTAACAGTTTATTTTCATGGACACATTTACTGGCACCTTCCCTTTGTCGAATGATTTTCCATTGTCCAGGGAGTTTTCTTGTTATGTATGATCCAAACCCTATGAATGATTATATCTTACCCTTCTTTGATATTCAAGTGACTTTTTTTTTCATTCAAATATCATGTAATATCATTCCTGTCTCATGTGTGAAAATACATTGTGCCAATTACGTGAAGTCACATTTCAAAATGCAAACGTAGACCACAAGTTAGGCCATTACTGCTCTTGCAACAATTCCTGCTAATGGAGCTTGCGTCTCTCATAGGATGAAAGGTTCCGTGAAATCCATGATGTCAAATACATGTATCATATTACACCTATTCAAACTTAGGTGGATCTAAGCTGATCATACCCTTTTAATGTATGAATATAATGATTACACAAATTTCACAATGTGTCAACCCTGTAAATAATCTAATGTTTTCTGTTTCATTTATTCCTTGTTTCCATTTCATTCAGATCCTTCTCTGTGTGAGACTGGAACGGCAGGGACTCGCTTCACCTTTGCGTTTCCACAGCAATACTACAGTACCTCGCTTTGTGAACTTCATCTTGCGAGCTTTTCTGGAAATGACACTGCGGCCAACATCTCTGCACCCTTAACCGGATGGTGGGAAGACGTCAGTATCAATGGCATGAACGGCACTGTTCTACAGCTCCCAGACAGTGTGTGTTCAAAAGGTGCTTCTCCCAACGAGCCTGCGGTGACACTGGTGGTTGAATCGGATGAATGTATTACCGTACACGCAGAAGGTGTTCATCCATTCGACACAGCTTCTAGTGACATGTTCGTTGTATTTCCGGACAGAGAACTTGGAATGAGATATCTTGTTTCCTCTTATCCCCCAAAAGAGTCATTTGATTGGTCTGAATTTACCGTGACTAGTCTAGAGAGCAATACGAACGTTGTTATCGATTTCACAGCGGACGTTACATACAGTGGCACCTCCTACGGCCCTGGAAACTTTTTGGATATGGACTTAAATCAATACGAGACGATTCAGTTGCAAAGTCAGGGGGACCTGACGGGTACCACTGTCACTTCAAACAAAGCTGTTGCTGTTATATCTGGTAACATCTGTAATGTGGTTATAGAAAGTGGAAATCACGACTACTTTGTGGAGCAGCTTCCTCCTGTTGAGAAATGGGGATCGGTATTCACCATAGCCCCTTTCCGCAACCAGGATTTTGGCTACTTCTTTCGTGTCATGGCATCTGAAAGTGACACTCTTGTGGATGCCAATGGGGTTCAGTCTTCACTGGGCGAAGGGGAGATTTTCCAAGGAAATGTATCATCCTCGATCACAACAACAGTAACATCCACCAAGCCAGTTCTTGTCACTCAGTTTATGGTATCTTTTGATTCTACAAATGCCAATGAGGAAACTGGCCCATCTATGCTTCTGATCAATGCCGACAGCCAGTTTCCAGCAAGCAAAGTCGTATTTTCAGCCCCTGGATACGACCTTGCCCCTGCATACCAAAAGACGCTGTATGTCACATTGGTTCTTTCGTCTGGCACAGTGTCTTCTTTGACGGTAGATACATTTCCTATTTTGACTCAACTGGAAAATGTTTCGTCAGACATTCCCATCGTCTTGCAAGGAGAATTAACCCCTGGTCGTCACGATATCGAGTCGTCAGATGATTCTCAGAGGTTCGCTGTATATGTGTATTCTTATGGCATTGCCAGCAGCTTCGCGTTTCCTGCTGCCTACGACTTTCCAAGAACGGGTAGGTGTATACCACAACATCATCATGTAAGGCATTTTATTTTATCTATATTGAAAACGAGAGAAATTGATTGACGAATAATATTCTATAATTTTCATATGTCCATTTGATATGTTTGCGACTCATGACCAAGTACCCAGGTTGAAATTCAATTACAAACCAATAAAAAACATCGGAAAAGTTCTATTGGTGCTATCACAAGTCTACTGGTTTTGTAAATGTTTTAATAGTTGCATTGGACAAAATATATGATAAGTCATCACACTTCAGTGATTTTGTTTGTCATGGTGACAATCATTTCTGCTGAACTTCTTAAGTAACGGTGACAACCGTAGCAATAAATATTTCATGAAATCATCACATACTACAGAGTCAACAAGTACTCCTCCTTCAACAGTAGCAACAACGGTGCCCGACACAACGACAGGTAAGTAAATTTCGAGAAAAGAGAACATTGATCTATAACTTTGCAAGAAGATGATACCTAACTTGTTGATATTTGTTCTTAACAGCGTATATTGCTTTTATAAGTTTTGCGTTGGTTTAAACTCTATTAGCACTGCTGTCATTCAAATAGAATATTAGTATTTTGAATGACTCAAGAAATTACATAGATACTGATCGCATAATATTTACTTGACTAATTACCTGCCTTTTTCTAATATTGTGAAAGGAGGTCGATATTTCCCCTTTATAGAATGGCTTAACATGTCAAGTGTCCAGGACAATCGAACAACAAAATGGATCACGCATTATTATTGTAATAAAACACGTTCCTCTCTTAAAAATAGAGATTTTTATGTTAGAAATAAAAAAAAACACCTTTTTTTTAAGTTACAACAGAAGCTAGTACCACGGACCAAACGACTTATAAAACTACAATAGCAACAACGTCAGTAACAACCACGGTGGACACTACACTTCAAACAACCGAAGCTACTACTGCTTTCACAACTGCTCCTCCAACAACCACTGAAACGACTGTTCAAACTACGGAAGCTACTACCGAGTCCACTACTGCTCCTGTAACAACAACAAAAACCACTCTCCACACGACACCGGCTACTACAGAGTCAACAAGTGCTTCTCCTACAACAGTAGCCACAACGGTCGCCGACACCACGACAGGTAGGCCTACCGTAGGTAATTTTGATAAAATACCACATTGATCTAAAACCTTTGAAGGATGATGTATATCTTGCTATTTCTGTTAAAAGCGTCAAATGATTTTATATGCCTTTCATTGTTTCAAAGGACATTAATTTTCCTTTTCTTTTAATGCACCAGTAGTTTTATTTTGGGAAGCCGCAAAAGTCACATTAAGAAATTTTGATCGCGTAACATTATTGTGATTAATTGCCTACCTTTCTTAAAAGTTACTTCCTCACGGGGAAATAACGTCAGTATTTTCTGTTTAATGTTCATACGTTTTGTCTTATTAACGAACGCTCCTAGCGTCCGGTGCCAACAATACAACATGGTCGACAATGACACTAAAACAGTGATGAAATTCCATTCTTTTTTAAAGAGCACATTCACCCGAATAATCTTTGATGCTTTACCATCATTGGACCCTTCATGTCCGATACGATTTGAAAGTTCACCCACAGTATCCAGTCAAAACTACAATGTAAGTCTTCGCGTCCCTTGTAGTATAGCCAAAGGCGATTTGACAACCTTTGTTCCGGCGCCATTTGCAGCGGAATTAAGCCATAAGGAAGCAAGCACAGCCTTTTTACGAAAAATAAAGGGGGGCGTGCGCCGGTTGCGCCCCCTCTGGATCCGCCACTGTAGTTGGCTGGTCACGCCCATTTCTATCAAACCCTAACCGTACCTGTCCTTGATTGGAAGAGCTTGTTTTTGGCTCTGTGAACACGAACACGACTCTTCTCGCCATATTGGAACATGACGTAATAATGCAATTTGTTGGCCAATCGCGTAATGATGTCAGAATTTCTGCTTCAGCACGAGTGCGCGCAAACAGGCAGAGTAAGACAGACGTATTAATATGACAGAATGGTATATATTAACTTTCCAGGAAACCGATCAGGAAAGTATATGGATTATGCACTATTATTGTGATTAATTGCATTCTTTTCTTAGAAGTAGAAAGATATGTCTTGGAAATAAAAAAAAAAATGGTTTTTAGTTACAACAGAGGCCAGTTCCACGGACCGAACGACTTATGAAAGTACACTAGCAACAACAACATCAGTAACAACCCCAGTGGAAACGACACTTCAAACAACCGAAGCTACTACTGCTTTCACAACTGCTCCTTTAACAACTACTGAAACATCTGTTCAAACTACGGAAGCTACTACTGGTTTCACAACTGCTCCGGACACAACAATCAAAACAACAATTCCAACTAATGAAGCCACTACTACTGAGTCCACTACTGCTCCTGTAACAACTACAGAAACAACTCTCCACACAACATCAGCAACTATAGAGTCAACAAGTACTCCTCCTTCAACAGTTACTACAACGGTCGCCGACACAACAACTGGTAAGTAATCTTCGAGAAAAAAACACGCATTAATCTACAACCTTCTAAGGATTGTTTGTTTGATTTGTTTGATTTCTTTTTCTTCCAACACAACTTCATACATAAATCAAAATTATTTTCAGTAATATCACATGGAATATCAGTAAGCAGATTACAAGTACATGATTCAAAGAAGGAAAATCGATGTGTAGATTAATTTCATTAACAAATTATAAATCGTATTACCAATTTTCCAAATAATTATCTGAGAAATTATGCGGAAGAAGGACTGCCACTATAAGCAAAAGCTTAAGCACGTGGCAGCCCAGTGACCTATCTACATAATACACAAAAAATTATATTGTTTGCGGAATGGAGAAATACTACAATATATAAAACACTGTAAATGCATTATGTTTTGTATATATGTATAGTGCATAGATACGAATAAGAGTAACGTGAAATATGACGATGATGATGTATGATGATGTTGACAGGGTAATGATGAAGAAAAATGTGATAATGAAGATGAAAGTGATAGTGGTGATGCTGAAGATAATGGGAATGAAATGAAATGATAGACACAGAAACATTGCGTATATTTATTGTAGTTTTAAATCCAATTTACAGGAAAAGAAATGTGATCATACAAAACAAAATATATATTCAAATGCTGTATTCATAGATTGTAATCTGACAGTAATGTAGCTTTCAATTTAGCCTTGAAAGAATATAAAGTTTTACACGATTTAACATAATCTGGGAGTGTATTCCAAAGATTTGGTCCATTGTGTCTTATAGATTTTTGTTCAATTAATAATCTGGGATTTACTAAATGAAAATTTTGCGAATTACGAGTGGGATATGAATGAACGGTATAATTCAGTTTAAAGAAATCGTGAAAAATGTTTGGAAGTAAGTTGTTCAAATACTTAGACATAAAAAGCAAAGAATGTAATGTATTTATATCAGATATATTCAGTGTTTTTAACTGATAAAAAGTGAACTGGTGTGGGCTAAGTATTGTGATCCAGTACAGATGCGAATGGCTTTCTTTTGTAGTAAATAAATAGGGTTGAGTTTAGTTTTTGAACTTGTAGCCCACACTAGATTGCAATACATAATATATGGTAGGATTAAAGAATTGTTAAGCATAAAAAGAGTATGTTGAGGAAGATAACTTTTCATCTTTGAAAGAACACCTGTATTTCTAGAAATACAGGTTGTAACATAACGTATATGATCATTCCAGGTTAGGTTTTCATCAATAAAAATTGGTCTATAATTACTAATTTGACAAGAATCATCTTTCTTAAAGACTGGATTTACCTTAGCAATTTTTAAAGAATTGGGACATTTTCCAGACTGTGATATGGAAAGGTTAAATATGTGAGTAAGTGGATCAGCAATTTGATATATGATTTGTTTGAGTACTAATGTGCTTATTCTGTCACATCCACTTGCCTTACTAAAACTCAACTTTTTCGTAATATTAATAATTTCTGTGGGATTTGTAGGGTTTAAAAATAACGATGAGGAAATAGGGTCTGGCAAAAATTTCAAAAAATCCTCATTTACATCATCAAATGTTTTTGCCAGATTAGGACCAACATTAACAAAAAAAAAAGAATTAAATGCGTCTGCTACATTTTCCTGATCAATAATACAATCGTTTAATTTAAAATCTGTTTTTGGTAATTGTTGTTCTTTCTTCCCAACCAAATCATTTATAATTTTCCATGTGGCCTTCATATTTGACTTAACTTGACTCAACTTATCAGAATAATATACTTTTCGTGAATCTCTTATCACAGTTGTTAATCTATTTCGGTATATCTTATATTTTCTCAGATTAGAATCAGTAGGATCATTTATATAAATCTTATAAAGCCTATTTCTTGTATGTATTGAACGTAATATCGATTTTGTTATCCAAGGCATCTTCCCATGTTTATTATTCTTTATAAACTTTACCAATGGACAATTTTTATCATAATAATATTGTATTTTTCTATTAAAATTATCATAAGAGGTGTTCACATCAAACTCACTGTAAACATCAAACCACTGTTCAGATGCCAAATCTGCTTTAAATGATTCAATATTTTGAGGCGTTTCCTTTCTATACATAACAGGTTTGGATGAGTCTTCAACAAAAGACTCATCATAACATATAACAAATATGGGAAGACGATCAGATATATCAAAATATAATAAACCGCTAACAATTTCTTTATCAGAAATATTAGAAAAAATATTATCTATCAAAGTGGATGAAATATTATTAATTCTTGTTGGTTTGTTTATATGTGGATAACATGCATTTGAATACATCAATTGAAGGAACTTTTCAGAGTTTCTATCTTTGTCATAATCACATATCAAATTAACATTAAAATCACCCATTAGATATATCTGCTTATTTTCACGTGAAAACGCTGCGAAGCATTTTTCCAAATCTTCCAAAAATAATTCATTATGAGCATTCGGGGGTCTATAAATCAAACCGACAATCGTATTTTTATTCTTGGAACGTTCTATTTCTACAAATAATACTTCACATTCTTCAAAACAAATATCAGCTCTTACTTTATATTGCAGGTTTTCATGAATGTAAAGTGCTACGCCTCCACCTCTTCTTCCTTCACGGTCTGCTCTAACCATATGATAATTTGCTAAATTAAATAGATTTGCTGAAGTAGAATGCAGCCAAGTTTCTGTGATACCAATAACTGAAAAAGGAAAATCATCTACAGTATGAAGAAAGGTTTCAAAAGAATCAAAGTTCTAATTCAAACTCCTAGAGTTAACATGCAACAAACTAAAATTCTTCGAGTTTCTAAAATTCTCAACGAATTCCGTAGTTGTATAATAATTACTGTCAGAAGTTGAAGTGTTTAACTCAAAGCATGATTGCTGTCTTAAATCCATTTACACAGTACGTAACTGTATTTTGAAATCTTTTCAATTTGAATTCAATTCAATTCAATATGACGTTACACAAGAGGTTTCTGTGCGTGAAGGATGAATGAAAAGAGAAGTGAGTGACAGTGATGAAGATGATAATGATGATGGGGATGAGAAAGGAAAAACACGTATGGGATGATGAAAATTAGAAAAGAGAGAGAAATAACAAATTCGTCACTATACACGTCCACGAGCATATTAAACTTCTCGACCACTTAATGAGAAAATAAGGAACCAGTTATTGTTGTATTTTTTTTTTTTTGGTAGTCGGATCGTCTATCCAAAATAACTAATTCTTATACCATTGGGATTTATAAGCAGTACGAACAATTATATAAAAGTAATGCAAAACACATACACACACAAAAAAAATGCAATTCCATTGCTATTGTTAAAATTTTCATCAAACTGTTATGCAAATACAACCAAAATTGCCCAAAATACGAGTACACAATGTGTAAATATAATTTATAGAATAATAAATAACCCAATCTGTCTCACGGAGTGAGTACCCTAGATAGAAGAGCGAGGGAGGGAGAGAGAGAAAAAGAAAGAAGTGAGTGAGAGGGGGAATGAAAAGAGAATCTAGACAACAAACCTTGACAAAGTGAACAGAACGGCTATACAATTAACTTCTAACATTCGTGGGAATACATTTGTCTACAGGTATGTGTGTGCAAAAGAAGGCAAAAAGCAAAGCAGAGAATAGATGAAAAAATAAAGGCGAGTTGTCACCTGGGAAAAATATTTGCACAATTATTACCTCATTACACTCTTGCATAAAAATAACGTTCTGACAACAGAACGCCTCCTAATCTCCAGTTATTTTGAATATGTTATGGCTTTGAATCTTAAATAACTAATACATTAAGACAACCAACGGCAGTCAAGGGGCCAACATCACCTGATAGATATAATAAATTCCCATAACTATCCATGAGTATAAACAGCACCTATAAACAAGCCCAAGTAGTACAGCAACGAAGGTTGCTGGGCGACGGTGTCCCAAAACAGGTGATCCGTGTCCCCCCCCCCCCCCCCCCAGCTACCGCAAACTTCATAATAACAACATTCCAGAAATATAACAAATTTTGTCAAACATTACTTCATTAGTGTTAAACGGATGCATACTTTCCGATCGTGTACAAGTAACAAACACAACATAAGATAAACTGAGGCAGCTTCATGTAGCAGAGCTATAAATCAATCTTATCGTATTACATTACAGACATTTTATCCTTGCTAATTGTAATTATATACAAAAATGATTATATAAGTTAACTTTCCCCAGAACTGTTACCAAAAAAAAAAAATAAATAAAATGATAATTCTGATTGCCGAGAAACTATGGATGATGATGTTAATCTTGATGTTTCCGTTTAACAGCGTCAAATGCTTCCATATGCCTTACATTTTTTCAAAGGCCATTAATTTTGCTTTTCTTTCAATGCACGAGTAATGTTATTTTCTAAATTCTAATATATTACATAAAACAAATTTTGAGCGCGTAACAGTATTTTGATTCATTGCCTTCCTTCCTTGAAAGATACTTCTAGACTCGGATATATGTCAATATTTCTCTAATTTTAGAATGGTTTATGTTAAGTTTCAAGGAAGACCGAACATTGAAATACATGGCTCTTGCGCTATTATTGTGATTAATCGCATGTTTTCTTAGAAGTAGAGAGATATGTATTGGAAATCGAGAATTGATTTTTAGCTAAAACAGAGGCCAGTTCCACGGACCAAACGACTTATGAAAGTACACTAGCAACAACAACATCGGTAACAACCCAAGTGGAAACTACACTTCAAACAACCGTAGCTACTACTGCTTTCACAACTGCTCCTCCAACAACTATTGAAACAACTGTTCAAACTACGGAGGCAACTACTGAGGTCACAACTGCTCCTCCAACAACTATTGAAACAACTGTTCAAACTACGGAGGCTACTACTGAGGTCACAACTGCTACTTCAACAACTATTGAAACAACTGTTCAAACTACGGAAGCTACTACTGAGGTCACAACTGCTCCTCCAACAACTATTGAAACAACTGTTCAAACTACGGAGGCTACTCCTGAGGTCACAACTGCTCTTCCAACAACTATTGAAACATCTGTTCAAACTACGGAAGCTACTACTGCTTTCACAACTGCTCTGGACACAACAATTAAAACGACAATTCCAACTACTGAAGCAACTACCGAGTCCACTACTGCTCCTGAAACAACTACAGAAACAACTCTCCACACAACATCAGGTACTACACAGTCAACAAGTACTCATCCTTCAACAGTAGCTACAACGGTCGCCGACACAACAACTGGTAAGTAATCTTCGAGAAAAAAAAAACAACCACGCACACACTGATCTACAGCCTTCGAAGGATGATGATGTTAATCTTGATTTTTCTGATCAACAGCGTCAAATGCTTCCATATTTCAAAAGTTATTAATTTTATTCTTTTTTAAATGGACGAATGTTGCTATTAAAAGTCCAATATATTACATAAAACAAATTTTGATCGCGTAACAGTATTTTGATTCATTGCCTTGCTTTTTTGTTTTTTAAAGTTACTTCTACACTGGGAAATATGTCAATATTTCTCTATTTACAGAATGGTATATGTTAAGTTTCCAGGAAGACCGAACATTGTAATACATGGTTCGTGCTCTATTATTGTGATTAATCACATTTTATTTCTAAGAAGTAGAGAGATATGTATTGGAAATCCAAAATTGATTTTTACTTACAACAGAGGCCAGTTCCACAGACCAAACGAGTTATGAAAGCACATTGGCAACAACAACATCAGTAACAACCCCAGTTGAAACTACACTACAAACAACCAAAGCTACCACTGCTTTCACAACTGGTCCTTCAACAAGTATTGAAACAACTGTTCAAACTACGGAGGCTACTACTGAGGTCACAACTGCTCCTCCAACAACTATTGAAACAACTGTTCAAACTACGGAGGCTACTACTGAGGTCACAACTGCTACTTCAACAACTATTGAAACAACTGTTCAAACTACGGAAGCTACTACTGAGGTCACAACTGCTCCTCCAACAACTATTGAAACAACTGTTCAAACTACGGAGGCTACTCCTGAGGTCACAACTGCTCTTCCAACAACTATTGAAACATCTGTTCAAACTACGGAAGCTACTACTGCTTTCACAACTGCTCTGGACACAACAATTAAAACGACAATTCCAACTACTGAAGCAACTACCGAGTCCACTACTGCTCCTGAAACAACTACAGAAACAACTCTCCACACAACATCAGGTACTACACAGTCAACAAGTACTCATCCTTCAACAGTAGCTACAACGGTCGCCGACACAACAACTGGTAAGTAATCTTCGAGAAAAAAAAAACAACCACGCACACACTGATCTACAGCCTTCGAAGGATGATGATGTTAATCTTGATTTTTCTGATCAACAGCGTCAAATGCTTCCATATTTCAAAAGTTATTAATTTTATTCTTTTTTAAATGGACGAATGTTGCTATTAAAAGTCCAATATATTACATAAAACAAATTTTGATCGCGTAACAGTATTTTGATTCATTGCCTTGCTTTTTTGTTTTTTAAAGTTACTTCTACACTGGGAAATATGTCAATATTTCTCTATTTACAGAATGGTATATGTTAAGTTTCCAGGAAGACCGAACATTGTAATACATGGTTCGTGCTCTATTATTGTGATTAATCACATTTTATTTCTAAGAAGTAGAGAGATATGTATTGGAAATCCAAAATTGATTTTTACTTACAACAGAGGCCAGTTCCACAGACCAAACGAGTTATGAAAGTACATTGGCAACAACAACATCAGTAACAACCCCAGTTGAAACTACACTACAAACAACCAAAGCTACCACTGCTTTCACAACTGGTCCTTCAACAAGTATTGAAACAACTGTTCAAACTACGGAAGCTACTACTGAGGTCACAACTGCTCCTCCAACAACCATTGAAACAACTGTTCAAACTACGGAGGCTACTACTGAGGTCACAACTGCTACTTCAACAAGTATTGAAACAACTGTTCAAACTACGGAAGCTACTACTGAGGTCACAACTGCTCCTCCAACAACTATTGAAACAACTGTTCAAACTACGGAGGCTACTCCTGAGGTCACAACTGCTCTTCCAACAACTATTGAAACATCTGTTCAAACTACGGAAGCTACTACTGCTTTCACAACTGCTCTGGACACAACAATTAAAACGACAATTCCAACTACTGAAGCAACTACCGAGTCCACTACTGCTCCTGAAACAACTACAGAAACAACTCTCCACACAACATCAGGTACTACACAGTCAACAAGTACTCATCCTTCAACAGTAGCTACAACGGTCGCCGACACAACTGGTAAGTAATCTTCGAGAAAAAAAAAAACAACCACGCACACACTGATCTACAGCCTTCGAAGGATGATGATGTTAATCTTGATTTTTCTGATCAACAGCGTCAAATGCTTCCATATTTCAAAAGTTATTAATTTTATTCTTTTTTAAATGGACGAATGTTGCTATTAAAAGTCCAATATATTACATAAAACAAATTTTGATCGCGTAACAGTATTTTGATTCATTGCCTTGCTTTTTTGTTTTTTAAAGTTACTTCTACACTGGGAAATATGTCAATATTTCTCTATTTACAGAATGGTATATGTTAAGTTTCCAGGAAGACCGAACATTGTAATACATGGTTCGTGCTCTATTATTGTGATTAATCACATTTTATTTCTAAGAAGTAGAGAGATATGTATTGGAAATCCAAAATTGATTTTTACTTACAACAGAGGCCAGTTCCACAGACCAAACGAGTTATGAAAGTACATTGGCAACAACAACATCAGTAACAACCCCAGTTGAAACTACACTACAAACAACCAAAGCTACCACTGCTTTCACAACTGGTCCTTCAACAAGTATTGAAACAACTGTTCAAACTACGGAAGCTACTACTGAGGTCACTACTGCTCCTCCAACAACTATTGAAACAACTGTTCAAACTACGGAGGCTACTACTGAGGTCACAACTGCTACTTCAACAACTATTGAAACAACTGTTCAAACTACGGAAGCTACTACTGAGGTCACAACTGCTCCTCCAACAACTATTGAAACAACTGTTCAAACTACGGAGGCTACTCCTGAGGTCACAACTGCTCTTCCAACAACTATTGAAACATCTGTTCAAACTACGGAAGCTACTACTGCTTTCACAACTGCTCTGGACACAACAATTAAAACGACAATTCCAACTACTGAAGCAACTACCGAGTCCACTACTGCTCCTGAAACAACTACAGAAACAACTCTCCACACAACATCAGGTACTACACAGTCAACAAGTACTCATCCTTCAACAGTAGCTACAACGGTCGCCGACACAACAACTGGTAAGTAATCTTCGAGAAAAAAAAAACAACCACGCACACACTGATCTACAGCCTTCGAAGGATGATGATGTTAATCTTGATTTTTCTGATCAACAGCGTCAAATGCTTCCATATTTCAAAAGTTATTAATTTTATTCTTTTTTAAATGGACGAATGTTGCTATTAAAAGTCCAATATATTACATAAAACAAATTTTGATCGCGTAACAGTATTTTGATTCATTGCCTTGCTTTTTTGTTTTTTAAAGTTACTTCTACACTGGGAAATATGTCAATATTTCTCTATTTACAGAATGGTATATGTTAAGTTTCCAGGAAGACCGAACATTGTAATACAACAACTACAGAAACAACTCTCCACACAACATCAGCTACTACAGAGTCAACAAGTGCTCCTCCTACAACAGTAGCTACAACGATCCCCGACACAACGACAGGTAAGTAATTTTCGATAAATTACCGCATTGATCTACAACCTATTAGGGATGATGATGTATAATTATATTGTTGATATTTCTGATCAACAGCGTCAAATGCTTCCATATGCCTTTCATTGTTTACACTCTCTACATTACAGTATGTCCCAATAGTAAATGAATCTTAATAAAAATTCAGGGTATGAGACTATAACTCATTGCCCACATCTTACAGAAAACCCCATTCGATTTGCTTCAGTGGTCAAAGAGAAATACGGAATTTTGTAGAGGATATCGGGAATCTCTTCTGTCCAAGTTCTGTCTTATGTTCACACACAAGATCATCGAAATGCTAAACTCGGAAGAATCCGATTCATGACATGCTTTAAAACAATCCACATTTCTCTGTGACCGCTTAACCAAATTGAATGGGGTTTTCTGCAAAATAGAGCTAAGATGTTATACCTTAAGACTCTAAAGCAGCACGTACACAGGTTTATCATATAGGGGTTATCAATTCGAAAATCTGATTGTGATTTTTGGGGCGACTTACTGCAGTATGTCCCCAAAAAAATTACAATAAGATTTTCGCATTGATAATGCCCAATATCATGACATTTTTCAAAAGCTACTTCAGGGTCTTGAAATATAACATTCTAGCTCTATTTTGCAGAAATCCCCATTCGATTTGGTTGAGCGGTCACAGAGAAATGTGGATTGTTGTAAAGCATGTCATGAATCAGATTCTTCCGAGTTTATAGCATTTCGATGATCTTGTGTGTGAACAATAGACAGAACTTGGACAGAAGAGATTCCCGACATCCTCTACAAAATTCCGTATTTCTCTTTGACCACTGAAGCAAATCGAATGGGGTTTTCTGTAAGATGTGGGCGATGAGTTATAGTTTCATACCGTGAATTTGTATTTAGATTGATTCACTATGTTTAAAGATATCATTGCGGAGGGCCCCGTTGTAATTTTTTTGGGGACATACTGTACATCAGCTACTACAGATTCAGCAAGTGTTCTTCATTCTACAAAAGCTACAACGATCCCCTTTAAATCGACAGATGCGTAATATTCTACAGAATACAATATTGATCTACAACCCATTGAGGGTAAAGACGTATCCTGTTCATATTTTTGTTTCATAATGTTACACTGTTCCATACCCCGTTGTACACATAGAAGACACATTAGCAAGGGATATTAGTTGTACTCTTTTTTTTTCTTCCGGTTATGAGTAAAAGTACAAGAAAATAGAAGAACCACGCATATTGATCATGGGACTTAATTATGATGACTCGCTTTTCTCTCTCAGAAGTAAAGAGATACCTGCAAATCTATTTTTTTTTTTAGTTACAACAGAGTAGGTCCACTGAACAAACGACTTATGAGGCTACATTTGCTACAATAGCGTCAGAAACAACCCAACTACAAACCACACTTCAAACCACAGAAGCTTCTACTATGTTCACATGCTTCAACGGAACATATTAATATCTAGTTTGAATAGTTATGACAATTGAATATTGTATTTATTCTTTTTTAATCTCAAGATCTCTAAAAGCTGTTTACGGTTTGTATCTTAAATAGATCAGTTTTTTCACTTTTTCAATTTATCTTGGTTTTGCAAATTCAACGTTTGCAAGGAACAGTTTACTTTGAAATTATTCTGGGAGCAAATTCACCGATGATGATGCTGATGACAAATTTTCTTGAAGGCTTTATGAAATGAAAAAAAAAAATAATGTGATTATCCATAGCTTCTACTTGTGTGTTTTTTTTTTGTCACACCTCAGACATTGATGAGTGCATGGAACAAACACCTTGTGCTGATAATGCAACTTGTACCAATACCCACGGTGCCTATGACTGCGCCTGTAACGATGGTTACAGAGGAGACGGGTATAGTCAATGTCTTGACATCGACGAATGTCTGGAGAATATCAGCATGTGTGACACCAATGCCAACTGTACGAATACTCAGGGAAGTTATCTTTGTGACTGCATCGAGGGCTACAGAGGAGATGGCTTCAATTGTTCCGGTACGATTCATGGATTGAATTTGTATAAAAAAAAAAAACAACAACGTTGAAATAATCATATTAAACTTATAGAATGTAAAAACAAACACGTTTAGAGACAGAACATTCCTGCTCCCTAGATTAAAAAGTATTCTTGGATTGCTTCAAGATTTTATTTTGCCATATATCCCACATTTTCAGCCGACATAAGTTTTATCACTTTCTATGGGGAAGGAGTATTGATGTTTATTAAATATGAGCATGACAAGCAGTGTTTTATATTTTGTCTTTACTTACAGACAAAAATGAGTGTGAGGAAGAATCACCATGTGCCGCCAACGCAACTTGCACAAATATCGCTGGATCTTACGAGTGCATGTGCGATGATGGCTACAGCGGAGACGCTTACAACGACTGCTTTGATATTGTTGAATGCACTACAACTCCTGATATTTGTGATGTCAATGCTAATTGCACGAATTTGGATGGAAGTTACTTCTGTCAATGCAACGACGGTTACCGCGGAAACGGTGTTAACTGTTCTGGTAAATTTCGGAAAGACTGTCTTGAATTTCGATGTTTGTAAAATTGTAAGAGCTGATAAGCATTTGGAATTAGAAATTGCTTTATCTCCAAGTATATTAAATGAATAAAACATGTATTTTATTGGTACAATAATGCCCTTCACTGAACCTATGCAAACAGTAATAACTTATCTCAAATATCTAATTGCTTACTTGGTCGAAGTAGAAAATAGTTATCCCACGTAGCGATACTATAAATTCCATTTCAACTTATACGCGACTTATTTAACAGAGCCCGTGCCATATTATAATGTTTTCATAATATTAGGCTGTATTTATGTTTTTTTCACTTTTAACAAGTAATTTTTGTCAATGTTTCATTTCAATCTAACATTACGTATACGTTATGTTATTCTTCAAATACTTTAAGGGAACATATAAGTATCTACTTTGAGTACTTATAATGATTGCACATTCATATTGTTCTTATCATTATTCTCCAGTTATCTGAAAGGTTAAAGGTTTGCATTTTAAATAGATCATATTCCACTGTTTCAATTTATGTTGGTTTTGTAAATTGAACTTTTCCGAGGAAACAGTTTACTTTCAAATTATTCTGGGAGGAAATTCACTGATTTCAATGATGATGCTGATGACAAATTTCCTTGAAGGTTTTGAGGAATGAAAAAAGGAAATAATGCGATTATCAATAGTTTATACTTACATTTCTTGTCATACCTCAGACTTTGATGAGTGCATGGAACAAACACCTTGTGCTGATAACGCAACATGCAACAACACCCACGGTTCCTATGACTGCGCCTGTAACGACGGTTACAGAGGAGACGGGTATAGTCAATGTCTTGACATGGACGAATGTCTGGAGAATATCAGCATGTGTGACACCAATGCAAACTGCACTAATACAGAGGGAAGTTTTGTCTGTGAATGCATCGAGGGCTACACGGGAAACGGCTTCAACTGTACAGGTGCAATGCATTTATGTTGATTTTGAAAGATGGAATGGTTTACAAAGTCTTAGGGCCCTGTATTGATTGAAATATAAACGTTGAGACAATTTTTTTGAGCTAATCCTTGTTGGGTAATCAGCAATTCTGTGGAAGTGGACATATTGATGAAACAACTGCATAGGAAATGATATCAAATATTTATACTAGTAACTACCACGGTACATGCTTTCTGCGAAATAGTTTTTCATGCAAACCTCTCTTGATTTCAATGAGAACTAATCACAAAGGCGTTAAAATAAAGTTGTTCATCAAAACAAAGTCATGAGAATTGCTGGTATAAAAATTATGGCAGAAGGACCATGGAAATATATGAAGGGATATAAAAATTGAGTTTCTTAAATCTGAATTCTCAAACTCACCAGCCACAGTAAAGTGATATACTTTTTATTTTGCGAACAAGACTCAGAATCACAGAAGTGAATGTCTAGATACCTGAGAGCCTTTCTATATACTCAATTAACCAAAAACAAGAAGATATAAAATGAGACCCTTAAAAATCACGATTCATTGATCTTTGGTTTTGATCATAGATACTATCGGACCGTGTGTTTGTTCGTGGTAAAAAAAGTGAAGCATATTAAAATCTATCAAAATATTTGAACTTTAAAATTCAGAAAGATCCATTCTTCAAGAAATACATTTATTAATAATGATGTTCAATTTAATTAACGCTATTAGAAAACAGAAAGGTAATATACCGGTCTATTGGTTTCAAATTTTATTGGTTCTCGCACCTCAGACATTGATGAATGCATGGAAGCAACACCATGCGCTGCTAACGCAACTTGTACCAATACCCACGGTTCCTATGACTGCGCGTGTAACGATGGCTACAGAGGAGACGGGTATAGTCAATGTTTTGACATCGACGAATGTGTGGAGAATATCAGCATGTGTGACACCAATGCCAACTGTACGAACACTCAGGGAAGTTATCTTTGTGACTGCATCGAAGGCTACAGAGGAGATGGCTTCAATTGTTCCGGTACGATTCATGGATTTAATTTGTTAGAAAAACACGTTGAAATATCATGAAAAACTTAAGAATATAAACAAAAGCACGTTTAGAGAGAGAGAGACAAAAAGTCCTGCTTCCTATATACCAAAGTATTTTTGGATTGCTTCAAGATGTTATCTTACCTTATATCCCATATTTTCAGCCGACATGTCACATTCAAAAGGAAGGTATATTAATGTGTTTCAAATAAGAGCATGACATGCGTTGTTCTATATTTTGTCCTTATTTACAGACATAGATGAGTGTGAGGAAGAATCACCATGTGCCGCCAACGCAACTTGCACAAATATCGCTGGATCTTACGAGTGTATGTGCGATGATGGCTACAGCGGAGATGCTTACAACGATTGCTTTGATATTGTTGAATGCACTACAACTCCTGATATTTGTGATGTCAATGCTAATTGCACGAATTTGGAGGGAAGTTACTTCTGTCAATGCAACGACGGTTACCGCGGAAACGGTGTTAACTGTTCTGGTAAATTTCGGAAAGACTGTCTTGAATTTCAATGTTTGTACAATTGTAAGAGCTGATAAGCATTTGGAATTAGAAATTGCTTCATCTCCAAGTATATTGAATGAAAAAAATACACATGTATTTTATTTGTAGAATATAGATGCTCTTCATTGAACCTAGGCAAACAGTTATAACTTATCTCAAATATCTAATTGCTTACTTGGTCGAAGTAGAAAATAGTTATTCCACGTGGCGAAATAATAAATTCCATTTCAACTTATACGCGACCTATTTAACAGAGCCCGTGGCATAATATATTTTCTTAATATTAGCCTGTATTTATGTTTGGTAACTTTTAACAAGTAGGTTTTGTCAATGCTTCATTTCAGTATAACATTACGTATACGTTATGTTATTCTTCAAATACTTTAACGGAACATATTAGTATCTACTTTGAATTGTTATAATGATTGCATATTGATATTGTTCTTATCATTATTCCCCAGATATCTAAAAGGTTAAAGGTTTGCATCTTTTTTTTTTCACTGTTTCAATTTATGTTGGTGTTGCAAATTGAACTTTAGCAAGAAACAGTTTCCTTTTATTTTTTTCTGGGAGCCAATTCACTGATTTAAATGATGATGCTGATGACAAATTTCCTTGAAGGTTTTGAGGAATGAAAAAGGGAAATAATGCGATTATCAATAGTTTATACTTACATTTCTTGTCATACCTCAGACTTTGATGAGTGCATGGAACAAACACCTTGTGCTGATAACGCAACATGCAACAACACCCACGGTTCCTATGACTGCGCCTGTAACGACGGTTACAGAGGAGACGGGTATAGTCAATGTCTTGACATGGACGAATGTCTGGAGAATATCAGCATGTGTGACACCAATGCCAACTGCACTAATACAGAGGGAAGTTTTGTCTGTGAATGCATCGAGGGCTACACGGGAAACGGCTTCAACTGTACAGGTGCAATGCATTGATGTTGATTTTGAAAGATGGAATGGTTTACAAAGTCTTAGGACCTTGTATTGATTGAAATATAAACGTTGAGACAATTTTTTTGAGCTAATCCTTGTTGGATAATCAGCAATTCTGTGGAAGTGGACATATGAATGAGACAACTGCATAGGAAATGATATCAAATATTTATACTAGTAACTGCCACGGTACATGCTTACTGCGAAATAGTATTTCATGCAAACCTCTCTTGATTTCAATGAGAACTAATCACAAAGGCGTTAAAAAAAGTTGTTCATCAAAACAAAGTCATGAGAATTGCTGGTATAAAAATTATGGCAGAAGGACCATGGAAATATATGAAGGGATATAAAAATTGAGTTTCTTAAACCCGAATTCTCAAAGCTCACCAGCCACAGTAAAGTGATATACTTTTTATTTTGCGAACAAGATTTAGAATCACAGAAGTTAATGTCTAGATACCTGAGAGTCTTTTTTTTTATACTCTATTAACAAAAGAAAAGATATAAAATGGGATACTTAAAAATCACGATTCATTGATCTTTGGTTTTGATCATAGATACTATCGGACCGTGTGTTTGTTCGTGGTAAAAAAGTGAAGCATATTGAAATCTATCAAAATATTTGAACTTTAAAATTCAGAAAGATCCATTCTTCAGGAAATACATTTATTGATAATGATGTTCAAATCAATTAACGCTATTAGAAAACAGAAAGGTAATATACCGGTCTTTTGGTTTCAAATTTTATTGGTTCTCGCACCTCAGACATTGATGAATGCATGGAAGCAACACCATGCGCTGCTAACGCAACTTGTACCAATACCCACGGTTCCTATGACTGCGCATGTAACGATGGCTACAGAGGAGACGGGTATAGTCAATGTTTTGACATCGACGAATGTGTGGAGAATATCAGCATGTGTGACACCAATGCCAACTGTACGAACACTCAGGGAAGTTATCTTTGTGACTGCATAGAAGGCTACAGAGGAGATGGCTTCAATTGTTCTGGTACGATTCATGGATTTAATTTGTTAGAAAAACACGTTGAAATATCATGAAAAACTTCAGAATATAAACAAAAGCACGTTTAGAGAGAGAGAGAGACAAAAAAGTCCTGCTTCCTATATACCAAAGTATTTTTGGATTGCTTCAAGATGTTATCTTACCTTATATCCCATATTTTCAGCCGACATATCACATTCAAAAGGAAAGAGTATTTATGTGTTTCAAATAAGAGCTTGGCATGCGTTGTTCTATATTTTGTCCTCATTTACAGACATAGATGAGTCATGCTTCCTATATGCCAAAGTATTTTTAGATTGCTTCAAGATGTTATCTTACCTTATATCCCATATTTTCAGACGACATATCACATTAAAAAAGAAGGAGTATTAATGTGTTTCAAATAAGAGCATGACATGCGTTGTTCTATATTTTGTCCTTATTTACAGACATAGATGAGTCATGCTTCCTATATGCCAAAGTATTTTTGGATTGCTTCAAGATGTTATCTTACCTTATATCCCATATTTTCAGACGACATATCACATTCAAAAGGAAGGAGTATTTATGTGTTTCAAATAAGAGCTTGGCATGCGTTGTTCTATATTTTGTCCTTATTTACAGACATAGATGAGTGTGAGGAAGAATCCCCATGTGCCGCCAACGCAACTTGCACAAATATCGCTGGATCTTACGAGTGTATGTGCGATGATGGCTACAGCGGAGATGCTTACAACGATTGCTTTGATATTGTTGAATGCACTACAACTCCTGATATTTGTGATGTCAATGCTAATTGCACGAATTTGGAGGGAAGTTACTTCTGTCAATGCATCGACGGTTACCGCGGAAACGGTGTTAACTGTTCTGGTAAATTTCGGAAAGACTGTCTTGAATTTCAATGTTTGTACAATTGTAAGAGCTGATAAGCATTTGGAATTAGAAATTGCTTTATCTCCAAGTATATTGAATGAAAAAAAATACTCATGTATTCTATTTGTGGAATATAGATGCTCTTCATTGAACCTAGGCAAACAGTAATAACTTATCTCAAATATCTAATTGCTTACTTGGTCGAAGTAGAAAATAGTTATTCCACGTGGCGAAATAATAAATTCCATTTCAACTTATACGCGACCTATTTAACAGAGCCCGTGGCATAATATATTTTCTTAATATTAGCCTGTATTTATGTTTTTGTAACTTTTAACAAGTAGTTTTTGTCAATGCTTCATTTCAATATAACATTACGTATACGTTATGTTATTCTTCAAATACTTTAACGGAACATATTAGTATCTACTTTGAATTGTTATAATGATTGCATATTGATATTGTTCTTATCATTATTCCCCAGATATCTAAAAGGTTAAAGGTTTGCATTTTTTTTTCACTGTTTCAATTTATGTTGGTGTTGCAAATTGAACTTTAGCAAGAAACAGTTTCCTTTTATTTTTTTCTGGGAGGCAATTCACTGATTTAAATGATGATGCTGATGACAAATTTCCTTGAAGGTTTTGAGGAATGAAAAAGGGAAATAATGCGATTATCAATAGTTTATACTTACATTTCTTGTCATACCTCAGACTTTGATGAGTGCATGGAACAAACACCTTGTGCTGATAACGCAACATGCAACAACACCCACGGTTCCTATGACTGCGCCTGTAACGACGGTTACAGAGGAGACGGGTATAGTCAATGTCTTGACATGGACGAATGTCTGGAGAATATCAGCATGTGTGACACCAATGCCAACTGCACTAATACAGAGGGAAGTTTTGTCTGTGAATGCATCGAGGGCTACACGGGAAACGGCTTCAACTGTACAGGTGCAATGCATTGATGTTGATTTTGAAAGATGGAATGGTTTACAAAGTCTTAGGACCCTGTATTGATTGAAATATAAACGTTGAGACAATTTTTTGAGCTAATCCTTGTTGGATAATCAGCAATTCTGTGGAAGTGGACATATGAATGAGACAACTGCATAGGAAATGATATCAAATATTTATACTAGTAACTGCCACGGTACATGCTTACTGCGAAATAGTATTTCATGCAAACCTCTCTTGATTTCAATGAGAACTAATCACAAAGGCGTTAAAAAAAGTTGTTCATCAAAACAAAGTCATGAGAATTGGTGGTATAAAAATTATGGCAGAAGGACCATGGAAATATATGAAGGGATATAAAAATTGAGTTTCTTAAACCCGAATTCTCAAAGCTCACCAGCCACAGTAAAGTGATATACTTTTTATTTTGCGAACAAGATTTAGAATCACAGAAGTTAATGTCTAGATACCTGAGAGTCTTTTTTTTTATACTCAATTAACAAAAGAAAAGATATAAAATGGGACACTTACAAATCACGATTCATTGATCTTTGGTTTTGATCATAGATACTATCGGACCGTGTGTTTGTTCGTGGTAAAAAAGTGAAGCATATTGAAATCTATTAAAATATTTGAACTTTAAAATTCAGAAAGATTCATTCTTCAGGAAATACATTTATTGATAATGATGTTCAAATCAATTAACGCTATTAGAAAACAGAAAGGTAATATACCGGTCTTTTGGTTTCAAATTTTATTGGTTCTCGCACCTCAGACATTGATGAATGCATGGAAGCAACACCATGCGCTGCTAACGCAACTTGTACCAATACCCACGGTTCCTATGACTGCGCATGTAACGATGGCTACAGAGGAGACGGGTATAGTCAATGTTTTGACATCGACGAATGTGTGGAGAATATCAGCATGTGTGACACCAATGCCAACTGTACGAACACTCAGGGAAGTTATCTTTGTGACTGCATAGAAGGCTACAGAGGAGATGGCTTCAATTGTTCTGGTACGATTCATGGATTTAATTTGTTAGAAAAACACGTTGAAATATCATGAAAAACTTCAGAATATAAACAAAAGCACGTTTAGAGAGAGAGAGACAAAAAAGTCCTGCTTCCTATATACCAAAGTATTTTTGGATTGCTTCAAGATGTTATCTTACCTTATATCCCATATTTTCAGCCGACATATCACATTCAAAAGGAAAGAGTATTTATGTGTTTCAAATAAGAGTTTGGCATGCGTTGTTCTATATTTTGTCCTCATTTACAGACATAGATGAGTCATGCTTCCTATATGCCAAAGTATTTTTAGATTGCTTCAAGATGTTATCTTACCTTATATCCCATATTTTCAGACGACATATCACATTAAAAAAGAAGGAGTATTAATGTGTTTCAAATAAGAGCATGACATGCGTTGTTCTATATTTTGTCCTTATTTACAGACATAGATGAGTCATGCTTCCTATATGCCAAAGTATTTTTGGATTGCTTCAAGATGTTATCTTACCTTATATCCCATATTTTCAGACGACATATCACATTCAAAAGGAAGGAGTATTTACGTGTTTCAAATAAGAGCTTGGCATGCGTTGTTCTATATTTTGTCCTTATTTACAGACATAGATGAGTGTGAGGAAGAATCCCCATGTGCCGCCAACGCAACTTGCACAAATATCGCTGGATCTTACGAGTGTATGTGCGATGATGGCTACAGCGGAGATGCTTACAACGATTGCTTTGATATTGTTGAATGCACTACAACTCCTGATATTTGTGATGTCAATGCTAATTGCACGAATTTGGAGGGAAGTTACTTCTGTCAATGCATCGACGGTTACCGCGGAAACGGTGTTAACTGTTCTGGTAAATTTCGGAAAGACTGTCTTGAATTTCAATGTTTGTACAATTGTAAGAGCTGATAAGCATTTGGAATTAGAAATTGCTTTATCTCCAAGTATATTGAATGAAAAAAAAATACTCATGTATTCTATTTGTAGAATATAGATGCTCTTCATTGAACCTAGGCAAACAGTAATAACTTATCTCAAATATCTAATTGCTTACTTGGTCGAAGTAGAAAATAGTTATTCCACGTGGCGAAATAATAAATTCCATTTCAACTTATACGCGACCTATTTAACAGAGCCCGTGGCATAATATATTTTCTTAATATTAGCCTGTATTTATGTTTTTGTAACTTTTAACAAGTAGTTTTTGTCAATGCTTCATTTCAATATAACATTACGTATACCATGGGCGTCACCAGGGGGGGTGCGTTGGGTGCGAACGCACCCCCCTTCAGGCCAAAAAAAAAAAAAAAAAAAAAGGTTATCACAACTCCAGTCTACGATTTTTTTTTTTTTTTTTTTTTTTTTTTTTAATGGCAAAAAGTTCGTGGTCAAAACCAATTCGCACCCCGAGACGGGCTCTTGTACAAAGTTTACCGTTACTAAATTATACCGACCGACCGTACTGGAGCTGTACATCCGTACGGTGCGGAACACGCACACGCGTGCGTGTACTTGTTGTACAAGCCTACTAACTTTTGACCAATCCAAATTGAGAATGCGAGCCTCAGCTTCAGCCGGCAGCCGGCCGCGCATCTAGCGTCGATCGACCGCCCTCGCAAGCACGCGTGCAGGGCTACCTACCAGTGGGTGGGTGTACGCGGTACCTGCGGGCACTGACTGGCTGTTATGTACCGACCACGCACCCACTGCACGCACCACATACAGTACGTAGCCTGCCTGATGATGTCATCATGATGAACACTGAGGATTTGATGACGTTCGTGATGTGTGATGTTATGAGGAATCCGACTGACAGTCAGAGTCCACACACTCACCGATCGTTGTAATGTCATTACCACTCAAAGCATTTGCAAGGTGAGGAATTGATATATCTACCCTGTCAACATTATGATTGATATTTGATACATCTTTGCTATAAATCTTACCATGACCTACCCTAGTCTTCCTAGACGTAATGAAAGTTAGTAAAAACTAAACAAGTAGCTAATAACTTAAGTTATAACTAGACTCTGATCTGGACCGGACTGAAACGTTAGACAACATGGCTATGCTAGTGATGAGATGATGGGTGGGGGCTGGGTATGGGGAGGAGGAGGGGGCCTGGGTGGGGGATTTGTATGGATCACATGTCACACAGCTTAGCTTTACTTCATGTAGTACAGTCATAGTTTCGTGGATCGGATGCTGATGCGCACCATACCTCCGTGCGTACATACAGGACAGGCGTAAATCCAGTGCACGCACACTCTCTCGTGCTCTCTTAAATGGATGTGCGATTGTTGAGGACAACAATTTCACTGTTTATGGGTTTGATGTGTGTGATAGGTTCCCCCCCCCCCCCCTCCCCCCAAACGCTGTACGTCACGTGACAGTCCGTCCTCGCCTAGATAGCTTAGACGTACGTACGTGTACATTATACCTAGCTAGCTTTAGACGAGCCGATCCCCCCGAGCGCGCCTGCTAAATGCAAATGGTGCCGGTGTGACTGAGATTGGACAGTCTTGGTACATTTTACTGCTGATGAGTGATGTCTTTCGTGTATTTTTCGTGGATTCAATTATGGCATCAAAGTCGAAAACTGCAGGTAAAGTTTTCATTTAGACATTTACAAGTAGAGGTCTACAACTTAAGTAGGCCCCCTTGGTTTGGAGTGAATTAGATAGTAGAAATCTCTAACTAGAAATCTCTAACGTTAGGCTAGTCTTAAGTTACAATACAGGTAGGGTAGGCCCTACAGTACATTAGTTTCAAACGTTGCTCTTTCACCTTATGTAGTTTCATGAGTGTGATCTGTCTGCCATTAGTAAACCGCAACAGTAAATACACTGAACGCATATAACACGTTTTTCTCAAAGAAACACCATTTAATAGCATTAAATAATGGGAAAAAAGTGGAACTGGGTGATTACGTTTTCTTTTTTCAAGCTGCTGTTCTTTGAAAATGACAGGTTGGCAGCTCTGGTGTGAGTATCAGTGAGTAGAGTGCACGTGACTATAAACACTAACACAGTTATAGGTTAGTAGTAACAGTAACACTAACAACACTAACAATATAACATAAGGTGACCGTTACTGCACTTGTTAGTGTGACCAAAGGATCAGGCTGAAAAGAAAATTGAAATGCCTGAAACGAAAGTCTGGAAAATGTGAATTTGTGAAGTACAAAACAATCTGATGTCACAGAAAACCCTGAACTGTCACACCCCTGTTTACATACGTCCTATTCCTATTTTGGGTGTGTGCCCTAATAATCAGTGATATAAAGCTTGCCTATTCAAATGGTTGTGTTTGGTTTCACTACTTATTCTGATTTTCTTACCATTTTGTCATTATGTCTAAGCGTAGTCAGATTTTTGTAACCCTTTTGAATTCAACAAATTAGATTACCTACCTAAACAACTGTTTGCATGAAAAAGTAGGGCCTATCTAGAGCTTGGGAAGTTCTATAAGTATGCTGGACTAGTTAATGATGCTCAGCAGCTTACTTACACATTTTTATAAAAACAAATTTGTAATGTTGCAGACATGAGGGCTAAGCGTCCAGCTACTGAAGCAGAGCTATGCAAACCTACGACAAAGAAGAAAAAGACAAATTTCATCACAGCATATTTCTCGAAGCTAAAGGCGAAGTGTAAGTATTGTATGCAATGTAAATTACCAGTACTTGGTAGCACGGCCTAACTGTTGATGGCAAGTTATGAAATGAAGGCAGCTTTGATGTTCTTCAGGCATATTATGATAAATTCATTCAGCACTACACTGTGTACACGTCTACAGACTACAGTCAATGCTTCTTAAATACCATTTTATTGGGGATGTGAAACTGGAATATTGGAAGTGCATGCAGTTTGGGATTGATTATATTAGCACTAAATAGATAAAGCTGGATAAGTATGTCAAATGTTTTGCATTATGCATAGTGATGTAATAAGATAAAGGAATAAATGGCCACTGAGATTGAATCAAATTAGGATTAGTAAAATGAATCATGAAAAAAAAAAATGCATCCACATCTACTACAGATGCCTAGAATTCTATAGAAAGTACCAATAACATTGTTCTTCTCGGGATTTCTTTTTTCTTTTCTTTGATAAGTTTTATTTTGATCTTACTTTTACTTGAGAGCTTTAGAATATGGTTTTTATTTTTTTTTTAGTGTAGGTGCAAAGATGGATTCCATTCACAATGCCATATATCGGTTTTCATCTCAGCTGTAGACAGAGAGCTACAAATTCTGGAAAAAAAAATATATGGGCCATTTAGTTGAAAGGGGTTTACTGTAATTGGTTGTGGATCAATCAATACACTGAAGATCTGCATGACACAAGCTGTTTTAAAAGAGTGTTCCAAAAAAGAAAAGGTCGTTACGATGGTTCCAATGTCAGTCATTTGCAAAGTATGACGTTCATACCAGTTAAGTCAACTCGCAGCAGAGAGTTACTCCCAGGCTTTTGACAACTTACATACATTATCACTACCATGTATCACGAATTAAAAGCCATTGACGGTGATAGGTACAATATCCATTTTTTCAAGTCTACTGCATCCTGTGTGGTAGGGAAAGTCTTGAGGAACGGGGCCTCGGATTTAGTGGAGTGGTAGTATTAACAGGCGCTGGATTCTATTCCTAAGGGAGGGGGGGGGAATCATTAAATACACCCATCCCATGGATGAATAAAAACAATTTGCAGATTTGCAGCTGTGACTTGGAGTAATCCTTATTTCATTTGCAGAGGTGGGGGGGGGGGGGGGCAAAATTTTCCCTAGGTAATTATAAACCATTATTTGAATTTACTTCTACTTATGTTATACCACTCATCACCCACAGCCAGTACCAGTGTGTCAGCAGCACCAACAGCCAGTACCAATGTGTCATCAACATCAACAGCCAGTGCCAGATTGTCATCAATACAAACAGCCAGTACCAGTGTGTCAGCAACACCAACCTGTGCCTTGTCATCAATACCAACACCCAGTGCCAGAGTGTCGTCCACACCAACCTGTGCCAGTTTGTCATCAACGCCAACCTGTGCCAGTTTGTCATCAACACCAACAGCCAGTACCAGTGTGTCGTCAACACCAACAGCCAGTACCAGAGTGTCGTCAGCACCAACCTGTGCCAATTTGTCATCAAATCCAACAGCCAGTGTCAGCGTGTCGTCAACACCAACCTGTGCCAGTTTGTCATCAACACCAACAGCCAATACCAGTGTGTCGTCAACACCAATAGCCAGTACCACAGTGTCGTCAACACCAACCTGTGCCAATTTGTCATCAAATCCAACAGCCAGTGCCAGAGTGTCATCAACACCAACCTGTGCCAGTCTGTCATCAACACCAACAGCCAGTACCAGTGTGTCGTCAACACCAACCTGTGCCGGTTTGTCATCAAATCCAACAGCCAGTGCTAGAATGTCATCAACACCAACCTGTGCCAGTCTGTCATCAACACCAACAGCCAGTGCCAGTGTGTCATCAACCCAAACAATTAGTGCCAGCGTGTTGTCAACACTGCTTACAGCCAGTGCCACTGTGTCAATACCACCAACAGCCAGTACGAGTGTGTTATCAGCACTACCAACAGCCAGTGCCAGTGCCAGTGCCAGTGTGTCATCAGCACCAACAACCAGTGCCAGTGTGTCATCAACACTGCTAACAGTCAGTGCCAGTGTGTCAATGCCACCAACAGCTAATACCACTAGTGTGTCATCAACACCAACATCCAATGCCATCAGTGTGCCATCAACTCCAACATCCATTGCCAGTGTGCCGTCAAATCCGACATCCAGTGCCAGTGTATCATCAACGCCAACATCCATTGCCAGTGTGCCGTCAAATCGGACATCCAATGCCAGTGTATCATCAACGCCAACATCCATTGCCAGTGTGCCGTCAAATCGGACATCCAATGCCAGTGTATCATCAACGCCAACATCCATTGCCAGTGTGCCGTCAAATCTGACATCCAGTGCCAGTGTATCATCAACGCCAACATCCATTGCCAGTGTGCCGTCAAATCCGACATCCAGTGCCAGTGTGTCATCAGCGCCAACATCCATTGCCAGTGTGCCATCAAATCTGACATCCAGTGCCAGTGTATCATCAACACCAACATCCATTGCAAGTGTGCCGTCAAATCTGACATCCAGTGCCAGTGTGTCATCAGCGCCAACATCCAGTGCCAGTGTGTCATCAACACCAACATCCAGTGCCAGTGTGCCGTCAAAACCACTGTCAACCAGTACCAGTGTTGGGAATCTGAAATGTGGTTCTGTGCTGTTCAATGACATTGGAAGTATTCTTCCTGCTGATGGAACCACTGAAGAAGTTTTGTCCGCATTGAATTCTTTGACTGATGCTCAGACACTAAATCTCCTAGAAAACCACTTTCGTCCTGGTAGACACTATGTTTTCCAGCCAGTTAGGCAGAATAATTGCCTTAGGCGGTGCAAGCTACAGTGGTTAGAAGATTACCCATGGACTGTTTATAGTGACCATCTAGACAGCATATTTTGCATTCATTGCGCTCTATTTGCAAAAAACAGAGCAAATCTGGGTCAGTTTGTGATAAAACCCTTCAATAACTGGAACAAGTACCGAGCTAGAATGAATAGCCATGCAAAGTGTACCTACCACATTGCTGCCATGCAAGAGAGCAAAGCCTTTGTAACAAGAATGAAGAACCCTGAAAGAACCATCCCCTATCAAGTGAATGCCAACCTTGCTCGCAGGCTAGAGGAAAACAAACAGATTTTACACCACATTGTTGATGCAGTTCTGTTTTGTGCCATGCAGAACATAGGTTTGAGGGGAAGATATGAAAATCTACAGCAGCAGAACAATCCAGGCAATTTCGTTGCTTACCTGTGGAGGAGAGCTAAACAAGACAACTTACTAAAAAAACATCTGATGGCAAGGACAAATACTTCCAGGTACACATCGCCCTTAAGCCAAAATGAACTGATCAGTGCAATTGCAAGCTTCATCACAGAGGATCTGGTGCATGAAATACAAGAAGCAAAATTCTATTGTGTAATGGCAGATGAAGTGACCTCACACAACAAAGAAATTATGGCTCTCTGTATTAGGTTTGTTGACAAGGAGAGAAACATTCGGGAGGAATTCCTTTCATTTCAGTTTTTAGAGAGGATCCGAGGGCAAGACATTGGACGAGCAATCGTAGACACACTTTGCTCTTTACAAATACCCATCACAGATATGAGAGCACAGTGTTTTGATGGTGCCGCTAACATGTCCAGCGATAGATGTGGTGCCCAGAGCTATGTGAGAAGCCAAGGCGCAGATCTGGCACCGTATGCCCACTGCAGTAGCCATGCTCTGAACTTAGTTATTGCTCACTCATGCAGAGACACTGAAGTTAAGCATGTCATTGATCAGATGAAGGCTATTTGTCTTTATTTCAATGGATCCCCCAAAAGGCAAAGACTTCTTGAATGCATAGTTAATAAAGGCTGTACACCTGGTAAGAGGAAACCCCTTCTCGATCTATGTCGCACTCGGTGGGCAGAGCGTCAGGCAGCGTATGATCATTTCTACACTTCGTATGTGTTCATGGTTGAGGCCCTTGAGCATATAGCCCATGGACTGCATACAGACAAGTATGAACTCCAAGATTTCTCTGGCTCATGGTCGGCTGCTTGCAGAAGTGATGCAAATTCACTGTGTCATAGCATTGCTTCTTTCAAGTTCGTCACAGTGTTCATGGTGGTGTATCAAGGACTTGGAGCTCTAGCAGAGATTAGCAAGGCCCTGCAGAAGAGAGCCCTTGACGTGTATGATGCCTACACCAAGGTAAACATTTCATCGTTTGATTTAAGATTAATACAGTGGAATCTCATACTGAAGTTGGATATAACAAAACCTCTTATTTTGCTGGTCCCAGTTTTTATTTATTTATTTTTTTGCCTTGATATAATGAGAAACCTGATGCAACAGGATAATTGCCATGGTCCCAATGACCTCATTTTAACAAGGTTCCACAGTACATTAAAGTTAATGAATAATTTTGATATATGGTGAAAATTAAATGAAATAATTTTAGTTCATGGAATCATCATTTTACAGTTCCATGTGAATAGTTCATGACTTGTTGATTGTTTGCTCAGAAAGAGTCAAATTGTCCAAAAATTTATAACCAAAATATCAGAATGTTTGGGTTCCCCTCGAATACTCTATCATAAGTAATATGCATTGTACATAGGAACATTAATGGGTATACTCACATTACAACATGTCGTTAATTATGGTGCTTTCTGAATTTTGATGGTATGGTCAGTTCTGAAGATTTTAACAAATCTAGTAAATCTTGTGGCTTTATTAGAAAAAAAATATTAAATGCTCACAATTAGAGGAGATATTGCCAGTTCAATGAAAAAAGCTGATGTGAAGAGTACCAAGTACACTTGTTTCCATATTTGTAACAGATGGAATAAAGGATGGGTATATTGAAACAGAATCTGATAAGCAATTATGTTTCATATTCTCAATTTGTTTCTGTCACTTTGTTATTTCCTGAGCCTTTGTTTTGAGCTGAAAATAATTTCAATCCTCGTTTTGAATAAATTTTACATTTCTCCAGGTTGATGGTGTAGTTGCAGACTACAAGGAACTGAGGGAAAACATTGACGCACGGTTCAAAAACTGGTTTGAACATGCAAAGAGGATTGCACAGAGGGTATGTTTACAAATTGTATGTTCCTTAAAGAAGAAGCTTCCACAAGCATAAATGTAAACTGAGTGAATGAAAAATGGTTTTAAAATCTTACAGCAAAAGTTTGGGCAAATTTTCAATTACCCAATCAAGATCTATGATTTTTCAAGGTTCTGGTTAATGTTTGTATGCCACCCTGTCTAATGAAACTACAGCAAATTTCACAGAATTTTGCTTTTCGTGAAAATGCATCTTCCCTACTTTCATACTGAGATATGTTAAGGCTAAGATAATTGTGAATGTATTTACCATTGAACTTAGTCAACTTGACTATTCATGATGTCCAACGAAACCTAAAAATTGTTAATTCTATGTACAAAGTCAATGGAGAGTTATTTTTATGTGATATTGCAAATGCTGGCACAGTTTCATCTATGGAGGGTGACATACAACACTGTGCATAATTTTTTCTCTTTAAAAGGATTATCAGAATTTCTTGTGATTCTAAGATTGCTTACTGCTCATACTCATATAATCCACAGTGTTGTTTGGGGAATTTTCTCTTTAAATAATGAGTACTGATGTCAGGTACATGTAAAGCATTTTAGGAATTGAAACCAAAAACTATTACCTTAATGATACAAATTGTCTGTAGTTCCTTAACAATTTTCAATAATGTATAGGATTTGTAACTACATATATCTATTCAACTTCCTTACCCTCGAGTTGACAAAGAGAGCCCTGTATTCATGGGAATGATATACAAGTGCTTTTCACTGTCTAAAAGTAATAAAATTCATCATGTGACAAGAGTTGTTGAAAGCCATGTATGCAAATAATATTGAATGAAGTATAGGGAAATGTGAGAGAATCATATCTGACCTTGAACATTATTTAAAGCTGTAATCAATTACAGGTACAAAACTAAGCTTTAGTCAAGTTTTTTTGTTTTGTTTTGTTTTGTTTTGTTTTGTTTTTTTAAGGAATGAGCAAAAAATGTCACAAGAAAATGACCATAATCTATTGTTCTATGATTCAAGGTTGGTGTGTCAGTGGAGATGCCCAGGCTTGCCGCAAGACAAACCCAAAGACCAAATGCACAGATCACATCCTGCAGCTGTGAAGAAGGAACATGTGACCACAGGGTTGAGACCTACTTCAGAGTGAATTATGCAGTCCCCTTTGTGGATCACATCATTGCAGAGCTTGAGAAGCAGTTTTCGGGTAATATTATGCATCATTAATGATTTAAAATTTAGCGCCTTGAGCAATTAATCAGAGTGGAGAATGGCGCTATAGAAATTGTATGTATTATCATTATTATTAATCAAGGTTCACTTACAGTATTAGACTTTTTTTTTTCAGATTGAAAATGAAACATGACAAATATCGACCCATTTACTAACTTTTTATTACACTGAAACATTGAAATTGTTCAAATTTATAACTCATATGAACCTACTTACAAATGAATGTAGAAACTTTTTCATTATTTGACTTACAGTACTGGACAATAATTTTTCGATTTAGAAAATAGAATAAATGATCAGTCATCAGTCAATTTACCAATAATTTCAATTGAGAATGAAAAATAGAAAGTTCATCAAAATCCTTTTTGTTGATCTGTTGACACATGAGGTTATGCAATGGAAGCTCTTCTAAAGATTCTCATTTGCAAACAGATTTGGTTCAGTTTTCTATTTACCTATTTGTGGACACAATGTGGCATGGATAAATATGTAGATTTTAAGTTTTCCATTTCCAGTACCAAATCAAAAATAACACAAATTGTCTACTTGTACCTTGACCAGCAAGACAGTTAGAACAACAGAAGACTTATATTATTAATGTCTAGCTTGGGGCGGCCAATATAACATCCTTTTGCTACCATATTAGAATGACAAAAACACAATATTTGAAATGTTTGAATGGTTTAGTGCCCATCTAGACAGCAGATTTTCAGTCACAGCATCCACATACATAGTGCACCGGTGCCACCGTACATTTTCAACCAGTGCATTCATGGACGCGTCACACACGCAACAAATACTTTTGTTTTTATTAAGTGTTTATGGTTACATGAACCTCTGACCAAAAATACCAGGAAGAACGCCCAACCTAGATGCAGAGTATTTATTTTCTTACATGTAGGTTCTTGGCTTATATTGATTTCAATGCATGAATAAAAATGAGATTTCAAGTAATCCATTCCGTGGAATGCAGTCCAATATGAATATTCAAGTTTGAAGTGTTTTTCATTTGGCCTTTTGTGTATTGTCGGCCCATTCAACAGATCAAATAAATTAATGTGAAAGTAGTGAACATCCAATAAAATAGCATATAATCAAAATAAGTTATCTTAATGTAAGTGCATTATTTGCTCACTTTCATTTTCAGCTCTATCCAAGAGGGCAAGCAGACTACTAGGTCTGGTACCCGAAGTTGCATTGCAGTACGACTGTGATATAGACAGCCTGATTGCAACATACAGTGATGATCTGCCGTCACCAGGATTGGTGCAGGAAGAGTATGAGCGCTGGAGAGCTAGATTCCGTAACCATCCTAATCCACCTGATTCCCCTGCTCGTGCCATCAAAGCCTGTGACCGGTTGAGATATCCGAACATATTTGTTTTGCTAAAGGTAGCATGCACCTTACCAGTCACAAGCGCAGAGTGTGAACGGTCAGCCAGTGTCCTTCGCCGACTCCATCACTACACCAGGGCAACAATGGGCATGGAGCGGCTGTCTGCATTAGCCTTAATACATATTCATTATGACTATCCTCATGATGTGGACAAGATCATAAGTCGGTTTGCAAAACTGCATCCAAGGAAAATGGCTTTGCCAAACCTTGTATATGGTGACGAGTAGGGAGTCAGAATACCAAAAAGAAAAAAAGACTCAAATTGACCACTTCATATTTTGAGATAATTTGTGATCATGCATCACAAAAATCACAAAACCAACAAAAAGTCGCAACCCTTGATTTTATGTGAGGACTCAACAAACATGAAATGGGTCAACCGTGTCAATTTTGAATTTTTCATATTTTCTGGAAGAGCTATCCTTCTTTATTATCATTCTCTAGTTTGAGATGATAACATGAATGGGAAAGTGTGTTTTCAGCAGTTTTTCTACTACCCACTTTTTTGAGAAAAGAAGAATGATCAGGTATGTCTTAGGGGGCCCCCTTTCATTCTTTGAAATCCTTTGCACACTCTTAACTTTCAAGTCTAATAACTTTTTGAAAGGATAAAGCTACCACTTTGAAAGTTAGCATTAATCATGGACAAATGTGTTGATAAAACATGCTCAATTTCAGCTTAATCTAATAATCCCTTCAATGTTGTTGCTCCAGTTGCTTATATACAGTCATCCTGTGTTTTGTCCCTTTCAATCGCACGGCTTGGTAAAGATTAAAGTAGAAATATAAAACGAAAGCTCAATTTTTGCAGTTAGACATCAATGAGAAGCTTGAATAGACCCTGTGCTTTAAAGCCTCTTTTCTCAGTTCGCACTTTTCCGGAGTGTGTGCTTTCTTTCCAGTATTTAGGTAGGTTAGGGGAGTTTATTTGAATGAGTTGTACATGGTTTTAAAGCTTAGAGTCTGCTCTTTTGGAATCTGTCCTCAAAGAACAAGTTCACCATCACAGACATGTGTGTTGAGTGAATGCAGAAATATTAGTAGAACACATCAATCAGAGTTTGAGGAAATTTGACAATCAGTCCAAAAGTTATGAACTTTTGAAGTTTTTGCACAGTCATGGCTACATGAAAAGACTACTGTAGCTTGTGATGCCACATTTGTCCAATGATATAAGTAAGAATAAAGAAAATTCAATATATTTCCATTTTTTCTCGCATAACAAAAGAACACTCGACTTCTATCTTTCAGAAGGCAGGTGGAATGATTATTGCCCTTAATATACATCAGTAACAAGTCGAAATGTGCACTTTGTTAAAAAAGTACCGTTTCGTGAAATTCTCTTTTTATTTTCCTTATATTGTTGTACACATGTGATATCATACAGTGTACACTGTAGTAGTCTTCTCATCCAGCAGTGACTGCACAGATACATAAAAAAGTTCATAACTTCTAAACAGATTGTCTGATTTTCCTCAAACTTTCACTGATGTGCTCTACTTAAATTGCTGCATTCAATCAATCCTTATATGTATATATATATATATATATATATATATATATATATATATATGAAGGTGGACTTGTCCTTTAACTAAAAATCCATGTCTGGTGACTTTTTGTTGGTTTTGTGATGCAGGGTCACATTAAATCAGTTTTAAGTATGGCATGTCATATTAGTGGATGTTTGTTAGCATTTTAAGAGAAGGTGTAATTCCACATGTGACATCAGTTTGAATGAAAAGTGTGCGCTATATTTTTATGCAAATATCCGCGAAAAAAATTGCATAATGCCCTAGTGATATCTGTTCTCAAAATAGAAAGTGGCAAATAATCAAGGCTTGTTCCATTTGTTTTATATTTTCATTTTTGGGACCACTTGCATGACAATAAGCAATCCCTGCAGTTGTATTTTGATCAATCTGATCACTTGAGGTGTCAACTTGATGTGTCAAATGCTTAAAATTTTACTGTTATGTTTCTACATTGCTTTCTTTTCACCCATGCATACTGTTGTTTGTGGAAACTTCCCCTTTAAGTTTTGAATATGGGATTGAATCATGGTTAACCTATAATAATATATTACTATCAAAGCTCAGATTTGATGAATCCTATTTACAAACTTTTACTACAACCTAACCATAGCTAGGGCACAATGATTGGACCAGGTAGATCTCCAAATAGCTTTTAGTTTATAGGCTTATTGCCTTTTGCCCAACATTTTGACACCTTATTTGAGTAGTTGGACCAAAATGTAGATGCAGTGTCTCACTTGTTATGTAAATGGCTCCAAAATATTGAACAAATGCAGGAAGCCCTATGCCAATCTCCATTTTGAGAGCAAGTATCACTGGGGCCTTGTGCAATGTACACCCCTACCCACACATAGTGTGTATTGTGGGGGTAGGAATCACTCTAAAGTGGGGTGGCTTGTGGATCGAACTCCTCTCTCATTTTTTGAGCAATTGACCCAAAATTTGGTATGTGTGACTGCTATCAAAGGTACATGTGCAAGACACCTTTTTCGTTACTATCGCATAATGTGTTGCCATGGCAACAGCATATTTTCATGAAATGTGGATCAAACTACTCTCATTTTTTGAGCAATTGACCCAAAATGTGGCATGTGTGACCGCTGTCAAAGGCAGGTGTGCAAGACACCTTTTTTGTTAGTATTGCATAATGCGTTGCCATGGTAATGACAAATTTCTGAAAAAAAAATCTTATAAAATGCTGTGGATCTATATACTGTGTCAGTTTTAAAGCAGTTCAATTCAAATTTAGGATATAAGATCAATGTAATGTAGTTGTACAGGATTTTTTTGTGCATATGTGAAATCTGTTGCCATGGAAACAGCAGGTTTTTATACTACAGATCATACTAAAATATGTGGATTGATCAAACTCAATGAGTTTTTGAGTATTTGACTCAAATTTTGGCACATGTGACCACTACAGTATGTACATGTGCAGAACACATCTTCTGTCGATGTTGAACTATGCATTTCCATGCATGGCAACAGCATCTTTTCAATAAAAGGAATACAAAAATATTGTTGATTCAGCTAACCCCCTAAGTCTTTGAGCATTTAGCTTGAAATTTAGCACATGTGACTGCTATGGTACATAGATGTGTCAACTTAATCTTTTGTCATTGTTGAACAATGTGTTGCCATGGTAACAGTATATTTTGATTAAAAATGATACAAAAACGTTGAATTCAGCTAACTGCCTAAGTCTTTGAGCATTTGGCATGAAATTTAGCACATGTGATATGTGATACATGATATATAGATATATATATATGCATATATATATGTGCACATGATATATAGTTGTGCAAATAGTTGTACAAACTTCATTTTTCATTAATGGCAAACATTGTGTTGCCATGGTAACAGCATTTCTGAATGAAATTCATAGAAATTGCTGATTTACTTATCCTACTTCCTCAGGTTTTTAGCACTTGACTTTGGATATGGCACATGTGACTATCAGTGAGCAAAATATACATCTTTTCCATGTTGAGGCAATTATTCATACATGTCTGGTTTCGTCATATGAAGTTGTTCATGCTTGGGCAGAGCAGGCATGTGCTAAAAATATGTAAAAATGAAAGGTTCATCATTGATTATTGTGAGAATAAAAAAGAAAAACAACAATCAAAGAGGTATCGCCATTACTCCAAATCATGATACCTATAATTAGCAGCTACTTATATGTGTGACTGGGAATATGGCAACCAAAGTTCATTGAAATGAGATTTGCTTGAAATGACTCATTTCTCAATGACTTTTGCGCTTCTGATCGAATGCAATACTTAACGGGTAATCTCAGAGGACTACAAAGTTACATAATTTTTCTAAAGAAAATCATGTGATATCCTATTTAATTATTTCAAGATATGTATGATATATGTATATGGATTGCAATCTATTGATAACTAAAACAAATGCATATAAATCAATAAAGTACTTCAGAGGAAAAATGCAACAAAACAGAAAAAAATTGTTGGTATTATACACTGTTGTCCATTGAATTTGATTAAGAAATATACAATTTCTGAGGCAGTGATTATGTGACTTGTTTGGGATGAAAAGTAGTACAAGTTTTAATATGTGTGTGGGTGTATGTATTTGTGATTGTGGGGACACACTGATATATCATCAGTAATATATACATATATGTATATATTTATACATAATCAGGGGTGTATCCAGGATTTTTTCTGGGGGGGTCGTAACCCAAATTTTTGCCTGGACCTTTACCTTTGCGAGGGAGCGGAGCAACCGAGCGGGGGGAGGGTGTGGGAGGGGGGTGTCCCCCCTTCCACGGTAGGGAGTTTTTGAATTCTATATCTTAAAATGGGGCAATTTGGTGCATACAAAAGTGACTTTTTCGGCATGGCAGTGCAGCTTAGAAATAAGGTAAATTATGGCATACTAAAACTAAGTTACGAAATTTACGAGGTTTTTGACAATTTGCTGGAACACCACCTGGTCACTTTTTTTTTCCTGTTGTAGGCCTATATAGAGTAAAAAGCCCTCAAAAAAAAAATGTCTTTTACAAAAAGTGGACCTCTTGAAAATTTGGGGGGGTCGTATGACCCTCCCGACCCCCCCTTGCATACACCCATGATAATATATATATAAATATAATGGTATATATGTGTAATATATATATATATATATATATATATATATATATGTATATATATACTAGTATAATATTCAGAGTATGAAATGTGATATAACAATAATTGCTTTTTTGAGTCAATCTATAAGGGCTGTACTGTATACTGTATATCTATATATGTATATATGTATATATATATATATATATATATATATATATATACATACATATATATATATATATATGTATGTATCTCTCTCTCTCTCTCTCTCTCTCTCTCTCTCTCTCTATATATATATATATATATATATATATATATATATGCATGGCATAGGGTGCCCTCAACATTAATACTGTACTAGAGCATTCTATCTCATCCCCAGAACCTGGTAAAAATCATACTGCTGTGATTTGATTCTTCATTTTATATTGTATATGTTCGTTCATTACAAGGTAGTCCTTAGATGGAGATATAATCACAATCATGAATACACACCAGAGAGTGGGGTATAATGTGTGTGTGTGTGTATGTGTATGTGTGTGTGTGTATGTGTGTGTGTGTATTTGTGCGCCTCGCATGTGTATGTGTGTGTGCGCGCGCGCGTGTGTGTGTGTGTGTGTGTGTGTGTGTGTGCATACGTGTTAATGAAACCATGGCTACCCTTGCCGCTTATATGGGCTTGGTCGCTTCCTCGCAGGCCAGGTTACATTTAGAGTCAAATCGCACCCCCCCTTGAAAAAAGCTGGTGACGCCCCTGTATACGTTATGTTATTCTTCAAATACTTTAACGGAACATATTAGTATCTACTTTGAATTGTTATAATGATTGCATATTGATATTGTTCTTATCATTATTCCCCAGATATCTAAAAGGTTAAAGGTTTGCATCTTTTTTTTCACTGTTTCAATTTATGTTGGTGTTGCAAATTGAACTTTAGCAAGAAACAGTTTCCTTTTATTTTTTTCTGGGAGGCAATTCACTGATTTAAATGATGATGCTGATGACAAATTTCCTTGAAGGTTTTGAGGAATGAAAAAGGGAAATAATGCGATTATCAATAGTTTATACTTACATTTCTTGTCATACCTCAGACTTTGATGAGTGCATGGAACAAACACCTTGTGCTGATAACGCAACATGCAACAACACCCACGGTTCCTATGACTGCGCCTGTAACGACGGTTACAGAGGAGACGGGTATAGTCAATGTCTTGACATGGACGAATGTCTGGAGAATATCAGCATGTGTGACACCAATGCCAACTGCACTAATACAGAGGGAAGTTTTGTCTGTGAATGCATCGAGGGCTACACGGGAAACGGCTTCAACTGTACAGGTGCAATGCATTGATGTTGATTTTGAAAGATGGAATGGTTTACAAAGTCTTAGGACCCTGTATTGATTGAAATATAAACGTTGAGACAATTTTTTGAGCTAATCCTTGTTGGATAATCAGCAATTCTGTGGAAGTGGACATATGAATGAAACAACTGCATAGGAAATGATATCAAATATTTATACTAGTAACTGCCACGGTACATGCTTACTGCGAAATAGTATTTCATGCAAACCTCTCTTGATTTCAATGAGAACTAATCACAAAGGCGTTAAAAAAAGTTGTTCATCAAAACAAAGTCATGAGAATTGCTGGTATAAAAATTATGGCAGAAGGACCATGGAAATATATGAAGGGATATAAAAATTGAGTTTCTTAAACCCGAATTCTCAAAGCTCACCAGCCACAGTAAAGTGATATACTTTTTATTTTGCGAACAAGATTTAGAATCACAGAAGTTAATGTCTAGATACCTGAGAGTCTTTTTTTTTATACTCAATTAACAAAAGAAAAGATATAAAATGGGACACTTACAAATCACGATTCATTGATCTTTGGTTTTGATCATAGATACTATCGGACCGTGTGTTTGTTCGTGGTAAAAAAAGTGAAGCATATTGAAATCTATTAAAATATTTGAACTTTAAAATTCAGAAAGATTCATTCTTCAGGAAATACATTTATTGATAATGATGTTCAAATCAATTAACGCTATTAGAAAACAGAAAGGTAATATACCGGTCTTTTGGTTTCAAATTTTATTGGTTCTCGCACCTCAGACATTGATGAATGCATGGAAGCAACACCATGCGCTGCTAACGCAACTTGTACCAATACCCACGGTTCCTATGACTGCGCATGTAACGATGGCTACAGAGGAGACGGGTATAGTCAATGTTTTGACATCGACGAATGTGTGGAGAATATCAGCATGTGTGACACCAATGCCAACTGTACGAACACTCAGGGAAGTTATCTTTGTGACTGCATAGAAGGCTACAGAGGAGATGGCTTCAATTGTTCTGGTACGATTCATGGATTTAATTTGTTAGAAAAACACGTAGAAATATCATGAAAAACTTAAGAATATAAACAAAAGCACGTTTAGAGAGAGAGAGACAAAAAAGTCCTGCTTCCTATATGCCAAAGTATTTTTGGATTGCTTCAAGGTGTTATCTTACCTTATATCCCATATTTTCAGCCGACATATCACATTCAAAAGGAAGGTATATTAATGTGTTTCAAATAAGAGCATGACATGCGTTGTTCTACATTTTGTCCTTATTTACAGACATAGATGAGTGTGAGGAAGAATCACCATGTGCCGCCAACGCAACTTGCACAAATATCGCTGGATCTTACGAGTGTATGTGCGATGATGGCTACAGCGGAGATGCTTACAACGATTGCTTTGATATTGTTGAATGCACTACAACTCCTGATATTTGTGATGTCAATGCTAATTGCACGAATTTGGAGGGAAGTTACTTCTGTCAATGCAACGACGGTTACCGCGGAAACGGTGTTAACTGTTCTGGTAAATTTCGGAAAGACTGTCTTGAATTTCAATGTTTGTACAATTGTAAGAGCTGATAAGCATTTGGAATTAGAAATTGCTTTATATCCAAGTATATTAAATGAAAAAAAAACATGTATTTTATTGGTAGAATATAGATGCTCTTCATTGAACCTAGGCAAACAGTAATAACTTATCTCAAATAGCTAATTGCTTACTTGGTCGAAGTAGAAAATAGTTATTCCACGTGGCGAAATAATATATTCCATTTCAATTTATACGCGACCTATTTAACAGAGCCCGAGGCATAATATATTTTCTTAATATTAGCCTGTATTTATGTTTTTGTAACTTTTAACAAATAGTTTTTGTCAATGCTTCATTTCAGTATAACATTACGTATACGATATGTTATTCTTCAAATACTTTAACGGAACATACTTTGAATTGTTATAATGATTGCATATTGATTTTGTTCTTATCATTATTCTCCAGATATCTAAAAGGTTAAAGGTTTGCATCTTTTTTTCACTGTTTCAATTTATGTTGGTTTTGTAAATTGAACTTTAGCAAGAAACAGTTTCCTTTCATTTTTTTTTCTGGGAGGCAATTCACTGATTTAAATGATGTTGCTGATGACAAATTTCCTTGAAGGTTTTGAGGAATGAAAATGGAAATAGTGCGATTATCAATAGTTTATACTTACATTTCTTGTCATACCTCAGACTTTGATGAGTGCATGGAACAAACACCTTGTGCTGATAACGCAACATGCAACAACACCCACGGTTCCTATGACTGCGCCTGTAACGACGGTTACAGAGGAGACGGGTATAGTCAATGTCTTGACATGGACGAATGTCTGGAGAATATCAGCATGTGTGACACCAATGCCAACTGCACTAATACAGGGGGAAGTTTTGTCTGTGAATGCATCGAGGGCTACACGGGAAACGGCTTCAACTGTACAGGTGCAATGCATTGATGTTGATTTTGAAAGATGGAATGGTTTACAAAGTCTTAGGACCCTGTATTGATTGAAATATAAACGTTGAGACATTTTTTTTTTAGCTAATCCTTGTTGGATAATCAGCAATTCTGTGGAAGTGGACATATGAATGAAACAACTGCATAGGAAATGATATCAAATATTATACTAGTAACTGCCACGGTACATGCTTACTGCGAAATAGTATTTCATGCAAACCTCTCTTGATTTCAATGAGAACTAATCACAAAGGCGTTAAAATAAAGTTGTTCATCAAAACAAAGTCATGAGAATTGCTGGTATAAAAATTATGGCAGAAGGACCATGGAAATATATGAAGGGATATAAAAATTGAGTTTCTTAAACCCGAATTCTCAAAGCTCACCAGTCACAGTAAAGTTATATACTTTTTATTTTGCGAACAAGATTTAGAATCACAGAAGTTAATGCCTAGATACCTGAGAGCCTTTTTTTTATACTCATTTAACAAAAGAAAAGATATAAAATGGGACACTTACAAATCACGATTCATTGATCTTTGGTTTTGATCATAGATACTATCGGACCGTGTATTTGTTCGTGGTAAAAAAGTGAAGCATATTGAAATCTATCAAAATATTTGAACTTTAAAATTCAGAAACATCCATTCTTCAGGAAATACATTTATTGACAATGATGTTCAAATCAATTAACGCTATTAGAAAACAGAAAGGTAATATACCGGTCTATTGGTTTCAAATGTTATTGGTTCTCGCACCTCAGACATTGATGAATGCGTGGAAGCAACACCATGCGCTGCTAACGCAACTTGTACCAATACCCACGGTTCCTATGACTGCGCATGTAACGATGGCTACAGAGGAGACGGGTATAGTCAATGTTTTGACATCGACGAATGTGTGGAGAATATCAGCATGTGTGACACCAAGGCCAACTGTACGAACACTCAGGGAAGTTATCTTTGTGACTGCATAGAAGGCTACAGAGGAGATGGCTTCAATTGTTCCGGTATATCATGGATTTAATTTGTTAGAAAAACACGTTGAAATATCATGAAAAACTTAAGAATATAAACAAAAGCACGTTTAGAGAGAGAGAGACAAAAAGTCCTGCTTCCTATATACCAAAGTATTTTTGGATTGCTTCAAGATGTTATCTTACCTTATATCCCATATTTTCAGCCGACATGTCACATTCAAAAGGAAGGTATATTAATGTGTTTCAAATAAGAGCATGACATGCGTTGTTCTACATTTTGTCCTTATTTACAGACATAGATGAGTGTGAGGAAGAATCCCCATGTGCCGCCAACGCAACTTGCACAAATATCGCTGGATCTTACGAGTGTATGTGCGATGATGGCTACAGCGGAGATGCTTACAACGATTGCTTTGATATTGTTGAATGCACTACAACTCCTGATATTTGTGATGTCAATGCTAATTGCACGAATTTGGAGGGAAGTTACTTCTGTCAATGCAACGACGGTTACCGCGGAAACGGTGTTAACTGTTCTGGTAAATTTCGGAAAGACTGTCTTGAATTTCAATGTTTGTACAATTGTAAGAGCTGATAAGCATTTGGAATTATAAATTGCTTTATCTCCAAGTATATTAAATGAAAAAAAAACACATGAATTTATTGGTAGAATATAGATGCTCTTCACTGAACCTAGGCAAACAGTAATAACTTATCTCAAATATCTAATTGCTTACTTGGTCGAAGTACAAAATAGTTATTCCACGTGGCGAAATAATAAATTCCATTTCAACTTATACGCGACCTATTTAACAGAGCCCGTGGCATAATGTGTGACCCTGCACCTCAAAACAAACAAAAAGTCGCCAGACATGAATTTTTAGTTAAGACCATATTCTGAAAGAGCAGACTTTAGGCTTTAAAATGATGTATAACTCAAATCAAATGGACTCTCCTAACCTATCTAAATATTGGAAAGAAAGCACAAACTTAGGAAAAGTGTGAACTGAGAAAAGAGGCTCTGAAGCACAGTGTCTATTCAAGCGCTTAATCTTTACCAAACTGTGCTGGCTGTGCGATGAATGGGACAAAAAACAGGAAGTAAACCACCGGAGTAACAACAATGAAGAGATTATCAGATTAAACTGAAATTAAGCACGCCTCATTAACACATTCTGTCCATAATTAATGCTAACTTTCAAAGCAGTAGCACTATCTTTTCAAAAGTTATTAGAGTTGAAAGTGAAGAGTGTGGACAAGGTTTTTCATAAATGAAAAAGGGATTCTAAAGACACACCTAATCACACTATTCTACCAAAAATGTTCGAGATAAACTTCTAAAAAACACACTTTCCTGCCCGTTTTATGATACCAAATTTTAGCATAATGTAAAAGAAGACCCGCTCTTTCAGAAAATATGAAAAAGTCAAGTTCGGCTAGGTTGACCCATTTCACTTATTTTCAGTCCTCACGCAAAATCAGTGTGTGCGACTTTATGTTCGTTTTGAGGTGCACGGTCACATATAATTTCTAAATATTAGCCTGTATTTATGTTTTTGTAACTTTTAACAAGTAGGTTTTGTCAATGCTTCATTTCAGTATAACATTACGTATACGTTATGTTATTCTTCAAATACTTTAACGGAACATATTAGTATCTACTTTGAATTGTTATAATGATTGCATATTGATATTGTTCTTATCATTATTCTCCAGATATCTGAAAGGTTAAAGGTTTGCATCTTTTTTTCACTGTTTCAATTTATGTTGGTTTTGCAAATTGAACTTTAGCAAGAAACAGTTTCCTTTCATTTTTTTTTTCTGGGAGGCAATTCACTGATTTAAATGATGTTGCTGATGACAAATTTCCTTGAAGGTTTTGAGGAATGAAAAGGGAAATAGTGCGATTATCAATAGTTTATACTTACATTTCTTGTCATACCTCAGACTTTGATGAGTGCATGGAACAAACACCTTGTGCTGATAACGCAACATGCAGCAACACCCACGGTTTCTATGACTGCGCCTGTAACGACGGTTACAGAGGAGACGGGTATAGTCAATGTCTTGACATGGACGAATGTCTGGGGAATATCAGCATGTGTGACACCAATGCCAACTGCACTAATACAGAGGGAAGTTTTGTCTGTGAATGCATCGAGGGCTACACGGGAAACGGCTTCAACTGTACAGGTGCAATGCATTGATGTTGATTTTGAAAGATGGAATGGTTTACAAAGTCATAGGACCCTGTATTGATTGACATATAAACGTTGAGACAATTCTTTTTTTTTTTGCTAATCCTTGTTGGATAATCAGCAATTCTGTGATAGTGGACATATGAATGAAACAACTGCATAGGAAATGATATCAAATATTTTCATACTCGTAACAACCACGGTACATGTTTACTGCGAAATTGTATTTCAAAAAAAAATCCTCTCTTGATTTCAATGAGAACTAATCACAAAGGCATTGAAATAAAGTTGTTGATCAAACAAAGTCATTAGAAATGCTGGTATAAATATTATGGCAGAAGGACCATGGAAATATATAAAGGGATATAACAATTGAGTTTCTTAAGCCTGAATTCTCAAAACTCACCAGCCACAGTAAAGTGATATACTTTTTATTTTGCGAACAAGACTCAGAATCACAGAAGTCAATGTCTAGATACCTGAGAGCCTTTTTATATTTATTTATTTATTTATTTAGTCATATTTATACAGGGTGGCCCTATCAGTAGTCAATGCACTGTTCTCCCTAGAGGCCCTGTGTCACAAACTCATTCATAAAAGTCAAACTTAACAGACAAATAACACTACAGAAATATACAACAGAGATTACAGAAAATGGATCTAACAAGATCTACATATATCAGATAACAAATAACCCAGGTTATGAGGCGAAATGTTTCAAATAATTACAGCAAAAGGTAGCTTTTGAAGGAGAACTGCGTATAATTGCAGGAAGTGCATTCCAAAGCATAGCTCCAGAGAAAGAAAAAGCCCTTTTCCCACTCTCAGAGGTGACTCTGGGCAAAACAAGACCATGGGTGCCCGCCCTTCTTGTCCTGTACCGATGTGTACTACTGCATAGCGTGAAGCGATCAATCAAATAGGAAGGAGAAGAACCATTAATTACATCATATAAGAGCTTAGCCCGATGGAACCGCCAACGTTCCTCCATGGGAATCCAATGCAAAGTCTTAAACATTTGAGAGGAGGGTGTTAAAGGATTTGCTTTCAGTATTATCCTTGCCATTTGTTTATGCTGTTTGATCAGTATCGACCTGTTGCGCTGATTGCAATTCGTCCAAGCATTACAGCAATAGTCAAAGTAAGGTAAGACCAATGCATTACCAAGCAATCTAGCGCTGTCAAGAGTTAGATATTTTCTAACTCGTCTGAGTAATGCTAATCTGGTTGCTATCTTTTTTGAGGTATATTTGATTTGCTCTTGCCAGCTAAGATGCTGGTCCATCCAGACCCCTAAATACTTCACACTTTGGACCTGTTTGATAATTTCATCATTCACCTTAAAGACCATATTCAGATTGGACTGAACAAACTTCTGTTGTGTGCCAACAACAAGTACCTGTGTTTTATCTACATTGAGTGTGAGGTGATTCTCATCTAACCAAGACTTCACTTTCTTGAGTTCACGGTTTAAAACCATTTCTATTCTTTCAGGATTTGGGTCACTGAACATCATAACAGTATCATCTGCATACATCATTATATCACACTCATCAACTACTCTGGCAGGTCATTCATGAAAATAGTAAACAATAGAGGTCCTAATATGGACCCCTGCGGTACTCCAACCTTTGTTTCATGAATGGCAGATTTCTTTTTTTGAACAACAGTATACTGAGTTCGCTCATTTAAGTAGGAAGTAAACCACTTAAGAGCTGTTCCCTCAATACCGTACATTTGTAACTTCCTAAGTAATATCGCATGATCTACTGTGTCAAATGCCTTCCTTATATCAAGGAAGACAAGACCAGTAAAACTTCCTCTATCCATATTCCTCAATAAGAGGTCAGTAACAAAAGTCAAAACAGTATGAGTGGAATGGCCCTTTCTGAAACCCGACTGATGGGGGGTAAGTAGACCATTGTCAACAAAGTAATCATGGAGTTGGTTGTGTACACTTTTTTCAAGTGTACTCGTGTTTACAAGTGTTTATATACTCAATCAACCACAAAAAAAAGATATTAAATGAAACCCTTAAAAGACACGATTCATTGATCTTTGGTTTTGATCATAGATACTATCGGACCGTGTGTTCGTTCGTGGTAAAAAAAAAAAGTGAAGCATATCGAAATCTATCAAAATATTTGAACTTCAAAATTCAGAAAGATCCATTCTTCAAGAAATACATTTATTAATAATGATGTTCAATTCATTTAACGCTATTAGAAAACAGAAAGGTAATATACCGGTCTTTTGGTTTCAAATTTTATTGGTTCTCGCACCTCAGACATTGATGAGTGCATGGAAGCAACACCATGCGCTGCTAATGCAACTTGTACCAATACCCACGGTTCCTATGACTGCGCGTGTAACGATGGCTACAGAGAAGACGGGTATAGTCAATGTTTTGACATCGACGAATGTGTGGAGAATATCAGCATGTGTGACACCAATGCCAACTGTACGAACACTCAGGGAAGTTATCTTTGTGACTGCATAGAAGGCTACAGAGGAGATGGCTTCAATTGTTCCGGTACGATTCGTAGATTTAACTTGTGAGAAAAACACGTTGAAATATCATGAAAAACTTAAGAATATAAACAAAAGCACGTTTAGAGAGAGAGACAAAGAGTCCTGCTTCCTATATACCAAAGTATTTTTGGATTGCTTCAAGATGTTATCTCACCTTATATCCCATATTTTCAGCCGACATGTCACATTCAAAAAGAAGGAGTATTAATGTGTTTCAAATAAGAGCATGACATGCGTTGTTCTATATTTTGTCCTTATTTACAGACATAGATGAGTCATGCTTCCTATATGCCAAAGTATTTTTAGATTGCTTCAAGATGTTATCTTACCTTATATCCCATATTTTCAGACGACATATCACATTCAAAAGGAAGGAGTATTTATGTGTTTCAAATAAAAGCTTGGCATGCGTTGTTCTATATTGTGTCCTTATTTACAGACATAGATGAGTGTGAGGAAGAATCCCCATGTGCCGCCAACGCAACTTGCACAAATATCGCTGGATCTTACGAGTGTATGTGCGATGATGGCTACAGCGGAGATGCTTACAACGATTGCTTTGATATTGTTGAATGCACTACAACTCCTGATATTTGTGATGTCAATGCTAATTGCACGAATTTGGAGGGAAGTTACTTCTGTCAATGCATCGACGGTTACCGCGGAAACGGTGTTAACTGTTCTGGTAAATTTCGGAAAGACTGTCTTGAATTTCAATGTTTGTAATATTGTAAGAGCTGAAAAGCATTTGGAATTAGAAATTGCTTTATCTCCAAGTATATTAAATGAAAAAAAACATGTATTTTATTGGTAGAATATAGATGCCCTTCATCGAACCTAGGCAAACAGTAATAACTTATCTCAAATCTCTAATTGCTTACTTGGTCGAAGTAGAAAATAGTTATTCCACGTGGCAAAATAATGACTTCCATTTCAACTTATACGCGACCTATTTAACAGAGCCCGTGGCATAATATATGTGACCGTGCACCTCAAAACGAACATAAAGTCGCACACACTGATTTTGCGTGAGGACTGAAAATAAGTGAAATGGGTCAACCTAGCCGAACTTGACTTTTTCATATTTCTGAAAGAGCGGGTTTTCTTTTACGTTATGCTAAAATTTGGTGTAATAAAACGGGCAGGAAAGTGTGTTTTTTAGCAGTTTATCTCAAACATTTTTGGTAGAATAGTGTGATTAGATGTGTCTTTAGAATCCCTTTTTCATTTCTGAAAAACCTTGTCCACACTCTTCACTTTCAACTCTAATAACTTTTGAAAGGATAGTGCTACTGCTTTGAAAGTTGGCATTAATTATGGACAGAATGTGTTAATGAGGCATGCTTAATTTCAGTTTAATCTAATAATCCCTTCATTGTTGTTACTCTGGTGGTCTACTTCCTGTTTTTTGTCCCATTCATCGCACAGCCAGCACGGTTTGGTAAAGATTAAGCGCTTGAATAGACACTGCACTTCCGAGCCTCTTTTCTCAGTTCACACTTTTCCTGAGTTTGTGCTTTCTTTCCAATATTTAGATAAGTTAGGAGAGTCAATTTGATTTGAGTTATACATCATTTTAAAGCTTAAAGTCTGCTCTTTCAGAATATGGTCTTAACTAAAAATTCATGTCTGGCGACTTTTTGTTTGTTTTGAGGTGCAGGGTCACATATTTTCTTTATATCAGCCTGTATTTATGTTTTTGTAACTTTTAACAAGTAGTTTTTGTCAATGCTTCATTTTAATATAACATTACGTATACGTTATGTTATTCTTCAAATACTTTAGCAGAACATATTAGTATCTACTTTGAATTGTTATAATGATTGCATATTGATATTGTTCTTATCATTATTCTATAGATATCTAAAAGGTTAAAGGTTTGCATCTTTTTTCACTGTTTCAATTTATGTTGGTTTTGCAATTGAACTTTAGCAGGAAACAGTTTCCTTTTAATTTTTGTTTTTTCTGGGAGGCAATTCACTGATTAAAATGATGATGCTGATGACAAATTTCCTTGAAGGTTTTGAGGAATGAAAAAGGGAAATAATGCGATTATCAATAGTTTATACTTACATTTCTTGTCATACCTCAGACTTTGATGAGTGCATGGAACAAACACCTTGTGCTGATAACGCAACATGCAACAACACCCACGGTTCCTATGACTGCGCCTGTAACGACGGTTACAGAGGAGACGGGTATAGTCAATGTCTTGACATGGACGAATGTCTGGAGAATATCAGCATGTGTGACACCAATGCCAACTGCACTAATACAGAGGGAAGTTTTGTCTGTGAATGCATCGAGGGCTACACGGGAAACGGCTTCAACTGTACAGGTGCAATGCATTGATGTTGATTTTGAAAGATGGAATGGTTTACAAAGTCTTAGGACTCTGTATTGATTGAAATATAAACGTTGAGACAATTTTTTTGAGGTAATCCTTGTCGGATAATCAGCAATTCTGTGGAAGTGGACATATGAATGAAACAACTGCATAGGAAATGATATCAAATATTTATACTAGTAACTGCCACGGTACATGCTTACTGCGAAATAGTATTTCATGCAAACCTCTCTTGATTTCAATGAGAACTAATCACAAAGGCGTTAAAATAAAGTTGTTCATCAAAACAAAGTCATGAGAATTGCTGGTATAAGAATTATGGCAGAAGGACCATGGAAATATATGAAGGGATATAAAAATTGAGTTTCTTAAACCCGAATTCTCAAAGCTCACCAGCCACAGTAAAGTGATATACTTTTTATTTTGCGAACAAGATTTAGAATCACAGAAGTTAATGTCTAGATACCTGAGAGCCTTTTTTATACTCAATTAAAAAAAATATATATATATAAAATGGGACCCTTAAAAATCACGATTCATTGATCTTTGGTTTTGATCATACACACTAAGAAATCAGGGTTCAAAATTTAACCTCTAGGCATGATACAATATCAGCACCCCTTTTCCCTCAAAATTTGAACCCCTGTCTAGGGTTCAATTTTGAACCCCATAAAAATGAACCCTCTGAGTTCAAAACTGAACCTCAACGTTTACTTTTTATAGGATTCAATTTTGAACCCCGTAAAAATGAACCCTCTGAGTTCAAAAATTTTTTTGCACCCCTGCAGTAAAATGTTGGACTATCAAAGTTCACTTTTTGCACCCAGGCAGGTTAAAAATAGAACCTCTGAAGGATACATTGTTTAACCTCAAGGTTGTAAAAAGGTTCATTCTTCCACCCAAAAGGGTTAATTCTTGAACTTTTGAGATATCAAAATGGAACCCTTTGCGGTGCATCTACGCTCCTGGTTTTTATTTTTCCTCCTTAATGGGTTACATATATACTTTATATATTATATATAATGAATACATGTATTGTATCGTATAGACATATACATATATATATATGTATACATATATAATATATATGTCATATATACAATATTACATACAATATGTATATATATTATATATACTACATATCCTACTGAAATAATGGAGATGTTCAAGCTTAAAGTACAGCACAGTGTTCAGAGTTGTTCAATCAAACACATACTCCTTAGCAATGCCAACACATACTTCTTAACAATGCCACGACCAATTCATTGTACATGCTGCTCATACTTCGTGTTTGGTACACACTCTGTACAGAGAAATTAAGACATCTCTGCATCACAGATGATTACATTTCATGTTTGTTGAATTAAGTCTTGGGATGATAAAAAACGAGGAAAAATAAATAAAGAGAAATTCCCCATTTTCGTACATTATCTAAGTACAGTTCATCATTTGGTACATACAAACATGTCACTTTCATTTGTCAAGATGGATGCATTTCTGCATTCACACAAAAATGCACATGTATTAATTTTATAGGCTAGGTTTTTATCATCATTCAAAACAAAGAGTTAAGTCAAATCAAGTTTTTGCATTATAATGTAATACATGTACAATTAAGAAAGTTAAATACAATACATGTACATAACATAGTAATGGAATACAATGTATATTCACATTTTGTAAATAAGGGAAAACAATATTCCCTGATGAAACAAAAATGTATCAAAGGTCTGTCATTATATTATCATTACATCATTTCATTTCCCTATAAGAATTTCTTTATGACAAAAAATAAACATAAAAATCTCCTCCAGCAGAAAAAAATGAAACATTTGCAATCCATGTGCCTTGTGCAAAAAGTACACTTTTATCATCTAAAGAAAGCAGAGCTGTTAATTCCAGATGTTCCATGTGCAAGCAGTTACAACACAGTGAATTCAGGTAAAAAATAAAACAGTTGAGTAAAAAGTATACATGTACATTACAAAACCTTCATGGTTAGTTTCCACATGCATAGAAGGAAACAAAATGGCCACAATACTTTCCAGCTACATGTATATGCAAATGAATGAAAATACTTCATAAATTAAAGATTATCTAGAAACCTTCAAAAAAGATATATAAAGATCATTAACAAGTAATCAAAGCACAGTACACAAACATTAATAGGATTTCCGTGAACACATCTTTACATGGCTAATGCTTACATACAATAATTGTAAAGGTTAGTATCCTCACCTCTTACATAACAGAAGGAAAAGAAGGATACCAAGTTTGCTGAAACTGCAATAAAATAAATAATCAACACCACTAATACACACACACATGCAAATTGTGACAAGCAAAAAAGGAAAAAGGACCCCCCTCCTTCCTCTAACAGCATCCAATTAACCCAAAGTATGGGGATATGTCTATTCCATCGATATAGGGATGGCATTTGTAACTAGAATCACATTGTACGAGATATGATAGAAGAGAGAGGAACACTCAGAGATAATAGTAGGATAGCATAGGCAGGATAGGAGAGGCATAAAGCAGGAAGGTACAGGTATTGTCCAGCTTTATACAGAAAGCTTGAATGATACCACTGTACTACAGTGTAATTCTCAGTGCTGGCTCTAGGCTAAAATTCATCTTCCACCCAAAACATCAAAATGCAGCTTATATTCATAAGCGAGAATGACAAGAAAACCAAACTACTCTAGCTGCAAGAATTTCTATAACAACCTCGAGGATGATAGTACTGTACAAAGTGTTAGCAAACAAAACAATACATTTTTTAGTGTTTAAGTCATTTAGGCAGAAGATGATACACAATGCAAAGCAGATACAAGTATTGACTCATCATGATACAAGTAGCCACAGGGTTGTAGATCTACAGTGATTTCTTTAAAATCATTCGATGAAGTGTTCTTCACAATATTACCAGCCAGTATTCTACACTGATTTTATGAAGACTGTTTCAGACTGTAGTTGATTGCCCTGGACAAAGGTTTCATCATGGATGCATCTGTAGAACTGAGTGAAGTTGTAGCGATTCATTCCACGAAGACAGCTGAAGAAGGTGCCTCAGTCATGCAGAATACCTGGGGGAAAACAACAACAACAACAACAAAAGTATTACACTCTCCTCTGTATAGTGGTACAAAAATGTACAATATATCATACATTTATTTAGAAGATTAATTTCTGGGAGGAAGGAAAACAGAAAATTGAACATTTCTATGGGTTGCCCTTTCCTGACAAATCACAAGTACAACACACTCTACACACCCTCTTAAAGCTTAAATTTGATTGTAGGGTAACAATCTCAAAACAATGCTATACTACATGTACAATGTAATTCTAGAACTTTCAATACACCATACACTCTACACTGAAAATTTGAAAATGCACTGCCATCTGGATGAAATATATGCCAATGAAGAACAGGTGAAGTCAAAATTACTTGTGAGGGCCATCAAACCTCTCCATGAAAAAGGTCATACTGATCATGTACCGAGTTTTCACATTCAATGCAAAAATGCAGATGAACCTTGAACTGGGAACAACTGTTGATTGAGAGAAGGAAGATGACCAGTCCAGTCGTATACTGGGACAAACGTCTTGTCCAGGATCATCCTCCTTTTATGTTGATGCAGTGACTGCATCAGCAATTCGGTACAGCGTATTTGGCCCAGTATACACTGGACTCCTGTTATAATGAGGTCCTCAGGGCCTACAGTTTTCTTTTGTTTTATCAAAGTTTTGTTACAACCAAACAAGTAAACAATAAAGCAACGTATAGCCAATAACAATATGGCCTCAATTTCAATTTTGTTGTAACCTTATTTATTAGAACAGGAGTGGACTGTGTGTATGTATAAGGACTGATGCATTAAAGACTTCCATAAATAATACATCTGAACATACAATGCAAAAAAAAAAATGAGACAGCAGTCTCGTGATCAACTCACAGTATTGTTCTTTGGCAGATCCAGTACAGGTCAGTTGCAGGTTAGGTGGCAGTGACATATGGCAGCAGACCTTTCCGGACTTTGCGAAATGTTGGCAATGTTTCTTTCTTCCTTGGCGTTGTAGTGTTGCAATCCCTGCGTTAAATCTATTAAGTACAAAAGTAAACCGAATACATGGTATGTCATCTTTGATAATCCATCTAAAAAACAACAATAATGTAGAGCTGTGCAAGAAAGAATTGGATGCTATACACATGGCCACAGGAACCAGGGGGGGGGGGAGCTCGGGCCCTTACTTTTTCGGCACCATACAAAGGAAAACATAAGGTGTCCCCACTTCGGGTCCCCATCCCCCCCCCCCCCCAACTTTCTTTACCCGAAAGTGTGTAAGTGGCACTAGAAAGAAATACATTTAGATAACAACCTCGAAGTGCGAGCACCATAAGGATCTGTTTTTGCGCTGAATACTTTTTGTTTTGTTTTGTTTGTTGTTGTTTTTTGCTTGTAAGTTGAAACCTGGAAGTGGCACCAGAAGTTGCATTCAAGGCCTTTTTTTTTTTTTTTGCTTGTTAGCTCATGAAACTAGGAAGTGCCTCCCCCCCCCCCACTTTTGAAAACCTTCTGCCAACAGTGATGCAAAGACTCTGCATGGCATACTGCAAAACATTAATCTTACAAGATTAACCATTCGATCTTTGCAACTCTTACAGATAATTAATGCTGCATTTGCAACATTCATAAGAAAACAGTTTTTATATCAAAGGGAGCAAATGTGCATTTTCCTGGCCTGCAGAGAAAACTCACCTTTGCCTTGGTGTCACAAGTAGGAAGAAGCTTTGACATCAGGTTTCATACCGAGAATACTCCTAGGGAGTAGGATGCAGTTCTGCGCAGCATAGTCCATAATGCAACAAACAGCATCCTTCATTTGCTGTAAGGACAAGGATGCTTCAAACACCTTTGACCTGAAGAAAGAAAGAAAGAAAGAAAGGGGAAAAAGAAAGAAACTTGCAATGATAATACAGAAATTTGAATTTATATTGAACTGTTCATGTGCAGTAGGCCCTATAACAAATCTGCAGGTAACAGTGCCGTCAATGCAATACAAAGCATAAGGGTCTGAGTAACGTACATTTTGTTGTACCAATTTTACACATGTAACCTCAAATTTACTACCACCCACCAGTTTAATATGTAGATCAATGATGTCTGCACAGCGCATGGCGATGTCAATAGGCTATTATATAGATTGCTCGTGAACACTTAATACTAGTCTGCTACATGACTTACAACGTTGCTGGCAACTTGTATTTTCACTTCGAAATCAGTATAATTATGACTGTTGTTCACCATGTCCATAGATATAAAGTGTATACATGTAATGTAGATCTACTTGAAATATCTCTTTTTTTTTTCTTTTTCTTTTTTTGATAATCAGTACCGGTATCATCAGCTTCACATCCTTGCCACACTGACACAGCTAAACCTTTTAGTCTAGCTAGTCGGCCACTATATACCGTACACAGAAACTTTATTATACCAGTAAAGGATTCTACTGTACTCAGTCTGCACTATTGTGTACTGTACCCTTGACTGCGGCACTGTGCAACCAATCCCAAGTAAGAAGGAATTTCTTTCACACTGATGATTACTAGCTGTACCTCCTCTGCCTTAGTAGGCTACAGTTTAGGGGCGGATCTAGCTTTTTATAAAGGGGAAGGGGTTGGGGCGGTATGCGAGCGGAGCGAGCGAGGGGGGGGGGAGGGTGTGGGAGGGGGGTGTCCTCCCTCCCACAGTAGGGAGAATTTTTGAAAATCTGTGTGTGAAAATGGCGTTTTCCTGCATCTAAAACACCACTATTTTGGGTATAGAGGTCTTTGCCAAATTAAAAATTACAAGTTTAAAAAAAAAAGATAAGATTACAAAAAAAAGGGTCCCTGGATTTTTTTTTTTTTTTTTTTTGGGGGGGGGGGGGGGGGGGTTGCAACCCCCCAACCCCACCCCCCCCCCCCCCCCCCCTCTAGATCCGCTTCTGCAGTTTGATGCACATTCTCTCATTCAGTGTTTCAATCACCGGTATCCGTATGTATCTGTATGTCACCGCTGACCGCGACTAGCTCTCACACAGCTTACGTATCATGCAGACAGAGACTCCAACTCTCCCGTTGTCGACGGGAGATCTCCCGCCGAAAAACCATTTTTGCAAAATCTCCCGTTCTCCCGCTTGAGATTTAATTTCTCCCGCCCTGGCTCTTTGTCTCCCGTTGGAAAGGATTTCTTACTTATTTCTATCGTATGTTGAAAAATTAAGCCGTAGATAGCACCAGAGAGCATCTAGAACCCTAAATAGGAACTTCGCGCTTTGCACACATCAAGTTGGAGTCTCCCGTTTGCTAGGGGTTTCAGGCGGGAGAATCTCAAGATTAGAAGGTGCTTTGGGTTGGAGTCTCTGTGCAGACTGTATCAGGGGCATGCAGATATGACTAGTGACAGTGCGCGATCGAGTCTTAGTCCCATACACAGTTGTAAACTGTGGGACCCCGAACGCTTCGAGTTCGGGCAGGTCGCAGCAGTTAGCCTACTGACTCTGTACAGTAAGTCAGTCTTGACTGTCTCATAAGCACATGCAATAGAAGACAAAACAGTATCACAAATTGCTATACATTAAACTACCATTAAATCAAACAATGCAAACTGTTTTGCCTTATTTCTTGTCGATCCCTAAATGGCAGTATATATATAGTAGTAACCGTGAAAAGGCCCGTATTACTTCCCATTATAGGTCATGTGATTTTGCATGTACAGTGTATTAATACACGCGTGAACGTGGTAGCAAAGAACGGCAAGACAAACGATTGAAATTATTACCGAAGAATTGAAGGATCTAGCCGTACAGAAGCAACCCAAATAAGTCATGATTTGTGATCATTTACTCACCTTAATCTTGTATAAATCAACAAGTCTTGCAACGAAAAAGCCCCGCTTCAATGCAATTGGGAGTTCTAGAACGAAATGGAAGTGAACTGTCGCGACGCTTTGCTTTGTGACACGTATACACATAGCTAGCTCGCTGTATGCGATGAGCTTTCAAAAATCGGAGCCTCAATCGTCTTCTCTGATGTGATTGGTCAATTACCGGATTGGCGTGTTAGTCTTTGCTCACGTACTGTTTATAAAACTGGCACGAACAAAAAATGCTATTTCAGTTTATCAAACACCAAAAAACATCTTTATATTGATTAATTTGCAATCTTAAAGATGAACATCATCCACAATTCAAATCACTTCTGAAACTGCATTACAAATCATAACATGTTTGAACGCAACACTATGATCTAGGTTTTTGTAGCAGACTAACTCTTCTATTTGGAGGTTCAAAAATTTAACCTTTCTCAAAAGTGAACCCCATTCGGAGTAAATAGCACCCATAGAAGTTAAATATTCAACCCTAGTCCACGCAAGGGTGCATTGGGTCAAACTCAACCCCAAATTGAACCCTGATTTCTTAGTGTGTAGATACTATCGGACCGTGTGTTTGTTCGTGGCAAAAAAGTGAAGCATATCGAAATCTATCAAAATATTTAAACTATTTGAAATTCAGAAAGATCCATTCTTCAAGATATACATTTATTGATAATGATGTTCAAATCAATTAACGCTATTAGAAAACAGAAAGGTAATATACCGGTCTTTTAGTTTCAAATTTTATTGGTTCTCGCACCTCAGACATTGATGAATGCATGGAAGCAACACCATGCGCTGCTAACGCAACTTGTACCAATACCCACGGTTCCTATGACTGCGCGTGTAACGATGGCTACAGAGGAGACGGGTATAGTCAATGTTTTGACATCGACGAATGTGTGGAGAATATCAGCTTGTGTGACACCAATGCTAACTGTACGAATATTCAGGGAAGTTATCTTTGTGACTGCATAGAAGGCTACAGAGGAGATGGCTTCAATTGTTCTGGTACGATTCATGGATTTAATTTGTGAGAAAAACACGTTGAAATATCATGACAAACTTAAGAATATAAACAAAAGCACGTTTAGAGAGAGAGACAAAAAGTCCTGCTTCCTATATGCCAAAGTATTTTTGGATTGCTTCAAGATGTTATCTTACCTTATATCCCATATTTTCAGCCGACATATCACATTCAAAAGGAAAGAGTATTTATGTGTTTCAAATAAGAGCTTGGCATGCGTTGTTCTATATTTTGTCCTCATTTACAGACATAGATGAGTGTGAGCAAGAATCACCATGTGCCGCCAACGCAACTTGCACAAATATCGCTGGATCTTACGAGTGTATGTGCGATGATGGCTACAGCGGAGATGCTTACAACGATTGCTTTGATATTGTTGAATGCACTACAACTCCTGATATTTGTGATGTCAATGCTAATTGCACGAATTTGGAGGGAAGTTACTTCTGTCAATGCAACGACGGTTACCGCGGAAACGGTGTTAACTGTTCTGGTAAATTTCGGAAAGACTGTCTTGAATTTCAATGTTTGTAAAATTGTAAGAGCTGATAAGCATTTGGAATTAGAAATTGCTTTATCTCCAAGTATATTAAATGAAAAAAAAAACCATGTATTTTATTGGTAGAATATAGATGTCCTTCATTGAACCTAGGCAAACAGTAATAACTTATCTCAAATATCTAATTGCTTACTAGGTCGGAGTAGAAAATAGTTATTCCACGTGGCGAAATAATAAATTCCATTTCAACTTATACGCGACCTATTTAACAGAGCCCGAGGCATAATGTATTTTCTTAATATTAGCCTGTATTTATGTTTTTGTAACTTTTAACAAGTAGGTTTTTTCAATGCTTCATTTCAGTATAACATTACGTATACGTTATGTTATTCTTCAAATACTTTAACGGAACATATTAGTATCTACTTTGAATTGTTATAATGATTGCATATTGATATTGTTCTTATCATTATTCTCCAGATATCTAAAAGGTTAAAGGTTTGCATCTTTTTTCACTGTTTCAATTTATGTTGGTTTTGCAAATTGAACTTTAGCAAGAAACAGTTTCCTCTCAATTTTTTTTTTTTCTGGGAGGCAATTCACTGATTTAAATGATGATGCTGATGACAAATTTCCTTGAAGGTTTTGAGGAATGAAAAGGGAAATAATGCGATTATCAATAGTTTATACTTACATTTCTTGTCATACCTCAGACTTTGATGAGTGCATGGAACAAACACCTTGTGCTGATAACGCAACATGCAACAACACCCACGGTTCCTATGACTGCGCCTGTAACGACGGTTACAGAGGAGACGGGTATAGTCAATGTCTTGACATGGACGAATGTCTGGAGAATATCAGCATGTGTGACACCAATGCCAACTGCACTAATACAGAGGGAAGTTTTGTCTGTGAATGCATCGAGGGCTACACGGGAAACGGTTTCAACTGTACAGGTGCAATGCATTGATGCTGATTTTGAAAGATGGAATGGTTTACAAAGTCGTAAGCCCCAGTCACATAATGCTCTGCGTCCGGCGTTACGTCCAAAAAAGTCATTTTTTTTTTCCGCTAAAGCCCCAGTCACATAATGCTCTGCGTCCGACGTTATGTCCAAAAAAGTCATTTTTTCCGCGGACCCCGGCGGATCCTTTGCCGTCACCAGACATTTGTACAAAACATGCGGGCAAAAAATGCGGGCGATACGGACAGATACGACCAGATGCGAATACTTGCGTCCACTTGCGGATGTTCTTACGAATTGGCACATAATAGTTCTGAACACTTGCGGAGAGTTGCGGATATTTTCGGATAGTTACGGATAGTTACAGATTGTTATTAATAATTATGGACAATTTGGTTTTCTCTTCCGATTCCTGCTAAGTCAGTGTATTATGACAGCAAGGTTATCACATTTTGGACTGTCTTACATTGTATACTTGGGAAAACTGAAATTGAATTACGTACAAGTTGTGAAAAAAATCGTAATCCTTTAATTTGCTTTACAATAATAAAAGATATGTGAAATTTTGAACTTGAAGTTTGAATTTTTTGTGCAACTCAAATATGAATAAACGTCATAAATGTAAAGAATATATTGTGACCGTGCATCACAAAATGAACAAAAAGTCGCACACACTGATTTTGTTTGAGGATTGAAAATAGGTGAAATGGGTCAACCGAGCCGATCTTGACTTGGCTACCCTGGGTAAATAAAGCTTTATCATTATTATTATTATTGTTATTATTATTATTACTATTACTATTACTATTACTATTATTATTATCATTATTATCATTATTGTTATCACTATTATTATTATCATTATTATTATTATTATCATTATTATTATTATTAAGTTCAGTTTAATCTGATAATCCCCTTATTGTTGTTACTCCGGTGGTTTCCATCCTGTTTTTTGTCCCATTCATCGCACAACCAGCACGGCTTGATAAAGATTAAGCGCTTGAATATACTTCAGAGCCTCTTTTCTCAGTTTACACTTTTTCTGAGTGTGTGCATTCTTCCACTATTTAGATAGGTTAGGAGAGTCCATTTGATTTGAGTAATATATCAATTTAGAGCTTAAAGTCTGCTCTTTCAGAATATGCTCTCAACTAAAATTTCATGTGTGGCGAATTTTTGTGTGTTTTGTGGTGCAGGGTCACATATAACATCACTATACCACAAATAAAATACAATATAGATCAAAAAGTTAAACATTACAGTAAGAAAATATTACTTGCAGTCATGGAATAGACAGCGTTGTTCAGCGATATTCATGACTTACTGGGTTATGTTAAGGAGATATTTATGATAAAGCAATGCTTACAGAAAAAAAAGACATCAAAACTTTCAAACACCCCTTCCACGCCCAAATACAATATCAAGTCATCTCTTGAAGTAATGTATTTTCTGTTTGAATTTCTTGTATGCATGTCATTTTTTAATGCGCAGTAAAGTATATTATTATAGTAGCTGCGCAATATAAATGTCCATTATTATTATTATTATTATTATCACAAAAAAATGTAATACACATTCGATGGAGCGTAAAGTGCATGGGTAAGACTATAGAGAAATACTAAATTCGTTCTCATTTTATATAGTTGCCCCTGTCCCACACCTTCCCCGGCCAGAAAAGTGAATAAAATGCTATCACCTCATCCCCTACCCAAAATATTGCTTTTTTTCGAAAAATATACATTCGAAGAGTACAAGAAAAAAAGTTCAGCACCAAGAGTCAACCGATGTCATGAGTATACATGGTATATGGGTGCCATTTAAAATGACCAATATGTGGGAGAAATTCCATAAATTTGCTTTTGACCATGCAGTTCTGCCTCTCCACCGCTCCGACTGTGTTGTAGTATTCCTTCAGGTAAAGGCGCTGCAGCTTGGCAACAGGAGTAGTGTGCCTTCCCACGAGTCTCTGTGTTCCCATGCGAGTGGAAAACGGAAAACGTCGAAGGACGTAATTTTCCGCAACGTCCGTAGCTGTCCGTAAATATCCGTAAGCGGAGGAAACTGTTGTGATACGTTAACTTGCGGTTAATTTCGGATACTTACGGTGGACGTAAGCGAACGCAAACGGACGGAAGGTAAATTTTTTTGCGGATGGTCTGGTAAAGCACTGTGTGACTGGGGCATAACCCCCGCGGATCCTTTGCCGTCACCAGACATTTGTACAAAACATGCGGGCAAAAAATGCGGGCAATACGGACAGATACGACCAGATGCGAATACTTGCGTCCGCTTGCGGATATTCTTACGAATTGGCACATAATAGTTCTGAACACTTGCGGAGAGTTGCGGATATTTTCGGATGGTTACGGATAGTTACAGATTGTTATTAATAATTATGGACAATTTGGTTTTCTCTTACGATTCCTGCTAGGTCAGTGTATTATGACAGCAAGGTTATCACATTTTGGACTGTCTTACATTGTACACTGGGGAAAACTGAAATTGAATTACGTACAAGTTGTGAAAAAATCGTAATCCTTTAATTTGCTTTACAATAATAAAAGATATGTGAAATTTTGAACTTGAAGTTTGAATTTTGTTTGTGCAACTCAAATATGAATAAACGTCATAAATGTAAAGAATATAATGTGACCGTGCATCACAAAACGAACAAAAAGTCGCACACACTGATTTTGTGTGAGGACTGAAAATAGGTGAAATGGGTCAAATGAGCCGATCTTGACTTGGCTACCCTGGGTAAATAAGGCTTTATCATTATTATTGTTATTATTATTATTATTATCATCATTATCATCATTATTATTATTATCATTATTCTTATTATTCTTATTATTATTAATTTCAGTTTAATCTGATAATCCCCTCATTGTTGTTACTCCGGTGGTTTCCATCCTGTTTTTTCTCCATCAATCCATCGCACAACCAGCACGGCTTGATAAAGATTAAGTGCTTGAATAGACACTGTACTTCAGAGCCTCTTTTCTCAGTTTGCACTTTTTCTGAGTGTGTGCATTCTTTCCACTATTTAGATAAGTAAGGAGAGTCCATTTGATTTGAGTAATACATCATTATAAAGCTTAAAGTCTGCTCTTTCAGAATATGCTCTCAACTAAAATTTCATGTGTGGCGACTCTTTGTGTGTTTTGTGGTGCATGGTCACATTATAACATCACTATACCACAAATAGAATACAATATAGATCGAAAAGTTAAACGTTAGAGTGAGAAAATATTACTTGCAGTCATGAAATAGACAAACTGTGGTTACGCTGTCGTTGTTCAGCGATATTCATGACTTACTGGGTTATGTTAAGGAGATATCTATGATAAAGCAATGCTTATTAAATTTACAGAAAAAAAAACATCAAAACTTTCAAACACCCCTCCCACACCCAAATACAATATCAAGTCATCTCTTGCAGTAATGTATTTTCTGTTTGAATTTCTTGTATGCATGTCATTTTTTAATGCGCAGTAGAGTATATTATTATAGTAGCTGCGCAATATAAATGCCCTTTATTATTAATATTATTATTGTCATTATTATTATAATTATTATTAAAAAAATGTAATACACATTCGATGGAGCGTAAAGTGCATGGGTAAGACTATAGAGAAATACTAAATTCTTTCTCATTTTATATAGTTCTGTCCCACACCTTCCCCGGCCAGAAAAGTGAATAAAATGCTATCACCCCATCCCCTACCCAAAATATTTCTTTTTTTCGAAAAATATACATTCGAAGAGTACAAGAAAAAAAGTTCAGCACCAAGAGTCAACCGATGTCATGAGTATACATGGTATATGGGTGCCACTTAAGATGACCAGTATGTGGGAGAAATTTCATAATTGGACCATGCAGTTCTGCCTTTCCACCGCTCCGACTGTGTTGTAGCATTCCTTCAGGTAAAGGCGCTGCAGCATGGCAACAGGAGTGTGTGCCTTCCCACGAGTCTCTGTGTTCCCATGCTAGTGGAAAACGGAAAACGTCGAAGGACGTAATTGTCCGCAACATCAGTAGCTGTCCGTAAATGTGACCCTGCACCTCAAAACAAACAAAAAGTCGCCAGACATGAATTTTTAGTTAAGACCATATTCTGAAAAAGCACACTGTAAGCTTGAAAATGATGTATAACTCAAATCAAATAGACTCTCCTAACCTATCTAAATATTGGAAAGAAAGCACAAACTCAGGAAAAGTGTGAACTGAGAAAAGAGGCTCTGAAGTACAGTGTCTATTCAAGCGCTTAATCTTTACTAAACCGTGCTGGCTGTGGGATGAATGGGACAAAAACAGGAGGTAAGCCACCAGAGTAATAACAATGAAGGAATTATCAGATTAAACTGAAATTAAGCATGCCTCAATAACACATTCTGTCCATAATCAATGCCAACTTTCAAAGCAGTAGCACTATCCTTTCAAAAGTTGTTATAATTGACAATGAAGAGTGTGGACAAGGTTTTTCAGAAATGAAAAGGGGATTCTTAAGACACACCTACTGACACTATTCTACCAAATATGTTCGAGATAAACTGCTAAAAAAACACACTTTCCTGCCCGTTTTATGATACCAAATTTTAGCATAATGTAAAAGAAGACCCGCTCTGTTAGAAAATATGAAAATGTCAAGTTCGGCTAGGTTGACCCATTTCACTTATTTTCAGTCCTCACGCAAAATCAGTGTGTGCGACTTTTTGTTCGTTTTGAGGTGCACGGTCACAAATATCCGTAAGCGGACGAAACTGTTGTGATACGTTAACTTGCGGTTAATTTCGGATACTTACGGTGGACGTAAGCGAACGCAAACGGACGGAAGGTAAATTTTTTGGGGGATGGTCTGCGTCCAAGCCACGGGTAGTTACGTTCAGTTACGGATAGTTACGTTTGGTTACGGTTACTTCCGTATGTTTGCGTCCGTGGCGTCCCTCTGCGAAATTGTGAACATTTCAAAATTTCGCAGGTTCGGCGACGTCATTTTGCGTTTCTTTACGGATGAGTTACGGACAGTTACGTCTACATACGTCCCTGCGGATGCCTGCGTCCACGCTGCGTCCCCCTGCGTCCACTCATTCGTGTCTATCCGCGGCGGACGTAATCCATCGTAAAGCACTGAGTGACTGAGGCATTAGGACCCTGTATTGATCGAAATATAAACGTTGAGACCATTTTTTTTTTAGCTAATCCTTGTTGGATAATCAGCAATTCTGTGGTAGTGGACATATGAATGAAACTGCATAGGAAATAATATCAAATATTTATACTAGTAACTGCCACGGTACATGCTTATTGCGAAATGGTATTTCATGCAAAAATCTCTTGATTTCAGTGAGAAACTAACCACAAAGGCGTTAAAATACAGTTGTTGATTAAAACAAAATCATTAGAATTGCTGGTATAAAAATTATGGCAGAAGGACCATGGAAGAAGGATATAAAAATTGAGTTTCTTGAACTTGAATTCTCAAAGCTCACCAGCCACAGTAAAGTGATATACTTTTTATTTTGCGAACAAGATTCAGAATCACAGAAGTTAATGTCTAGATACCTGAGAGCTTTTTTTTAAATACTCAATTAACCAAAAAAAAAAGATATCATAAAATGAGACCCTCAAAAATCACGATACATTGATCTTTTTTTTTTTTTGATCATAGATACTATCGGACCGTGTGTTTGTTCGTGGTAAAAAAAGTGAAACATATTGAAATCTATCAAAATATTTGAACTTCAAAATTCAGAAGGATCCATTCTTCAAGAAATACATTTATCAATAATGATGTTAAATTCAATTAACGCTATTAGAAGAAAAGAAAGGTAATATACCGGTCTATTGGTTTCAAATTTTACTGGTTTTCGCACCTCAGACATTGATGAATGCATGGAAGCAGCACCATGCGCTGCTAACGCAACTTGTACCAATACCCACGGTTCCTATGACTGCGCGTGTAACGATGGCTACAGAGGAGACGGGTATAGTCAATGTTTTGACATCGACGAATGTGTGGAGAATATCAGCATGTGTGACACCAATGCCAACTGTACGAACACTCAGGGAAGTTATCTTTGTGACTGCATCGAAGGCTACAGAGGAGATGGCTTCAATTGTTCCGGTACGATTCATGGATTTAATTTGTGAGAAAAACACGTTGAAATATCATGACAAACTTAAGAATAGAAACAAAAAAGCACGTTTAGAGAGAGACAAAAAGTCCTGCTTCCTATATGCCAAAGTATTTTGGGATCGCTTCAAGATTTTATCTTGCCTTATATCCCATATTTTCAGCCGACACATCACATTCAAAAGGAAGGAGTATTAATGTGTTTCAAATAAGAGCATGACATGCGATGTTTTATATTTTGTCCTTATTTACAGACATAGATGAGTGTGAGCAAGAATCACCATGTGCCGCCAACGCAACTTGCACAAATATCGCTGGATCTTACGAGTGTATGTGCGATGATGGCTACAGCGGAGATGCTTACAACGATTGCTTTGATATTGTTGAATGCACTACAACTCCTGATATTTGTGATGTCAATGCTAATTGCACGAATTTGGAGGGAAGTTACTTCTGTCAATGCAACGACGGTTACCGGGGAAACGGTGTTAACTGTTCTGGTAAATTTTTGAAAAACTGTCTTGAATTTGACCAGTTGCCAAATTTAATTGATCAGCATTTGGAAATCGTAATATAAATAATTCCATATCCAAGTACATAATGCATACAGAACCTTCATTTCATTCATAGAAGAATATGTCATATCCACCCTATGCAAATCGTAATAACCTATCAAATATGATAAGAATTCTGTTGTTTATTTGGTCGTAATAATAAACATTTATTCCACAATACGATTTGATGAATTTCATGTGGACCTATTGAGTACTTTACAATATCTAAACACTGCTGTTTATGACTGGCGTATATTTAGTTATGACATAGATAAGAGATTAAAAGAATTTTTTCGTTGTTTCCATTAAGATGTAAACTGAAAAAAAAAGTATGGTTGATGCCACATATTGATAGATACACGAATTCTCTACGTGAGAAATGCTGTACTTTTACGGTCTTTGCGAAGGGAAGGTGCGTTCAGAGACCTCTCCTCATTATGTTGTCTGCTTTTCCTCCTTTTTTTCCAGTGCCTGCATGGCTCTTCCATAGTGTCAATTTGTTCTCAGTGTTCAGTTACAATATTGCGTTCTCTTTTTGAATAATATTTGTAATGGTTTCCTTTTAATTTTGCGCGGCAACTTCTATTTCAAACATGTAGTTTTGTTTTGTCCCAATATTTTGGTGGTGTACGCATCTTAATGAACAGTGTTCGAACCATTTTTGTTGTTATATTGTTTTATGTTTATATTTTCGTGTAATTTCTAAGAAATATGGTTGCTGTTTATGAATGCTTCAAATTGATAAAACATCATTATGCTATGTTCCAAATATTTCAACTAAAAATATACCTGGTGTTAATACATGTATTAGATACATACCGTTTTTTATTCTTTTTTTTTTTGTAACGAGATATCTACGATGTTCAAGCTTTACTTCATGCGTAAATCATTATTTTCCATTGGTTCTAATTCTCTTGGATACTTCTGCATTTTGAACTTTTTAAAGAAACAATACACTACGAAAGCGATGAGGATTATTCTGGAAGCGAAATTTATTTATGATAATGATAAATTTGCTTGTCGGTTTGAGGAATGAAAAAGTGAAAAATAATGTGATTTTCCATAGTTTCCACTTTCCATTTCATGTCACACATTAGACATTGATGAGTGCATGGAGGGAACACGTTGTGCTGATAACGCAACATGCAGCAACACCCACGGTTCCTTTGACTGCGCATGTAACGATGGTTACAGAGGAGACGGGCATAGTCAATGTTTTGACATCGACGAATGTCTGGAGAGTATCAGCATGTGTGACACCAATGCTACCTGTACGAACACTCAGGGAAGTTACCTCTGTGACTGCATCGAGGGCTACAGAGGAGATGGCTTCAATTGTTCCGGTACAACTTAGTGATTTCATTTCTGAAAAAAAGAAAGCGTCGAAATATCATGACAAATTTCATGAATAAAATTAAAAACACGTTAGGACAGATAAAGAACATTTTCCTTCCTAGTTACCCAAGTAATCTCGGATTCCTTCAAGATTTCCATATATATATATATATATATATATATATATATATGTTAACTAAATGAAAAAAAAAACATGTATTTGATTTGCAGAAGAATTCCATTATTCACCCCACGCAAACAGTAATAACTTATCTAAAATATTCGATTGCTTACTGGGTCGAAAGAGAGAATAGTTATCCCACACGGCAATTCATCAAATTCCATCTCAGCTTACACGCAACTTAATGAACAGTGCCTGTACAATATTCTAATAATATTACACTATATTTATGTTTTTGTACCTTATAACAAGTAGTGTTTGTGAATGTTTCATATCACTATAGCATATGGATATGTTATGTTATTTTTCAAATGCTTTTACGGAACATATGTGACCCTGCACCACAAAACAAACAAAAAGTCGCCAGACATGAATTTGTAGTTTAGCAGAGATTCTGAAAGAGCAGACTCTAAGCTTTAAAATGATGTATAACTCAATTCAACTGGACTCCCCTAACCTACTTAAATACTAGAAAGAAAGCACACAACCCGAAAATTGTGAACTGAGAAAAGAGGCTCTGAAAAGTACAGGATCTATTCAAGCGCTTAATCTTGCACCAACCCACACTAGCTGCGCGATGAAAGGGACAAAACACAGGATGTCAACCACAGGAACAACAACAATGAAGGGATTATCAGATCAAGCTGAAATTGAATATGTACTATTAACACATTCTTTCCATGATTGATGCCAACTTACAAAACAGCATTATCCTTTCAAACGTTATTAGACTTCAAAGTGGAGAGGAGAGTGTACACAAGATTTTAAGAAATGAAAAGGAGGCTCTTATACATACCTCATATACTCTCCCCCCAAAAGGGGTCGTAGAAAAACTGCTGAAAACACGTTCCCATTCGTGTTATGATAAAAAATAAAAGAATAATGAAGAAGAAGGATAGCTCTTTCAGAAAATAGGAAAAACTCAAGATTGACTTGGTTGACCCATTTCACCTGCTTTGAGTCCTTACGTAAAATCAAGGCGTGCGACTTTCTGTTTGCTTTCTGGTGCACGATCACATATCTAGTTTGAATAGTTATGATACTGGCATAATGCTTTTTTTTTTCTCGAGATATCGAAAATATTAAAGATTTGCATCTTTAATGTATCAATTTTTTCACTGCTTAAAATTATCTTAGTTTTGCAAATTGAACTTTTACGGGAGACAGTTTGATTTGAAAGCTACGAGGATTATTCTGGGAGCAAATTAATCGATGATGATGATAATGATAAACATCCTTGTCGATTTGAGTAAAAGGTGAAAAACTGAAATAATGTGATTATCCATAGTTCCTTCTTTCATTTTTTGTTTTGACACCTCAGACATTGATGAGTGTATAGAGGGAACACCTTGTGCTGATAACGCAACATGCAGCAACACCCACGGTTCCTTTGACTGCGCATGTAACGATGGTTACAGAGGAGACGGGCATAGTCAATGTTTTGACATCGACGAATGTCTGGAGAGTATCAGCATGTGTGACACCAATGCTACCTGTACGAATACACAGGGAAGTTACCTCTGTGACTGCATCGAAGGCTATAGAGGAGATGGTTTCCATTGTTCCGGTATAACTCAGTAATATAATTTCTGAAAAAAAGAAAGCGTCGAAATATCATGACAAATTTCATGAATAGAATTAAAAACACGTTAAGAGAGATAAAGAAAATATTCCTTCCGAATTGCCCAAGTAATCTCGGATTCCTTCATATATATATATATATATATATATATATATATATATATATATATATAACATGTATTTGATTGGTAGAAAAATGCCATTATTCTGCACCCTACACAAACAGTAATAACTTATCTAAAATATTCGATTACTTACTGGGTCGAAATAGGAAATAGTTATCCCACATATCAATCCATCAAATTCCAGCTCAAGTTACACGCGACTTAATGAACAGTGCCTGTACAATATTGAAATGATATTACACTATTTATGTTTTTTACCTTATAACAAGTAGTGTTTGTGAATGTTTCATATCACAATAGCATATGGATATGTTATGTTATTTTTCAAATGCTTTTACGGAACATATGTGACCCTGCACAACAAAACAAACAAAAAGTCGTCAGACATGGATTTGTAGTTTAGGACAGATTCTGGAAGAGCAGACTCTAAGCTTTAAAATGATGTATAACTCAATTCAACTGGGCTCTCCTAACCTACTTAAATACTAGAAAGAAAGCACAGACTCCCGAAAAATGTGAACTGAGAAAGAGGCTCTGAAGTACAGGATCTATTCAAGCGTTTATCTTGCACCAAGCCACACTAGCTGCGCGATGAAAGGGACAAAACACAGGATGTCAACCACAGGAACAACAACAATGAAGGGATTATCTGATCAAGCTGAAATTGAACATTTGCAATTAGCACATGCTTTCCATGATTGATGCCAACTTACAAAACAGCATTACCCTTTCAAACGTTATTAGACTTCAAAGTGGAGAGTGTACACAGGATTTCAAGAAATGAAAAGGAGGCTCTAATACATACCTCATATACTCTCCAACCCAAAAGGGGTTGTAGAAAGACTGCTGAAAGCACACTTTCCCATTCGTGTTATCAAAAATAAAAGAATAATGTAGAAGAAGGATAGCTCTTTCAGAAAATGGGAAAAACTCAAGATTGACTTGGTTGACCCATTTCATCTGCTTTGAGTCCTTACGTAAAATCAAGGCGTGCGACTTTCTGTTTGCTTTGTGGCGCACGGTCACATATTATATAGTTTGAATAGTTATGATACTGGCATGTGTTTTTATTCTTTTTTATCTTGAGATTTCTAAGAGATTAAAGGTTTGCATGTTTAATGTATCAAATTGTTCACTGCTTAAAATTATTTTAGTTTTCCATATTGAACTTTTACGAGAGACAGTTTAATTTGAAAGCTACGAGAAATATTCTTGGAGCAAATCAATCGATGATGATGATGATGATAAATATCCTTGTCGATTTGAATAATGAAAAAAATGAAATAATGTGATTATCCATAGTTCCTTCTTTCATTTTTTGTTTTGACACCTCAGGCATTGATGAGTGCATGGAGGGAACACCTTGTGCTGATAACGCAACATGCAGCAACACCCACGGTTCCTTCGACTGCGCATGTAACGATGGTTACAGAGGAGACGGGCATAGTCAATGTTTTGACATCGACGAATGTCTGGAGAGTATCAGCATGTGTGACACCAATGCTACCTGTACGAATATACAGGGAAGTTACCTCTGTGACTGCATCGAAGGCTACAGAGGAGATGGCTTCAATTGTTCCGGTACAACTTAGTGATTTAATTTCTGAAAAAAAGAAAGCGTCGAAATATCTTGACAAATTTGATGAATAAAATTAAAAACACGTTAAGAGAGATAAAGAAAATTTTCCTTCCTAGTTGCCCAAGTAATCCTGGATTCCTTCAAGATTTTGATAACAAATAAATAAAACATGTATATGATTCGTAGAAAAATGCCATTATACACCCTACGTAAACCGTAATAACTTATCTAGAATATTTGATTACTTACTGGGTCGAAATAGAAAATAATTATCCCACACATCAATTGACCAAATTCCATCTCAACTTACACGCGACTTAATGAACAGTGAATGTACAATATTTTAATGATATTACACTATGTTTATGTTTTTGTACCTTATAACAAGTAGTGTTTGTGAATGTTTCATATCACTATGGGTACGTTACGTTATTTTTCAAATGCTTTTACGGAACATGTGACCCTGCACCACAAAACAAAACAAAAGTCGCCAGACATGGATTTTTAGTTTAGGACAGATTCTGAAAGAACAGACTCTAAGCTTTAAAATGATGTATAACTCAATTCAACTGGACTCTCCTAACCTACTTAAATACTAGATAGAAAGCACACACTCCTGAAAAGTGTGAATTGAGAAAAGAGGCTCTGAAGTACAGGATCTATTCAAGCGCTTAATCTTGCACCAAGCCACACTAGCTGCGCGATGAAAGGGACAAAACACAGGATGTCAACCACAGGAACAACAACAATGAAGGGATTGTATCAGATCAAGCTGAAATTGAATATTTGCTGTTAACACATTTTTTTCCGTGATTGATGCCAACTTACACAACAGTAGCAATATCCTTTCAAACGTTATTAGACTTCAAAGTGGAGAGTGTACACAGGATTTCAAGAAATGAAAAGGAGGCTCTAATACATACCTCATATACTCTCCCCCCAAAAGGGGTCGTAGAAAAAAAACTGCTGAAAACACACTTTCCCATTCATGTTATGCTAAAAAAATACAAGAATAATGAAGAAGAAGGAAAGCTATTTCAGAAAATAGGAAAAACTCAAGATTGACTTGGTTGACCCATTTCGCCTGCTTTGAGTCCTTACGTAAAATCAAGGAGTGCGACTTTCTGTTTGCTTTGTGGTGCACGGTCACATATTATCTAGTTTGAATAGTTATGATACTGGCATAATGTTTTTCTTTATCTCGAGATGTCTAAAAGATTAAAGATTTGCATCTTTAACGTATCAATATTTTCACTGCTTAAAATAATCTTAGTTTTGCAAATTGAACTTTTACGAGAGACAGTTTGATTTGAAAGCTACGAGGATTATTCTTGGAGCAAATTAATCGATGATGATGATGATGATGAATATCCTTGTCGATTTGAGTACTATGTGAAAAAAAATGAAATAATGTGATTATCCATAGTTCCTTCTTTAATTTTTTGTTTTGACACCTCAGACATTGATGAGTGCATGGAGGGAACACCTTGTGCTGATAACGCAACATGCAGCAACACCCACGGTTCCTTCGACTGCGCATGTAACGATGGTTACAGAGGAGACGGGCATAGTCAATGTTTTGACATCGACGAATGTCTGGAGAGTATCAGCATGTGTGACACCAATGCTACCTGTACGAATACACAGGGAAGTTACCTCTGTGACTGCATCGAGGGCTACAGAGGAGATGGCTTCAATTGTTCCGGTATAACTCAGTAATTTAGTTTCTGAAAAAATGAAAGCGTCGAAATATCATGACAAATTTGATGAATAAAATTAAAAACACGGTAAGAGAGATGAAGGAAATTTTCCTTCCTAGTTACCCAAGTAAGCTCGGATTCCTTCAAGACTTTAATATTATATATATATATATATATACTCCTAGATGGGTCATTTGGAAGACATTTCCATTTGTTTTATATGCAAATTTTAAAATACATGTTCAATGGCAATTTACGCAAAGGAGACACGAAAATTGTCTCCTTAATGACCAGTTGTCTGTGTGAAGACACTTCAATATGTCTCCCTAAGGTGCCAACTAGGGATATATATATATATATGTGTGTGTGTGTGTGTGTGTGTACATCTATATATATATATATATATATATAACATGTATTTGATTGGTAGAAAAATGCCATTATTCACCTTACGCAAACAGTAATAACTTATCTAAAATATTCGATTACTTACTGGGTCGAAATAGAAAATAGTTATCCCACACATCAATTGAGCAAATTCCATCTCAACTTACACGCGACTTAATGAACAGTGCCTGTACAATATTCAAATGATATTACACTATTTATGTTTTTACCTTATAACAAGTAGTGTTTGTGAATGTTTCATATCACTATAGCATATGGATACGTTATGTTATTTTTCAAATGCTTTTACGGAACATATGTGACCCTGCACAACAAAACAAACAAAAAGTCGCCAGACATGGATTTGTAGTTTAGGACAGATTATGGAAGAGCAGATTCTAAGCTTTAAAATGATGTATAACTCAATCCAACTGGACTCTCCTAACCTACTTAAATACTAGAAAGAAAGCACACACTCCCGAAAAATGTGAACTGAGAAAAGAGGCTCTGAAGTACAGGATCTATTCAAGCGTTTATCTTGCACCAAGCCACACTATAGCTGCGCGACGAAAGAGACAAAACACAGGATGTCAACCACATGAATAACAACAATGAAGGGATTATCTGATGAAGCTGAAATTGAACATTTACAATTAACACATTCTGTCCATGATTGATGCCAACTTACAAAACAGCATTATCCTTTCAAACGTTATTAGACTTCAAAGTGGATAGTGTACACAGGATTTCAAGAAATGAAAAGGAGGCTCTAAGACATATCTCATATACTCTGCAACCCAAAAGGGGTTGTAGAAAGACTGCTGAAAACACACTTTCCCATTCGTGTTATCAAAAATAAAAGAATAATGTAGAAGAAGGATAGCTCTTTCAGAAAATAGGAAAATCTCAAGATTAACTTGGTTGACCCATTTCATCTGCTTTGAGTCCTTACGTAAAATCAAGGCGTGCGACTTTCTGTTTGCTTTGTGGTGCACGGTCACATATTATGTAGTTTGAATGGTTATGATACTGGCAGGATGTTTTTATTCTTTTTTTATCTTGAGATTTCTAAAAGATTAAAGATTTGCATCTTTAATGTATCAATTTTTTCACTGCTTAAAATCTTTTGAGGTTTGCAAATTGAACTTTTACTAGACACAGTTTAATTTGAAAGCTACGAGGAATATTCTTGGAGCAAATTAATCGATGATGATGATGATGATAAATATCCTTGTCGATTTGAATAATGAAAAAAATGAAATAATGTGATTATCCATAGTTCCTTCTTTCATTTTTTGTTTTGACACCTCAGACATTGATGAGTGTATTGAGGGAACACGTTGTGCTGATAACGCAACATGCAGCAACACCCATGGTTCCTTTGACTGCGCATGTAACGATGGTTACAGAGGAGACGGGCATAGTCAATGTTTTGACATCGACGAATGTCTGGAGAGTATCAGCATGTGTGACACCAATGCTACCTGTACGAATACACAGGGAAATTACCTCTGTGACTGCATCGAAGGCTACAGAGGAGATGGCTTCAATTGTTCCGGTACAACTGAGTGATTTAATTTTTGAAAAAAAGAAAGCGTCGAAATATCATGACAAATTTGATGAATAATATTAAAAGCACGTTAAGAGAGATAAAGAAAATTTTCCTTCCTAGTTGCCCAAGTAATCCTGGATTCCTTTAAGATTTTGATAATTTAAGCATATATATATATATATATATATATATACATATATTTATATATTAAATAAATAAAACATGTATTTGATTAGTAGAAAAATGCCATTATACACCCTGCGTAAACCGTAATAACTTATCTAGAATATTTGATTACTTACTAGGTTGAAATAGAAAATAGTTATCCCACACATCAATTGAGCAAATTCCATCTCAACTTACACGCGACTTAATGAACAGGGCCTGTACAATATTCTAATGATATTACACTATCTTTATGTATTTGTACCTTATAACAAGTAGTGTTTGTGAATGTTTCATATCACTATAGCATATGGATACGTTATATTATTTTTCAAATGCTTTTACGGAACATGAGACCCTGCACCACAAAACAAAAGTCGCCAGACATGAATTTTTAGTTTAGGACAGATTCTGAAAGAACAGACTCTAAGCTTTAAAATGATGTATAACTCAATTCAACTGGACTCCCCTAACCTACTTAAATACTAGAAAGAAAGCACACACTCCTGAAAAGTGTGAATTGAGAAAAGGGGCTCTGAAGTACAGGATCTATTCAAGCGCTTAATCTTGCACCAAGCCACACTAGCTGCGCGATGAAAGGGACAAAACACAGGATGTCAACCACAGGAACAACAACAATGAAGGGATTGTATGAGATCAAGCTGAAATTGAACATTTGCTATTAACACATTCTTTCCGTGATTGATGCCAGCGTACAAAACAATAGCATTATCCTTTCAAACGTTATCAGACTTCAAAGTGGAGAGTGTACACAGGATTTCAAGAAATGAAAAGGAGGCTCTAATACATACCTCATATACTCTCCCCCCCCCCAAAAAAAAAAAATGGGGGTTGTAGAAAAACTGCTGAAAACACACTTTCCCATTCGTGTTATGATAAAAAAATACAAGAATAATGAAGAAGAAGGATAGCTCTTTCAGAAAATAGGAAAAACTCAAGATTGACTTGGTTGACCCATTTCGCCTGCTTTGAGTCCTTACGTAAAATCAAGGCGTGCGACTTTCTGTTTGCTTTGTGGTGCACGGTCACATATTATCTAGTTTGAATAGTTATGATACTGGCATAATGTTTGTTTGTTTTTTTATCTCGAGATGTCTAAAAGATTAAAGATTTGCATCTTTAATGTATCAATTTTTTCACTGCTTAAAATTATCTTAGTTTCGCAAATTGAACTTTTACTAGACACAGTTTAATTTGAAAGCTACGAGGATTATTCTTGGAGCAAATTAATCGATGATGATGATGATGATAAATATCCTTGCTGATTTGAGTAATGAAAAAATGAAATAATGTGATTATCCATAGTTCCTTCTTTCATTTTTTGTTTTGACACCTCAGACATTGATGAGTGCATGGAGGGAACACCTTGTGCTGATAACGCAACATGCAGCAACACCCACGGTTCCTTCGACTGCGCATGTAACGATGGTTACAGAGGAGACGGGCATAGTCAATGTTTTGACATCGACGAATGTCTGGAGAGTATCAGCATGTGTGACACCAATGCTACCTGTACGAATACACAGGGAAGTTACCTCTGTGACTGCATCGAGGGCTACAGAGGAGATGGCTTCAATTGTTCCGGTATAACTCAGTAATTAATTTCTGAAAAAAAGAAAGCGTCGAAATATCATGACAAATTTGATGAATAAAATTAAAAACACGTTAATAGAGATAAAGAAAATTTTCCTTCCTAGTTGCCCAAGTTATCCTGGATTCCTTTACAATTTATTATATATATATATATATATATATATATATATATATTATAAATAAAACACTTATTTGATTAGTAGAAAAATGCCATTATACACCCTACGCAAACCGTAATAACTTATCTAAATATATTCGATTACTTACTGGGTCGAAATAGAAAATAGTTATTCTACACATCAATAATTGACCAAATTCCATCTCAACTTACACGCGACTTAATGAACAGTGCCTGTACAATATTCAAATGATATAACGCTATGTTTATGTTTTTGAACCTTATAACAAGTAGTGTTTGTGAATGTTTCATATCACTATAGCATATGGATACGTTATATTATTTTTCAAATGCTTTTACGGAACATGTGACCCTGCACCACAAAACAAAACAAAAGTCGCCAGACAAGGATTTTTAGTTTAGGACAGATTCTGAAAGAGCAGACTCTAAGCTGTAAAATGATGTATAACTCAATTCAACTTGACTCCCCTAACCTACTTAAATACCAGAAAGAAAGCACACACTCCTGAAAATTGTGAACTGAGAAAAGAGGCTCTGAAGTACAGGATCTATTCAAGCGCTTAATCTTGCACCAAGCCACACTAGCTGCGCGACGAAAGGGACAAAACACAGGATGTCAACCACAGGAACAACAACAATGAAGGGATTGTATGAGATCAAGCTGAAATTGAACATTTGCTATTAACACATTCTTTCCGTGATTGATGCCAGCGTACAAAACAATAGCATTATCCTTTCAAACGTTATCAGACTTCAAAGTGGAGAGTGTACACAGGATTTCAAGAATGAAAAGGAGGCTCTAATACATACCTCATATACTCTCCCCCCCCCCCCCCAAAAAAAAAGGGGGGGTTTTAGAAAAACTGCTGAAAACACACTTTCCCATTCGTGTTATGATAAAAAAATACAAGAATAATGAAGAAGAAGGATAGCTCTTTCAGAAAATAGGAAAAACTCAAGATTGACTTGGTTGACCCATTTTACCTGCTTCGAGTCCTTACGTAAAATCAAGGAGTGCGACTTTCTGTTTGCTTTGTGGTGCACGGTCACATATTATCTAGTTTGAATAGTTATGATACTGGCATAATGTTTGTTTGTTTTTTTATCTCGAGATGTCTAAAAGATTAAAGATTTGCATCTTTAATGTATCAATTTTTTCACTGCTTAAAATTATCTTAGTTTCGCAAATTGAACTTTTACGAGAGACAGTTTAATTTGAAAGCTACGAGGATTATTCTTGGAGCAAATTAATCGATGATGATGATGATGATGATAAATATCCTTGCTGATTTGAGTAATGAAAAAATGAAATAATGTGATTATCCATAGTTCCTTCTTTCATTTTTTGTTTTGACACCTCAGACATTGATGAGTGCATGGAGGGAACACCTTGTGCTGATAACGCAACATGCAGCAACACCCACGGTTCCTTCGACTGCGCATGTAACGATGGTTACAGAGGAGACGGGCATAGTCAATGTTTTGACATCGACGAATGTCTGGAGAGTATCAGCATGTGTGACACCAATGCTACCTGTACGAATACACAGGGAAGTTACCTCTGTGACTGCATCGAGGGCTACGGAGGAGATGGCTTCAATTGTTCCGGTATAACTCAGTAATTTAATTTCTGAAAAAAAGAAAGCGTCGAAATATCATGACAAATTTGATGAATAAAATTAAAAACACGTTAAGAGAGATAAAGAAAATTTTCCTTCCTAGTTGCCCAAGTAAGCTCGGATTCCTTCAAGATTTTAATAAAATGTATCTATAAATATATTTTAGATAAATAAAACATGTATTTGATTGGTAGAAAAATGCCATTATTCACCATATACAAACAGTAATAACTTATCTAAAATATTCAATTGCTTACTGGGTCGAATTAGAAAATGGTTATCCCACACGGCAATTCATTAAATTCCATGTCAACTTACACGCGACTTTATGAACAGTGTCTGTACAAAATTCTACTGATATTACCCTATATTTATGATTTTTTACCTTATAACAAATAGGGTTTGTGAATGTTTCATATCACTATAGCATTATGGATACGTTATGTTATTTTTCAAATGCTTTAACGGAACATATTATCTAGTCTAAATTGTTATGATACTTGCATAATGTTTCTATTTTCTTTTTTAATCTCGAGATGTCTGAAAGGATTAAGATTTGCATCTTTGATATATCAATTCTTTCACTGCTTAAAATTGTAGTTTTGCAAATTGAACTTTTACTAGAGACAGTTTAATTTGAATGTTATGAGGTTTATTTTGGAGCAAGTTAATCGATGATGATGATAATGATAAATTTCCTTGTCGATCTGAGTAATGAAAAAAAATGAAATAATGTGATTATCAATAGTTCCTACTTTCATTTTTTGTTCTGACACCTCAGACATTGATGAGTGCATGGAGGAAACACCTTGTGCTGATAACGCAACATGCAGCAACACCCACGGTTCCTTTGACTGCACATGTAACGATGGCTACAGAGGAGACGGATATAGTCAATGCCTTGACATCGACGAATGTCTGGAGAATATCAGCATGTGTGACACCAATGCTAACTGTACGAATATACAGGGAAGTTACCTCTGTGACTGCAATGAAGGCTACAGAGGAGATGGTTTCAATTGTTGGGGTACGATTCATGGATTTTAATACTGAGTAAAACGTTGAAATACATCCACAAACGAGAAGAATGTAAACAAAAAGCTCGTTTAGACAGGAAAAACAATCCTGCTTCCTATTTATGCTGAAGTATTCTTGGATTCCTTCAGGATTTTATCTTGTCGCATATCGGACATTTTCAAGTGACATATCACATTTAAAGGGAAGAATTATTGATGTGTTTTAAAAATCGTGATATGCAATGTTTTATATTTTGTCATTATTTACAGACATAGACGAGTGTGAGGAAGGAACACCATGTGCTGCCAACGCAACTTGCACAAATATCCCTGGATCTTACGAGTGTATATGCGATGATGGCTACAGTGGAGATGCTTACAATGACTGCTTTGATATTGTGGAATGCGCTACAACTCCTGATATTTGTGATGTCAATGCTAATTGCACGAATTCGGAGGGAAGTTACTTCTGTCAATGCAACGAAGGTTACCGGGGAAACGGTGTTAACTGTTCTGGTAAATTTCGAAAAGACTGTGTTGAATTTAAATGTTTGTGAAATTGCAATAGCTGATGAACATTGGGAGTTCGTTATATAAATTGCTTTATCTTTCAAATACATTAAACATGAATTGATTGATTAGAATAATCCGCTTCATCCACCATATTTCTTATAGACAGAGAAGTTATTTTTGTGAATGCATTGAGGACTACACGGGAGATGGTTTCAACTGTGCAGGTACGATGCATGGATTTCCAACGAAAAAGTAATAAAAAAGACATGCTTTTCCTTGCCGTTTGTTGCTAAAAAAGAAATAACACAATTACTCGTACAGTAGACATAGGTTCGATGTAAGGCTATTTTATGAAAGCATTGCATATAGTGCATTATTTAAGCTCAAAACCAGGATTTTCAAGGGGGATGGGGGCGTAAATCAATTCAACAGACATACTGTTTTAGATATCTAACTGGTCCACATTTGAATACATGATAATACTTATATCTGAAAGGTAAAATTTTCAGTTTTGTTGCGAGGGGGTGGGTCGTTTCCAACGCACTCGACTCACCCTCCCCCGGGTATTGCATAACCTTTTACCAAAGACATATTTATAGCGGCAATTCCCAGCTAGATGCCTGCTGTAACCTCTTCATGACGTGACTCAATTTTTGGTAACAGTTTGACCGGTTTTTCGTTTGTATTATTTACAGATGTAGATGAGTGTACGGAAGAAACGCCTTGTGCTGTTAACGCAAATTGCACGAATACATTTGGGTCCTATCATTGCTCGTGTGCTAATGGCTACAGCGGAGATGGTCTCCACCAGTGCGTTGATATCGTCGAATGCACAGATACTCCCGATATTTGTGATGTTAACGCCAATTGCAGTAATGTTGCAGGAGGCTTTTTGTGCTCCTGTAACGAAGGCTATCTCGGAAACGGTCTGACTTGTTACGGTAAGTTCAGGAAAATATTTTGAATCTTGACGCTGTTTTTTGCGCAAGTGCAGGCATTGTCATTTTTGCATGGCTCCACCACAAAGCGTCTGGTTTTATTTCATTTTGTTAATTTGATTCGATTTATTGGTTCCTACATAATCATTGTACATGCACACACATGCACATACATGTACATGGACATGTTTGTTGGTGCCATTTATAAACATATGCTGTCAAAAGAGCTTTTTTTTCTGCATTGCCTTTACAATGTCCAGCAAAAACGTATCACTGATCAGCGATATAATGAAGTATACAGGACTACAGCTTAGGGGAAGTTTGTTTTCCATGCAGCCCTTGTACATTATACAAATCGAGGGAGGCAAAGATAGGATAGAATAAAGGAGAAAGGAAAGGAGAGATGTGCTTGCTTTCACCAAAGGTTTCCAATGTCGCCGTCCTTTCGTCCGTCTCTCCGTCAGTAATCAATTTTGTGGACAGCGTATCAAGCTATTCCAAAATAAAAAATCGTTTGAGGTTGTCAAAAGAAACTTGGCATTTGTTGTTTATGAGTAGATAAAGTTATGCCTACAACTTGTACGTGCACATGATCAAGATCTAAGGTCAATGTTCAATTTCAAATGCAAGGTCATTTCTCCATACGGGCAATGGAAGAAGTTTTTTTTTTTCTTGACATGATAGCGTACACATGTATTACTAGTACCTGATAAAGATTCTTTTGAGAAAGTTTCGGGCCACGAGGTCAAAGGTTAAAGGCAAACGTGAAAATGCTAACATTTTTTTCTCTCTCTCTCTTCATATCTTGGTAGTATAGCTGAAGGCATCATTATGACTCTTAGTACTCATTCATTTTTAGGAGTTGGGTCATGGGGTGGAAAATCAAAGGTCAGGGGTGAAAGGCAACGTTAAAATACCAAAATTTTACTATTTGATGCTACATTTTAACTTTTCTCCTCCATACTTTGGAAATTTCATAAACTTAAAGGGTAAAAGTTCAAGTAAAAAGCATCAATCACCCTAAATACCTGCTGTCTTAAACAATAATAGTCATTCATCCTATTAAACCTAGTTCGAAGAAAGTGAACTCTAAACACATTTCTGACTAACTTGTCATTTATTTATTCACTTTTGTCAATTATGTAAAATTGTCGTGATACATTGTCAAGACGTAGTAGTGGCATTATTGGAAGAACCATGAATTATGGCGGAGTCATACCAGTCGACATAGCGATATTCCTAGTTCAGTTCTTTTAGATCATTTCTGCATAGATTATTGATATATTGTAATTGGGATAAATCTTTAACCAAGGCCCTTGTTGCAGCATAAATTGTCGCCCCTGCACGATTTATCGCCTGGCGACAAATTTTGCTGCTCGTGCTGTTCCCAATTTTTTACCTCAAAGGCGACAATTTGGGCAGGTAAAATGGAACGCAGTTGCACAAATTGTCATCGGTCGTTGTCTTCCAGCTGCAAAAGATAAAGGCCGAGTCACACCTTTCTAGGCAAGCTACTCGGGCTTGCTGCGAGGAGGGATTTTCCAGCACGCAGGAGAATTTCCCCGGGCGGACAAGAATGTTTGCGAGCTTCGCACTTGTTTCTTACCTACTAGACGCGTGCCCCACTTATCTTCTACTTGCGTATTATTCCGTGTGACTTGCCTGAGAGCTTTGAAACCGATCCATTCTCTGTTACGAGCGACTTGCAGGTACTGAGAAGTGCCTGCGTTGGAGTTGCCTGAGAGGTGCTGCCGGTAACGGTTACCTACTGGTGTTCTGCGTGTTCTGCGAACCCCCGTGACTCACTCGGAACAAGTTTTGAGCATGTCCAAGGCCTTGTCATACCGTATCCGGGGATGTTTTGCGGCTTGACTTGCGGGACAAACAAATTAGCTATACCCGGAGCTCTCCGCAGTTGGTCCGCACCTGACAGTACCTAGCGCGTATCTCGCCCGTAGTTGCCCCGAGGTGCGCACGCAAGTCCCTTTTTACCGCAGCCAAGTTTTGAGCATGACCCAAACTTTTTTCCGGATAAGTCGCGGGGATGCCCGGAGAGGTCCGCGCAGAACGCCAGAGCGGCAGCACCTCGCAGGCAACCTCCACGTAGGTAGGGGTCCTACTTTGCAGTCTCCGTATGCAACAAAGATAATGACTTTCTGTGGGACATCATAGCCATAGCGCTCTCTGAGGGAGGAGCAGCTTTGGGAGCTCTCTCTCTACTTTCTCTCTTTGAGGTATACTCATAGTTTTGGGAGTGTGCAAAACATAACCAGTATTTTGGTTATGTATCCTGGAATCTGCTAGACAAAATATGGAGTCTGTCTCGCTGTAGTAGAGTGGAATTGCCCTTCAACTTGTTTTTCACTTGCTGGCTTGGACTGTCAACCTGAAGCAGCCATACTAGCTGTTGGTCAGTCATGCACACAAACTCTATTCATCGTCGGTACATTGTCCTATGAAGCTGGACTTTCACCAGTGAAAGTAGTGCTTTGATTGTCTTCTGTGGTGCTGTGATTATCGTCTGTTCATTCACTGCATTTGACAATGGGATTCCTAAGCTGGTTGCTTGCACTACTCCTGTTGTGTAGCCTGTCCACTGAGGTGGATCCCTACAAAACAACCTTAACCTCTTCACATGGCAATTCTTTGAACAATAGATCAAAGCCGGTCATAAAGTACAACGGAAAGAGAATCTGCTACTACAGTAATGCTACTGCAACTTTCAATGTATCATTACTGGTTGCCGGAGATATTGAAGCAAACCCTGGCCCAGATCGAATAGAGAGAAAGGAGTGTGAAAACGGCAACAATGAGTCAGACACATTGCACAGGAGACAGTACAGCAGAGCAGCTCTTCTTGATCTCAACCATAATGGCTATGTCTCCTCGGATGTTTGGGCTACTGTGAAGTCACTCGGTATCAGTGCCAAGAAGCCTACAATTAGAGGCACCAGAGGCGGTGTCAAAAGGAAGAAGAAAGTGAATACTCTACCAAGCCATCCTTGCTTCTCAACAACGTGTAAAAGACCCATCAGTAAAGATGACCAGAAGAGAAACTACACACTGTGCCTCATTAACGCACAGTCTGTCAGTAACAAGGCTGATCTTCTGGCTGACTACTTCACTGAACATGATTTTGATATTGTGTATTTGACAGAGACTTGGTTGTCCAATGAAGAAAAACACAGGAAAATCATAGCTGATCTTACACTTCCGGGTTTCAAATTCCGACATGCTCCTCGTCTGCATCGTACTGGAGGAGGAGTAGCTGTTATCCATCGAGAGTCAGTAGACTTGGTGACTTTGTCGACTCACGCTTTCCCCAGCTTTGAGAGTATGTGTTGCGACTTTACACCTCACCACAATTCGTCAGTCTCCATTAAGCTGATTGTGATTTATAAGCCACCATACAGTCAAAAAATAAAACAACATCATCAATGTTTCTTCAGGACTTTGCTGATTACTTGTCTGTGTTATCTGCATCCCCTTCCAAGCTTGTGATTGTCGGCGACTTCAACATTCACTGGGACAATCAATCCAATGCAGATACCAAGAAATTTGCAGACATCATTAAATCTCATGATCTTCTCAGGGTTCTCGCCAGGAATTTCTTCACGCTTGTCGGCATTTATGCGCGCTGTTCTGGGGGTGGGTACGGGAGGGGGGTTGCCCCTCCCGCGCGAAGCGCGGAAGCCTTCGCTAATGCTCAATACAACACAGATAAATCGCCGCTAAAATGCCACTAAATGCGACATTTTCACGGAGATGTAATGAACGTTGTGAGGGGCATATTCTCACAGAAACAATGCAGAAACTCCATACCTTTTGTTAGCGGCAGTTCCTAAATAATAAATGAAAGAGAAGTAGGTGCCGATGGTGGAGGTTCCGATTTCTTTTAGGCCTTTCCTGTTTCACTGTTGCAATAATTAGCCGCCTCTGCATGCATCGCAACAACGCGCGCCGTGTTGCTTTCTCGCCGTCTGCTCGACCACGTGGTAGGCCTATTGCATGCAGATGTGCGAGAAGCGATCGAGAACTTTCGGGACATCGTTGCACATTCCTTTCTGGGTATACTGCGGTAGTTTGGCCGTGACATCAAAGAGATATCATACAAAAATGTAATGATGGTCATTATTCCGAAGGTTTGTTTAATCATAAAATGAAACGATTCATTACTGAGTACTTCGAAGGTTTGTAATCGGAAACAACAACAACACCAAAGGTCGGTACTACAGATGAATGTTCAAAATAAAACTGATTTCGTTCGAAGATTAACAAGCATTTTTTCTTTATTATTTTCCGATCAACGAACCTTCAGAAAGGAATCTATCATCTATCATCGTTATTGCTTCAGAAAAACAAACCTTCTGAATAAGAAAACACCCTTTTGGGGCCGTTGTTGTATTCCGAAATTATACTGGCAGAACATTCGAAATAACAAAACTGATTTCGTTTGGATATAAACGAATATTTTCTCCTTTATAATTTTTCTATTAACGATCATTCAGAATTAAGAATGTAGAGTATTATTTTGCCATTATTCTTTCGGAGTAACGAACCCTGAGGGTAAGAAAACTGTAACCGTTTTCATTTCTTCTTTATCGTTTTCCGATTAACGATCGTTCAGAATTAAGAATCTAAAGTATATTATATCGTTATTCTTTCGCAGTAACGAACCTTCAGAGTAAAAGAAAACTGTAACCGTTTGGGGGCCGTCGTTTTATTCTGATATTTCGAAATAACAAAACTGATTTCGTTGTGAAATGAACGGACATTTTTTTAAAATCATTTTTGGATTAACGAACCTTCAGAATAAGGAATAGAGCATTATTTTTTCATTAATCTGTCGGAGTAACGAACCCTAAGAGTAAGAAAAGTGCAACTGTTTTTGGGGCAGTTTTATTCCAAATTTCACTGGCAAAACGTTCGAAATGACGCACTGATTTCGTTTTGAAATTTACGGACATTTTTCTTTATTCAATTTTCGGTTAACGAACCTTCAGAATAAAGAATCTATTGTTATTACATCATTACTACTTCTGTCGGAATAACAGACCCTTATAGAGTACGAAAACACGCTGTTTTGTGCCGTCGTTTTATTCCGAAATTTCACTGACAGAAACGTTCGAAATAACAAAACTGATTTCGTTGTGAAATGAACGGACGTTTTTTCTTAATCATTTTTTTGGATTAACGAACCTTCAGAATAGGGAATCTAGCATTATTTTATCATTAATCTGTCGGAGTAACGAACCCTCAGAGTAAGAAAACTGCAACTATTTTGGGGCAGTCGTTTTATTCCAAAATTTCACTGGCAAAACGTTTGAAATGACGCACTGATTTCGTTTTGAAATTTACGGACATTTTTCTTTATTCAATTTTCGGTTAACGAACCTTCAGAATAAAGAATCTACAATTTATTATTTCATCATTACTACTTCTGTCGGAATAAGAGACCCTTAGAGTACGAAAACACGCTGTTTTGTACCGTCGTTTTATTCCGAAATTTCACTGGCAGAACGTTCGAAATAACAAAACTGATTTCGTCGTGAAATGAACGGACATTTTTTCTTAATCATTTTTGGATTAACGAACCTTCAGAATAAAGAATCTAGCATCATTTTATCATTAATCTGTCGGAGTAACGAAAAAAAAATGAATCTTGGTGGCGATAACTGATGCTGGTGTAGAGAAAAACAAAGACAGCTCGCTCAAAAGATGCTTCCTTCTTTTAGTTTATTTTCTCCCCAGTCATTCCTATCGTTCTCCTCCCATGAACCCCTGCCATGCAGGGACGATGAACAAAACAAAATGTTACCGATGCTGCAATGAAAAAAAAGAAAGAAAGAAACACGTCCCTCAAAGCAAATTATCTATATACACTTTTCAAGTTGAACAAATTGATGTTCGTAATGAAGAATAAAAAAAAAGCACGACCTCGAGCAGTGGGGAAACTTGATATCATGGCTTGTGGAAATTTCCACGATATTTCCACGAAAGCCAGGTGTCAGATAAAGAATGTCGCGCGTACTGCCACCTTGCTTCAGTGGTCGTAAACAGCGTGTACATGGCATGTAAACCAACTGGGAACATTGATGAATGATCATCATTTATTTTCTGCCCATGAAGGCCCCCTAACCCACCTTTTAATAAACCAAGCCAGAAGCACGTGGAGCATTACGTATACGTTGAATTTGAAAGACCATCATGACAGAATTACTATAAATTTCGGCCCGGAGAAGGAAAATGGAATATTCACGAATGACGTTTACAAATCCATAGAAATTGAAAAGGCTAAAATGGAACGCATGGCTTTTTAGATTTAAAAAAAAAAATAACCCACTGAAACTACCAAAACCTAAATAACAATTTGCATTTGCTTACTCCATCGCACGTTCTTTTTTCTTTTCTTTTTTTTAACGAAAAATGGAGTTAATTTTCTCTCTGCGGCAATGCTTTGAACGCATCTAATTTTGCGTCATTGCCGATGGCCAGCTTCCTAAAGAATTGATACGAATCCTTTCAAATATACGAAACAAAGTCTAAAGATCCTGGATCCTGGCGGTGAATTTCGGTGGTATTATAAATCCTGCTCACTATCAAAATTTAATCATCTGTTCCTTGCACCATTTTACCAACCAACTGTTCCTGAAAATTTCATCCTAATCTGTTCCCAAATTTTGACTTATTTTGCGAATAGAGAGACAGACAGGCAGACAAACTAACAAACAAACCAAAGCAGCCAAAAAAAAAAAAATACAACCTTTGGCGGAGGGGGGCATGCATTTCATATCGTTTGTTTTTGCGTAACCCGACAACAAGCGTGACAACAAGCGAGCACGTGTCAGCCTTCCTCAGCCTCCCTCGGCCTCCGACCCTCTCTTCCCGTCCTCTCTCTCCCTCTCACAATACACTGTAGCGTTGTACACGCACGCGGCTGGATAAGTGGCCGGCTGGGTGCTTGTGCATGTGTGTGTGGATCCCAAATCAGAGCGCATGTGGTGAGCAAGTGTGTGATGTGGTGTGTATCTGCAGGGAGGTAGTACCGGTACGTCGCTCTGTTGAGCCGCGTTGTTGTGATCGGTGCGGTGACTGCGTGGGTAAATTTTTGCGCTTGTATAAGTATGTAAACTGCTGCTGCTTTCAACATCTAGCTTCTTTTCTAGCCAGATAATAAAGACTGAAAAAGGCGAGAAATTGGTCCGAACTTAGCTCGTCAAGCAAGTTACCCTTGTCGGCAAGTTCACGCGTGGTGTTACCCTTGTCGGCAAGTTTTACCCTTGTCGGCAATTGCTTCTTCAAACCGCACGCTTGTCGGGGCCGACAAGGGTGATATACGCTGGCGAGATCCCTGCTTCTTCAACATGTTTGTGAGTCCACACACATCAGCGGACATATTTTAGACTATGTCTTATCCAGAAGAGATGAAGATGCTATCAGGTCAGTAGAGGTCTCTTCTTTTCTTAGTGATCATGCAGCCGTGCACTGTGATCTTCATATGTCCAAACTTGCAGTTGGGCGTAAGGAGATAGTATATCGCAAATTGAAGACAATAAACCATGAGGCCCTTGCTGAAGACTTGGAGTCATCTGACCTTATTCGTAAACCCGAGACTGACATCGACAAGCTGGCTGATCAGTATGACAGAACACTATCAACTATTCTGGATAAACACGCACCCATTAAACGATGTGTTGTTGCCACACGTCCACCAAACCCATGGTATTCAGAAGAGATCACAGAAGCAAAGAAGCTGAGGAGGAGACTAGAAAGGAAATGGAGAAAGACAAGACTTGAAGTAGATAGACAGTGTTTCAGAGATCAACGTCTGATTGTCTTGGACATGATAAAGAAGGCAAAAGCATCATTCTACGAGAAGCAGATCTCTGACTGTGTCGGTCAGAGAGATGTCTATAAAGTAATAGACAAGATGCTTCATTATCGCAATAAATCTGTCCTTCCAACACATCGTAGTGACCAAGAGCTGGCAGAGAAGTTTATCAGGTATTTTTCAACAAAGATACAAGACATTCGAGCAACACTTGATGCTGAAGTGCTGACAGGGGGAAATCTTACTACAGCTCATTCTACTGAGAAAGACCACACGCTCAACAGCTTTGACTTGGCATCAGAGGAAGAAGTGAGAAAGATTATAGCTGGTTCCCCGCCTTCTTCTAGCTCACAAGATCCAGTTCCTACATGGATTTTGAAAAGACACTTACATCTTCTTCTCCCAAGCATTACACCGATGGTGAATAGGTCGCTTGAAACAGGCATCTTCCTTAGCTCATTCAAACAAGCTGTCGTTCGACCTCTGCTAAAGAAGCCCAGTTTAGACCCCGACACCCTCAATAGCTACAGACCAGTGTGCAATCTCAAGTTCATTTCAAAAGTTTTGGAAAGAGTCGTAGCCCAGCATCTTCAAGAATATTTGGAACTGAATGATTTAAGTGAACCACTTCAATCTGCTTATAAGAAGCATCATAGCACCGAGTCTGCCCTGATTAAAGTCCATAATGATATACATCAAGCACTTGACAAGAAGCAAGCTGTTTTCTTGGTGCTCCTTGATCTGTCAGCAGCTTTCGACACCATTGACAAGGATATTCTTATCACAAGGTTTCGTTCAATAGGTGTGAAAGGATCTGCCCTTGCATGGATATCTTCCTATTTGTGTAACCGTTCGCAGGCAGTCAGGATCAATGAGTGCATGTCATCCTTTGCTGAACTTCTGTATGGTGTCCCCCAAGGATCTGTTCTGGGCCCGTCATTCTTCAGCATTTATGCAAGTCCTCTCGCAGAGATCGCAAGGACCCATGGCATCCATATACATCTTTACGCTGATGACACCCAGCTGTACAGCTCATTCGATCCCTCTGATCCTTTAAGTGAGGCCTCTACCAGACATAGACTTGAAGCATGTATTGATGATATGAGGGCTTGGATGATATGGAACAAACTCAAACTAAATGATGACAAAAGCGAATTTATGATAATTGCATCAAAACATCTGGCAGCAAAGGTCCGTAGTCAGTCATTACGAATTGGATGTGTCAATGTACAATCTGTGTCAAATTGTAGGAATCTTGGAGTTTATTTTGACCCTGAAATGTCAATGGCGACACACATTACAAACACATGTCGATCTGTATATTTGCAACTACGCAATATTCACAGTATCAGAAAATCCTTATCAAACAAAGTTGCAGCCTCTGTTATTTATTCGTATGTTTTGTCTCGTATTGATTATGGAAATGCATTATTGTTCAAGGCTTCATCTTACCAACTGGCCAAACTACAGCGTGCTCAGAACTCTGCTGCTCGGGTCCTCAGTGGAACATCTCGCTTCTCCAGCATTACCCCAGTTCTAAAAAATCTTCACTGGCTACCAGTATCCAAGCGGATAGAGTTTAAAATTCTTATTCATACATGGAAAGCAGTAAATTCTTCAGCTCCAAAATATTTGCAAAACCTTGTTTCAGAATACGTCCCTGGCAGAAATCTCCGTTCATGTAATAGTAAACAATTAACAGTTAAAAGAACAATCTCGACTCTCGGAGAAAAAGCCTTTGTTTCTGCAGCCCCATCTCTCTGGAACGCTCTTCCACTGAGGATCCGATCAGCAGAGACCATTGAAACATTTAAAAAGCTTTTGAAATCACATATGTTCGCATCTTGTTTCGATTGAATTTTCAACGAATTCATTGGTGTGTATATCTCTACTTATCTCTTTCTTCTTTTTCAACCTTCTTATGTACAATTATGACTATGATGTATGCTATTCTTTTCATAATTACGTCCCTCTGCGCCTCAGAATAGGATACTAGATCGAAGGCGCATTACAAATGCTGTACTTATTATTATTATTATTATTATTGATAAAATTCCTTCAATGAGTTGTCAGCACCCACGCGACTGGTACACATGTCGCACAGTATATCTGTATGTAGAGAAGAACGCTTCCAGCAAGTAAGACACATGCTCTGACTCGCCCAAATCCTTATCCGTCCTCAGAAATTGTCCGGTATACTGGAAATCCCCCCCCCCCCCCCCCCCCCCCCACACACACACACACAACAAGCCCGCGTAACTGCCCGGAAAGGTGTGACAGGGCCTAAACGTGGTTGACGGGTACAAAGATTTGCGTGCGCACCTCCGGGCGACTACGGGTGAGATACATGCTAGGTACTGTCATGTGCAGGTTATTTGCGGGGACAGCATGGTAGTAAAAATTGTTCTTCACAAGTCGCACGCAAGGCTTGCCTGGAAAGGTGTGACACGGCCTTTTCAATATGCTAAGGTGCACTACGAATTGCGTAGTTAGGGTGGTTGTTCCAGTGTTAGGCTTGGGTGGGGTGGGTATAACTGCTAAATGTGATGTGCATGTGTGCATGTGTGTGTGTGTGTGCGTGTGTGTGTGTGGAAGGGGGGCTGCATGGTATATGTTGTGTATGGTGTGTAGCTGCGTATATTTATGTGTCGTATGTATGCGTGTGCGCATACCTCTGTGTGTGTGTTTGGAGTATGTGTGGATTTTGTGTGCATAATTATGTAAGTGGCTGTATAGTGGGAGTGGTTTGTTTGTCTGTTCGTATACCTGTGCCTGTGTGCGTACGTGTGTCTGTGTGTGTTTGTGTTTGGGTGTTTGGACGCGTGAGTGTGTGTATGTGTTTGGTGTGTATGTGTGTAGTGCATGTGGTATGTGTGTGTGTTATGAGTTTCGTGGTCTTTCTGGACGGGCGTATGTGTGATGTATATGTGTAGGGGTTCACCCGGTACATAACCTGCGGTGTGTATGTGTTCGTGTTTTGTTGGTGGTGGCTCTTTCTCTCTCTCTCTCTCTCTCTCTTTCTCTCTCTCTATGTGTGTGTATGTGCGTGTCTGTACGTATGTGTGTGTGTGTGTGCGTGCGTCTATTTGTTTGTGTGGTGTTTTTTTTTTCCGAGCCCACCGGGGATGAAGGGAGAGTATACACGAATATCACCTGCGACGTCTGTCCGTCCGTCGTTCGTCCGTCCGTCCGTCCTTCGTCTGTCCTTAACGTTACAAAAACTTGATTAACTCTGTACCCAGGGCTTCATTTTGAATCACCCTTGGAGGGAAGGGCGTTTATACAAAGTTACACGTTTTTGATGCCAAACTTGGATTTCACATCAAGGTCAAAGGTCACAGTCAGGAGTCAACGAACTTTAGGGCCCAATGTAAAGTTTTTATGGCAAGTTCGTATTATGGCTCATAATTTATCTGATCAATTAATCTGTTTGTGTCCATACTTGGATTGTAGATGTTTCTCTAAAAGAGCAGAAGATCACCGTAAGATCGAAGGTCATAGGCAGAGGTAAACGAACTTTCAGGAGTCAGAAAAACATTATATAGATGATGACTGGCGGGGGAGGGAACATACCGAATGTTCCACCCGAAGGGTTTGAAATGCTATTGAGGGAGGTTCCAGTCCCGAGACGAAGTCGAGGGACTTATAGCCTCCCTCAATAGCATTTCAAACCCTGAGGGTGGAACGTTTGGTACATGTTCCCGACAACAAAAGTCATCATCTGTTATATTATATGGGTTAGTCAAATACGTCAACGTCAACCACCAAAGATCGTAGAGATTCAGTGTACTTACGCGTAGCCCGACCAGACGCTGTTAACACACAGTGCGCTACACAGCGACTGGGCTGCAGTTACAGTGTACGATCTTTGCAACCACCGGCATTCGTGCAGAGCACAACGCACTCGATCGCTCGCTCGCGCAGAGCCAAATTCACTGTGCGCGCGTGGGTGGCCGGTCCTAGGCCTTCTGTCATTTGTTACGTGAAAATGTTCTCCCATGGGAGAACATGACCAAGAATGTTCGCCCATGGGCGAACATAACGAATGTACCTCCATTACGTGACTCTGTTTAGCCAATCACTAACCGGTATTTTACTAACTCATTTAATAATCAATTTGTACGCGAATGGGCGAGACACATTTTGACAATTGGCTTGTCTGTTCAAGCTTCTGTGTTTTATGCATGTTGACCAGTTTTTGAGGGTGTAAATATACATGTATGTGCATATTTGGATCGTGTGTAGGTGGGAATGTGGGTACGTGATGTATGTCTTGAGGGTGTGTGGTGATGCGTGTTTGTGGGCGCGGTTTTGTGCCTGTATGGGTGTATATCTCTGTGGTGTGGTGTACCTGGGCTATACGTGAGTATATGTATTGTGTGCGAGCGTTCGTGTGTCTGCGTAAGCACGCGGACATTGATGCGACACAAAGTCCAAGACACGCACACCGCTCCATCACTCTCGCACACCAGGCCCGTAGCCAGGAATTTTCAAGGGGGGGGGGGGGTGCGGTCACTAAAAAAACGGACCTTCGGTACCAATACCAATGATGACGTTTTAAAGTCTCGAGGAAATTTTTATTTTTGTCTGTTGCATGCAATCGCGTTACGGTATTTCATCTAGGAAATAGTAAAAACTCATTTTGCCAGGAAGTTGCAAAGTTTAATTGTGTTCGAGACTCTGCGCGCGTAGCGCGCCGCAAAATTGAGAATATTGATTTTCCTGGTGTTGTTTTAACTTTTTTTTTTCTATTGTATACCCGCGTTAGCAGGCCTGAAGCCAGGATTTTTAAAGGAAGGGGGGATTGCGTTAATTAACAAAACGGTCCTTTGATACTGTCCCGGGAGGGGTAGCGACAATTAAAAGGTAGACACCATGCTCATACACGGACTTTCAAAATGGCCCCTAAACGAGTAATGATCATATGATTTTTTCGGGCCTTACAAAACAAGTATTCCTTAAATGTTTCCTGCACCCTAAAGAAGTACTTCATCATGATTGAACAATATACCATTTTCCCAAATTTCGGCCTTTTTGAAACCCTTTGATTATATATGCTCGTACATCACACTTTCCATCTAATCCGTGAGAAAAAACGACTCCTATTACGCGTTTTCTTTAGCGAGTATGGTCACGGTGTCCACCTTTCAGTTGGAGTTTTCCATCCCATTGGATGCTGTTTGGAAGATGAAACATTCATTTTACTATACTATACAGTATATCAGCCGTTGGTATGCGAGTTTGTCAAAAACGAAAATAAATAAGAAAATTTTTAAAACAAAATGAATTGTAAATGTGAACCATTTATATTTTGCCTCCTTGTGGTAGGATATTTCCAGCATTTCCGAACTTTCAAATAGTCATTTTAGATTTAATAATATCAAAGGTAGTAGATCCGATTCGCAAACATCTCCAATATCAGTCAAATGTCATATTAACCATCATGCTAAGAAGGTTTTGTTTGTGAAATTTGGAGGTCAGTGAAATTCAAAAATCAAACATCCGTTAGCCATTGGAAGAAGTTGAGTGCAAATTCAGACCTCAGGCTTAGTGCTCAGATGTTTTCCTATTTGATTTGATCTGTCTTACTGTGCACACTAAGATACATACTGGAATGGTTATTTCTTATTTATTAAATTATAGTAGCATATTTGGTTACTAGCTGTCTCTAGGCATTTTCGAATTTGGGCTGCAAAGAGATCCACTACCTTTAAGTTAGAAGAGAGATAAGTAAATAATGATAAAATAAACAAACAAAAAAGAATGAGTTTCTTCTGTAATACTATCTGACAGACTTTTTACTTTACCATTTTACTTCATAGCTCAGCACTTTCCATTCTCTCTCATACCCTCTTACCCATAACATTTAAATGAAATACAACTAAAATGAGTTTGCGTGCCTGCATAATACTCTTTGGAAATTATAAGTGAGAATGTTCTTAGGTTTTGGCTCACTTTAAAATGAGAACCAATAGAACTGTCACAACATGAAAAAATGTATAAGTAATAATCAACAGTACATTTCCGAATTTGGCCTGCAAAGAAATCCGCTACCTGTAAGTTAGAAAAGAGATAATAATTAGGAAGTAATGATAAAATAAACAACAAAAAAGAATGAGTTTCTACCGCCGTATCCAGAACAGAGCCTGAAACGGTGCAGGCTCAAGAAATCGTTTGTACTAATACGTCTTGTTTTTAAGACAGGCCTTTCATTTTGTTTTGTCTCTCCTGATCGTTCGTAAGAAATGCTAATTTATGACCACCTTTTCACAATTTGATTGGAGCATGCATTCATAATGGAAAATAGTTGACATAATAATCTATCCCCAGGCATTATCATGCCAACATGTACATGGATATATACATGTACTATATCTTTGTGAGACGTAGATATAAAATGTCTCAGGTTTTCGATTATAGTAATTTCGAGGAAATTTCTTTAATTTTTATCATATATGTAAACTTGAGGCTATAAGATTTTCATCCACTTACCTCTGTTCCTGTGAAAAAATGCAAGTGTCAACCTCAATGTCATCCACGAATCGCACGTACTCGGGCGGCCAGTGGAAAAAAAAACACCGGTCACACGCGCCAAGGGCCATGGCATGCAGTGCCAATATAATACTAGTAATAGCTCTCACAAATTGATACATAACATTTGTGTTTGTGTGCATGGGGACGATCCGATGGTTCATACAACAAAAGGGTTTCGTACAATTATTTTTAACATTGTTAAACGTACTCTTCCACATTTACGTAGCATATAATGTGTCTTTATATTTATTTGGATTGTTATCTTGAGAATTGCTAAAAACCGTTATTATGAAAAAGTGGACCTTTCAGAATTTGGGGGGGGGGTGCGTACGCACCCGACGCACACACGGAGACTCAAAATTGATTTTGTCATGTGCGCGCGCACATACAAACTTCTTCGAAACCTTAACGTGACTTTTTTACATGACTTATTTGCATTCTTCATGTAGCCATGCAAGTTATGCGTTAGTATTCCAAGGCTTATGCAGAGACTCCAACCCCAAGCACCTTCTGATCTTAACTCTTGTTAAAAATTCTATTTAGAGTTTCCAAAGTTAACCTTTAGAAAACTGTGGTTAAGGCTTTATGCAAACTGGCCCAGGCGTTAAATAAAATGAAGAGATTGAGTGTTGTCAAAGTGTGTGTGTGTGTGAGCTGTTTTTTTTCCCTAAATTTCAGCTCGTGTATTTTTGCGGCTCTATAGGCCTATCTCTATTATACATTGCACAAATAAAATCTTTGAAAAAAAAAGCTCATTATACACTCTGGCCATCAATGTAACCTCAATTGAAATTTGTTGTATGCATCTTGTTCCACTTTAGATGCTGATGAGTGTGCGGACGCAATGCCATGTCATCCTGACGCTAATTGCACCAACACTGTAGGCTCCTTCGAGTGTTCCTGTATGGAAGGCTACGATGGAAATGGCTTTCAGTGCACAGGTAAGATACATGTTGAGATATTGATATGTTGATATATTTAAGTGTGAAGACTGACAGTATTACGAATATCAGTGTGCTTCGTATCATATAAATGTGTATTAAATGAATGTCAGTACAAAGACTCCAGGATAAAGCCAGAGAATATCAATCAAATTCCGGACTCTTTGATGCCGTATACTATGTCCGCCAATTTGCTGGTGCTTGTGTTTGTGTGTGTGTGTGAGCGTATGTGTGTGTTTTTTTTTTTGTGTGTGTGAGTGTATGTGTGTGTGTGTGTGTGTGTGTGTGTGTGTGTTTGTGTTGTGAGACGCAGTATTGTCTTGAGATTGACATGAAAGTTACTGCTTTTACAATTTGGTACTGTTATGCCGAAGGTCTTTATTGAAAAGTGTTAGATTTATTACGGAAATCCAATAGTTGTGTCTCTGATATTGTCAGATTTTAGGAAAATGTACAATTGAAGGAACATCCCTTGCTTTTCGTTCTTTATACATTATCTTTACAAAATATTATTCTATATGTAATCTAAATATGAATGAATGTCAACCACAGGTATTGATGAATGTGTGAACCAGGATTTTTTTTTTTTCAGTAACAGCAGATAACTTTATTCTCTAAAAGGAGTGGAGAAACGCTTGAAATTCATAGATGTTAAACATATTTTTTTTTTCACTCCGTAGACGTTGATGAGTGTTTAGTAGAGCAACCTTGTGCTGGCAATGCAACATGCAACAACACAAAGGGCTCTTACGAGTGTGCATGTATCGATGGCTACATGGGAGACGCCTACAGTCAATGTGATGACACCAACGAATGCGAGGCGAATCCGTACATTTGTGGTGCTAATGCCCAATGCACGAATACAGAGGGAAGTTATACATGTGAATGCAACGAAGGCTACGAAATGGATGGCGGTAACTGTACAGGTACGTTGCATACAAAGCATAACTGTTAAACAGATAGCGACGACTTTCTACCGCATGCTCTTTCTTGTTCATTACCTGAAATGAATGGGTTTTTGTTTGGTGTTTGATGTCACGGTCTGCCTTTTCTGTGGCATAAATGTATACGATGTCATAATTGATTATTTGAAGTTTTTTGGTCATGGGTTGATAGAAAGATATAAAAACTCTCGAAGAATGGTGATGAAGAAGTGTTAGTTATTGGATTTACAGTTTAATGGAATGAAAATCACTCAACTCTCAAAATTGGATAAATAATAGGCTTACTCTGTGACCCAGAGATTCCATTTTAATACGTGTGTGTGTGTGTGTGTGTGTGTGTGATTTAGTGTATTTACATCTTCCCCAAAACAGGTGCAGAATGTTGTCATATTCATGCTTGTTTCAGAGCTTTCAGTTTGATTTCATTTGTCTACTTTTATGAATATACAGAAATACACACAGATACATAATGAAAACGACAAAATCAGAGACTTGCAATCTTGCTGGTAAAATAATATAGACATACAGGTACTTAAAATGAAATGTTATGTGTGAATGATTATACATTTCGAGGTATTAAGTTGAGGCTAAAAACATTAATAAACAGTGTGCTTGGGACTGGGAATGAGGACCTCGGTATAAAATATGATTATAATTATTTAAAAAAAAAACGAAGTTCTAACTGGAACTGAAGGACGAACGACGAAAAGAAAGAGATCATTTCCACATATATTTTTACATGTGCAATGTATGGAATACATCACATCAAACGTAGAACTATGACGAGAAGAATTGGAAGGACAGAGAAGAGGATAACTGAAATGGAAAAAAAAGGAGAGAAGTAAAAGGACAAGTCTACTTATAGACATGTCGATTGAATGAATGCAGCAATATTAGTAAAACACACCAGTGAATGTTTTGGGAAAAGCTGAAAATCCGTTCAAAAGTAATGAATTTTTAAAGAAGCAGCTCAATTACTGCTGGAAGAGAAAACTACTACAATGTATGATGTCACATGCGTAGAATGATATACAATGTATTCGAAAAATATAAAGAGAATTTCACAAAATTCTATTTTTTGGAAAAAAAAAAATGAACATTTGCTCAACTTGTCATTGACGTATATTGAGAGTAATATTTCTCCCCCTGCCTTCTGAAAGAGGCAAGTCAATTGTTACTATTAATATTGTTTTTCGAGAAAAGTAAAAATATGTTGAAATTGCTATTTTCTTAATATCGTTGTACACATGCCACATCACAAGCTGAAATAGTCTTCTCATGCAGCAGTGACTATTGAAAGCAGAAACTTTAAAAATTCATAACTTTTGAACGGATTGACCGATCTTCCTCAAACTCTCACTGAGGTGTTCTACCAGTATTGCAGCATTCACTCACAAACAAGGTGGACTTGTCCTTTAGGAGTGCTTGGATGATTGGAGCTTTATTCTAATCGTATACAGAATAAATCTTTGCCTGGGAATTCTTTTAGTGTTCAAGCTTAAATAGTTAAGAGGGGAAGAACAGTTTTGATATTACTGATATATTCAGGTGTTCAGTAAATGAATGAGTGGGTCATCGTTCTATCATTCCAGATTGCTTAAAAAACTGCGAAGATAAACACTGCGACTAAGATCATCAGATAATGAGTTCCGTGATATATCTAGTCCGTAATGTCTTGTGGATTTTTGTGGTATAAAAGGACAAAAGGGTCATTGATTATATGCTTGTCGCATCTTAGATATGAACGAGTGTGCACTAGGAGCACCTTGTGCCTTGAACGCCAATTGCACCAACACCCGCGGTTCCTTTGACTGCACCTGTAACGAGGGCTAATATTTCTGGTGCCACTTCCGGGTTTCATATCATTGTTTTTCTTTTTATTTCTTTTGTTTTTTACGAAAAATAAAGGGGGCCGTGCGTCGGTTGCGCCCCCCTCTGGATCCGCCACTGGACAGCGACTTCATCCAGGCAAAATGACAAGTTTCAATGAAATGAAATGAAATATATTATTCTCCCAATGTCATTTTCTCGTCATAATTATACGGTTGAATACTCTCCACTGAAAGAGAAACTTAACCAACTTACAGTAACTTGTGAGGTGGGTCATTGTCCCGATTTAAGATACTAACGAGTGTCAGGGAAGTACGCCATGTGCTGCTGATTCAACTTGCACCAATACCGACGGTTCCTTTGAGTGCTCTTGTAATGGGGGATACGAGGGAGATGGAAAACAGTGTACAGGTATGCGGTGATGATGTTTGTATATGAAGATAGATATTCACGCTATTATGTACGCTGTGCATCAGTTCTAAGCGCCTTCCGAACGGAATACGATCATTTGTTCTTGTTGTAGGCCTACCCAAACAGGGGGATTTCCTTGAGTTTACCTGCGACTTCAGCTTTTGTCTACAAATGGAAATGCCCCAAAGGCTACAAAATTGACAGCATTCTTTGCCAAGGCGCAATTTACAGATGTCACTCAGATAGTAATAATTAAGTTTATTATGCATCTTATTTCATGACGTGCAGTGTTCATGCGGTCAGAAAGGTGTCGAAAGGAATTATATTTTCTCTGAGCTAGGCAAGGACCTATTCTTTTTATGTTGTAATAGCTTACGGGTAAAAAAAAAACAAACATCGGAATACTGTCACTGGTAAAGAATTACATATATGGCGTAGGAAAGTGTCATTGATAATTCTTTTGTACGACATAGAACGACTCTTCTTCCCATAAAAATGGTGATATCGACGTATTTTCGATTCATAACCAATGGCCACTATGACCTGTAAGCATTACCTGACGATATCAAGCAGATTAAAGAAAAGAAAAACAATCATGTTCTACGCAAGAAAACAAGCATCCACTCGTCTGTTTGGTGTATGCAGGATCACATTCTACAAAGTATGTCGTATCATAGACAAGTAGGGAAATGTTTCATTCGTTCATTCTTATCACAGAGGCTATTCCACAGTTGTGGTCCTACAAAATGTTTAGGTATATTGGGGGAAAAAATCTTTATTATAATTAGAATGACGAGTATATCTTTATTTTTTGTTTTATGTGATAGTTTTGTGATGTGACGTTGCAATTTTTTGTCACGATGTTTGTTACTTTATTTTGGTAATCTTCCTGCAGTCTCCTTGTTTTAAGAATTTGATTAGAGAGGTATTATTTCTTGAAAAATTGAATTTACGAGGTAGCTTTAAAAAATGACATGGCGATACTGGCGACCTGTTCTCAGCTATTTGTTATTGTATATGCAAAGACGTGTTACCACGGTACTTCCGACTCCTCTCAGTGATTTGTCATCAATGTTTATGCAAAAATGTGTCACCCAGGTGCTTCTGACTTCTCTACGTAATTTGCCTCCTACCCTCTGCAAACTGTTATCATTGTGTATGCATAAATGTGATTCTACGGTGTTTTCGTTCACCCCCAATTATTTGTTGTCTGTTTGCTCTGGCATTCGCTTCTTTGAACTCTTCAGTGCAATTCTGGCCCCATACAGCCTAGTCCAGATTCTGGACGTTTTCTAGCATTACGCATCCACGCGCCGCTCCACAGCTTATCGCGCTATCCCCTGTAACCGCTCGATGCCAACAAACCTGTCCGAAAAAAAACGTCCAGAATGGTTTGACAGTGCGTAGGGTCAAAAGTTCATATTAGGTATGCTTACGTAATGCCCTATCTCTCGCAAGCTCATTGCGTATGCATGAAAACTAAGGGATCGATCACAGAAAAGTTATGTGGGATCGATCGATCTGCAGCCAGCTGTGTGCATTGCACCGTGAATACAGTGCGATCTGCAACAATTACTAATTATGTGCACAGAGATGCCTGCATTTTTGCACAACACACATTATCACAATCAAAGAGCCAACTCTTTGATCACAATGCAATGCGATACATGTACTCAGTTCTTCAGTGATCCGTACCATGCATTGTTGCACAGCTGATTCGTGCAACGTTTTTGACTGGCTGAAAGTTATGGTTGCAGTCATGTCCGACCTACTTTCACGTGGTGTTTTGGACTTTGTTGTGCCCAGATTCGATGATGACTTGAATATTATTCTTGAGATTGAAAATGGCGAGCTACAAATCGCCAGCTCGCCGATGTATGATTTGTGATGTGCCACTTCTAACGTCCAAACACTACATAAAACTGCAAAGAACTATGTGAAGGTCGTGAGATGTGGACCTCAAGAAAAGTTGGAAGATTTGTTTGGCGATGTTATTGTTGGTAAAGGGGATCAATATGTTTGTTTGTTTTTTTTTGAGGGGGGTGGATTGTGCCGATCATATTCATTAAAAGAAATAATTTTGTCATCAATTATTCTTCCTTAATAATATTGTATGATGAAATGTTCAGAAATTAAAGAAATTCTTTAATTGACATAGGCACTTGTGGCCCACTAAATAACAATGTAATTTTGTAATAAGCTCAGGGCTGTGAGATGTAGGTTCTATGAACCGCTACTTAGCTATGGTATACAAGATATCAAGCATATTCTGATCAGGGGTGGTGGAGGTGAAGGGGATAGGGTACAACCACATTACACAATTTGTAGTGCAAAGTTGTGAAGTACATGTAAGGAACCAGAAGGTGCCTTATTTAGAGAGCAGTCTAAATTTAAAGAATTGTGCTAAGTTTGTACAACTTTTATAATTTTATTACCACTTCATGTAGGGCCTACTGGGCAGTTAGACCGACACTATTCACTTTGATAATTTCTGTAACAGAGACAATCAGACCAATATCCCTGTTGTAAGAATACCCTGTCACTCAGTTTTTTGTTTGTTAGTCTTCATGATAGTACAGCTAAACTTAGTAAACCAAGATGAAGACGCTTAAGAGCATTTTTGCTAGAGATATTGGTCCATTTGTCTCTGGCATTACAAGTGAACAGTTTTTGGTTGAACTGCCCTTCTGCATATGCATATAAAGGTTACATATATATATATATATATATATATATATTCTTCCTCTTTTTTTGGCAAACCATACCTGTATTTGCTCAAAATAGTAGCTCCATGTACATATACATTATCAAATAAGTAGGCCTATTCATATCAAAAGACAGTCTGACAAAGCAACTTGTTTTTTTTCTAATTCACAAACATTTAAGGGGGATATCAGTGTGAAATTATGCTTGGGAAATGTGTGGGCCATGCACACAACACACACAAACACATACACGCATGTGCACACACACACACACCCACACACACACACACACAAACATACACAAACACATGCACACACACACACACACACTCACATGTTAGCAATTTGATTAAACCCCCTATTACAAATCACATCCAAATTAAAACATTGTATATGTACTTTGTACATACAGCTGTACAGTGTAGTACACTTTATTTTTTTTCAACGTTTATGGCACCTGTAATATTGGTAAGTTTAGATTTTTTTTCAGTGTTGAGGTGTGGTCAGGAAATACATCAATTTATCACTATTGTACTTTGAAATGTACAATGTACAGTGTACATGTACATTACACATATGTGCAAATATATGTACTGTTAAATACACTGTGTAGTCTTCATCATTTCATGTACAGTAAGAGCAGACAGCAAAGTGAAAACAAATGGACTACGAGTAGTGTAATTTGAGCATATGTACAGTATGACTTGTACATCTTTTTAATCACATTACTTCTTAAGCCTTCATTATAAAAATTTGGCCATGATGGTAAAACTGTTAATGTTGTACCAACTACCAAGGAAGTTTCAAAGCTAGCATCCCACTCCCAACTGTCAATAATGAGTTCAAAAAGTTGTCACTCTGGGAAGGACATTCAAAATAATTCCTCAGGTGTATAAGTGTCTTTAAAGTTGGATATTCTGTGCCACCAAGTACTCATAAGGAACTGAAATTAAATGTTCTATAGTTTATAAAATATTAGGCATATTACAATTGTTTCTCCATGCTCTTGAAATTCCTTCATTATACACTTTCATTTGTACATGTACATGTACAAGTACTGTAATATACAATACATTTACTGTATATTCATGATAGTTCATGATCATTGTTCAACAACAGTGCATTATTTCATACAAAATACATTGTAAACTGTTTGACTCTGAATTTTGATGTCAGAGAAATAATTTGATATGTCACATTTCAGTCTGATTACCATGTGTAGTAGACTCTCATTACACATCAAAAATACAGGATTAACACAAACTGGTTACAAGTTATGACAAAGAAATCTTTGTTTTTTCATTTGTTGCGCTTTACAATTCTTGGTTTAAAAAAAATGCTTCGAAGTTCAAAAAAGAAAATAAATTCATTGCCACACAGTTCAAACTATAGGTAAAAATGTTCATGTGCATTAACAGAACTAGTTTTAGTTTTATCAAAATGGGCCAAAGAACATACTGTACTTCTCATGAATGATTTTGTATGTAAAGAAAGTATTATATTATGTAAACAAGCTCTACACATTTGTACACTTGTATGTACATGTATGCATAGATGAACATGCGATGTACAATTACATATGCAGACAAACAGCATTTTCAGTTCAATTTTCAAACACCCAAAACACACAGCCCATCCCCACTTGGCATGGTCTGTATGTACATGTACATGTAATCCACTACATCACAAAAACACAACCTTGAAATAAAATATTTCAACTTTTCCATAATTTTATCACTTGTAATTATGATATGTACCCATCAACATGTCCAATGAAAATCAATGAAAATATTCACGCCTAAAAAACAAAGTACAGTATGAAAAGTAGGTGTGTACAAATGTACATTGTATTTGCTTCTATGAATAAGAGCAAGGTACAGTAATTGCAGTGATAAAAAGAAAATTATTGTACATGTAGCATGGAACTGCAAAAATTCAGGTACACCAGAAACCAATGTACCAACCACTCACCATTACAAACCTTAAGGAGGAAAAACACCCACAGTGGATTCTTGTTTTAAAACAATCATATGAATTCTCTAAAAAACAATTTTCAAATCCCAAAGGTACAAGCTAAGCTACATGTACACGTGTATACGTGACATTTTTCATTTAAAAAAAAAACAATCTCAGCTACGATGTACAGCTGTACATGATTCTTCATGTTACCAGTATATCTGATAAGGCCTGAAAATTGAGTGCTTGTAAAAAGTGGATATAATCGTCTAGATCACTTGGGCATCCACACAAAACCGTGCTGTGTACGTTGCTTACATCAACACCCAGGCCAGATGCAATGGTAGCTATCAGAACTCTGATTTCACCATCTGTTGCTAACATGCTGTCAACAATTTCCTTTTGGATATCAGTTTCCATGTTCTGGTGGTACATATAAACTTATTAACATACCTGTGGCAACCTTCTGGAAGCAGTGCCATAAAGGTCGCGTACACATTACTGCACATTTTTCTTATCATCCTTTCACAACATGCACCATGGATCTTCAAGTCATCTGCCAGCCACTTGAACATTGTATCTAAATCTCTTGCAGCAGACTTGACAACATGTTTTATATTTTGCTTGTCCGGCAACTGATTTACCCACACATAATTGCGAAGACCAAAGTTTTCGATGATACCGCTACGCGCATCTCTGGTTGCAGTGGCTGTCAGGGCAACAGCGGGACTGACGACTTGAGTTCCGATCGTAATTCACCAAATTTTCCATACACTGCTCGAAATGCTTTGGTGTCTCCACATGCAGTCCCCCTATTTGAAAAATAAGAAAAAAAACAGTAAGATTAAAATAAAAAACATTTTCTACATTGCACATGTGATTTCAATAATGCCTGCAGTCTCTTCAATGCATATCGCATAGCCATAGGACTGCATAATTGGTTGCAGTGGCTGTCGGGGCAACAGCGGGACTGACGACTTGAGTTCCGATCGTAATTCACCAAATTTTCCATACACTGCTCGAAATGCTTTGGTGTCTCCACATGCAGTCCCCCTATTTGAAAAATAAGAAAAAAAAACAGTAAGATTAAAATAAAAAACATTTTCTACATTGCACATGTGATTTCAATAATGCCTGCAGTCTCTTCAATGCATATCGCATAGCCATAGGACTGCATAATTTTAATCTATAGATGAACAAGTATTGTAAGGGAACATAATGTGTAAACGATTGTAACAGATACGCCGAGAGAGGGCGGAAAGAAGAACGAAAGATGGCGACTGTCCTCAGAGGACCTATGTTGACGATTCGGTACCGAAGACCAAATTAAAGTGTTCAAAAGGCAAACCCTGTCTGGTTCTAGTGTCATTCCCTGTTGTGCAAAGTTGTCCCCTTTCAGTATGAGTACATTTGCATACTGAAGCATGTTCCTATTTGAGTTTTTTCTCAATGTACATGCACATGAAGAATTAGTCTGTGGGCCACAGCGTGTGTCTCGATTGCTCCTCTGTCTGTGTAGAGGAGCAAAGCCGACGAGACACAGGCTGTGTCTCACAGATTAAAGCTAAGGCAGTAGGCCTATGTGTAATTGCATTTGTATGCGAGAAAGTTACAGTAGTTACTGTACTGTACAAAACAATTAAACCAGTGCAGTTACGGTGTTAACAATTTATTACAATTACACAGGATTTGACTCAGCTCAGTACACCTAGGAACACTCACAAGAGTAGTACTGTAGTAGAAGCCTGATATGTGTTTACCCTACCCGGCCCAGAGGCCAGACATTTAACTACATTTAGTTTTACAATCATTTTTTTGTTGTTCAACTAGGGGCCTACAGTTACAGTTTGACAAGAGAAACGTAATGAAAGTTGCCTTGACGAATCATTTGTAGAAACTGGATAGATCTAACGTTAAATGATTAGCTTACCACTAGGCCGCTTGAGTCTTCGACTTTGTCACGCAGGCCAAGCAAGATCCATAATAGCCCTGCTCATCTGGTCCGAAATTAAAGACTTCAAAAGCATGACAAGAGCCACAGCTTTCGGAGAGTCTGGTCCATCATGTAGATCTAGTTTGCGAAGAATATCAATGCACAACGGTGCAGCTTGGAAGTTGGAACACCACACTATTGCCGAAACCAGTCGGCATGGAGGTAAACAAAATCATGAGTCTATTTGACCACGCACGGAGAAACGAATACGTGTAGTAGGGACTTCTAAGTTCTGGTTCTGCTGCTGCTCCCCGAAACCGTCAACGAATCCAAGCTTCTCAGTAGCACATTGCATTGAATGCTCTTCTCATTATCACTGTAAGAAAAGCGTTTGACGCGGAGACGCTGATGTTGACATCCATTGATCATGTAAACAAGGTTTGGAGGTGTTGTGGACGTGGAGTCCCGGCAAATAAACCGCACATCCACAATGAATAGTTACCTCTTTCCGTGGTATTGTCCTTCGTCTGTCTTGTATATAGTTGAGTTGGCACTGGGTATAATATCATCCGTATCAATGTATATCACTTGTCTTCCTGAAATCCTGAGCACCAACTGGCGATGCTAGAAAATGTGCCCCCTTATATATGGGTGGGCTCCCATAAGGGGTCTATGGGAAGCCATAGCGGGTTTGTGATGTGCCCCGCTATAGCCATAGCGGGTGTATGGTACGCCCCGCTATTCCCCACAGGGGTGCTCCTACTACACTCCCCCCCCCCCCCCCCGTTTTGAAAAACTGGGGGCATAATAGAAATAAATGGCCCCAGACCAAAAGAAAACTAATGACAGGAACTCCCAAATCCCTCACAACCGGGGATCTCGCAGAGCCCCACCCATCTGAATGCACAATCTGACCCGTCCCTGGGGGTCTGCCAGGAACGATTCAGCGGACCACCGCCTAGGTCACTCATGTACCGAATGGGGGTGCGAGGGACCGTCGATATTGGGAGGGAGAAAAACCCTACGACCCTCAACCCCCCTGTTGGGATTAAACAAAAATGATGGACCATAAGATGGGAAAGCGCCCATCCTACAAAACCCAAATAAATCACTCCCAAATCACCCAATCACATATAAATTGAACACCTCTCTTGGCATCAAAACAAAAACCAAGCAAGATGAATAACTACTACTAATATAAATGTACAATGACCAAAACTGTCATGTACACTATACCGCACCTATCGTGCAACAATTTGGCAAACTGTTTTGAATACAAAAACCTGGGAAACTTTGGCAATAGCCATAAACAAAACAGCAGCCTAAAAACATACAACTGAACTTAACAATAAAAACAGCCAACTGGCAAAACACTCTTCCAATTAAAAGCACCGGTTATATTAGAATAGAAATCCTTGCTACAAAAATATAACCGATATTTATGTACAGCAGGCATGAATAAAAATGTCCCTGAACATAATAAAATACCCCTGCCTACCTGCAATAAATGGGTGATTAGGGTGCCAATAACCATAATAAAAACATATATGGTTGCAACGCGGGTATACACATAAATAAACCCCCGCGAACACCTATGGAGTTGCCCTCCATACATATGGAGTTACCCCCATACAATTTGAGGGCATTTCCCCTCTTCACCACCAGGAGGTGAATTACCTTCATTATGGAGCTTAACCTCCATACAATTCAAGGGCATCCTCCCTCGTCACCTCCAGGAGGCGAGTCACACTGATCTCCTTCCCCAACACCTCAGCTACAAGGGAAGCTACCTCCCTGAAAAGACTGGGGTCATGTAGGGTAAATCGCTACTGGAAGGAAGGTGTGGAGAATCAGTCTCCAACAGCAGACTGGCAAGTGGTACCCTCCGCAATGCCTCCTTTCGGCTAGCGCCAAAACCTTACTCGGGAAATGAACCTGAAGTGGGCATTGTGGAACCCCCACTGCCAAGCTTCCACCTCACTGGTTACCAGTGAAAAGAAAGGACAATTAATACTCCCCCTGCATGGGATCCTATTCACCTCAACTCCCTTGCTGACAAGGGGGACATTTGTACTTGTTCATGGCTTCCCCTTCCTGTGGGGTCACTCCCACACAGGAACCATGGTACCACTCATCACAATAATCACATTGTATCATGAAGGCACCATCGTCTGGTCCATGGCAAATACAATAGAGAGCATCCTCTCTAAGGTGACTCCTTTCTACACCATGCAGGGATATCCCTGTCCCTACAGGGCTTCAACCTATCATGGTGTCTGGTTAAGGCAATGTTCCTTAAATTCCACACAATAGAGATTGGGAGATTGCGAGAATTGCCTACGATGTGAATGCACCCTGTAATCTCGTTTCCTCCTCCTCTGTGTGGATCGCAAGGTCTCACAGGCAGCTTCATGGGCCTGCTCATGGAATTAACCAAACCTTAAAAGTACTCCCCCAAATCTAAAGGGGGTTGCTTCCTTTACTGGCTGGTGTATTACACCAGTTATCCTCTTCAAGGTGTTAGGAGGAATGACTGTGCGCTTCAACACGCACACGCAAGAGGCTCGCCCATATGGTGATGGTCCACCACGTTTCACTGGAATGTGAACACTCCCAATCTTTACCCGTGACTGTTGTAGGTGTAGAATAAGTCTATACTTACGGAGGAGATCTGCCCCCAACAGCATCTCACCTTCAATAGGGGCCACATAAACCTCTGTCAGGAAGTCACAACCCCCTAGCTTGATACGAATTGGGTCTACAATTATACCTGGCCTCCTCAGGTCACGGCCACCTGCAGGGATAATCACATCTCTAATCTTCCGTGGACGAGGTTGTAACCCTTCATACACCTTGTCGGATAGGATCGATACCTCCGCTGCAGTGTCCACCACTGCCATGAGAGAAAGGTTACCTACCCTTACCGGTACTGCGAACAAGGCAGGTGATTTCACCTTGCATACAGCCACCTCATCTATGGGTGCGTGAATCTCCAATTCCCCCAATGGACTCACTCCAACGGATTTATCTCCTACTCTGGAAGTATTACCTTCCTTACCAGAGGGTGTATCCCCTACCTGGTTTACGCCCTCTTGTGACGATACAGGAAGTACTGGTATAAATTCAGGCTGGCTACTGCCCTCCTCATCTCCAGCACTGTCCTGGATATCAGCGGACGGTTGGCCCTCTGTTGTGCAGGTCGGGGCAGGGCCTAATCCTCCGACCCTGAGGAGTTTGGCTCCTCATCTATCCTCACGAAGGACACCCTCTTATCATGTGAAGGTGACGGCAACTGTGGACAATTCTTCTTGAAATGACCAGGCTGCCCACAGTGATAGCAGGTTACTGCAGGGGGAGTGACGGGCACCTCCTTTTGCATAAAGGATGTCACTTGCTCTGCTAACCTACTCACCTTATCTCCCACAGTATTCATACTATGGGTGAGCTTGGTCATTTGGCCTTCCAGGTCAGCGACTCGTTGCTCCAACCTGGAGAAATTTGACTCTCCTGGTCGACCAGAGGAGTAAGGTGTAACGTCCACCTTGCACACATGCGACTCCCCAACCATCCCAGGAGATACAGTAAGGGTTTTTGCGTGCTTTGGTTTCCCATACACGACTTGACGCGAATGCGCATGCCAGCGGATGGCTTCAACAGCCTCCTCGATGGTAGACGGGCGTTTGTCCAAGGCAAAACACCCTGCGTCCCTGTCCAGGCATCCCTGGCACAGACGCAGTACCACTTGCCTCAGCAGGTGCCTATCCTGTACCCCAGGAAACGCCCTTGCAGATAGGTCGCGCATCCTATCCGCCCAATCATCTAGGGATTCTTCCGCATCCTGCTTTGCGCTCATAAATTCCACTTGCACTGCCTCTGGCGGTTCACTTTGGCCAAAGCGTTCAGCAAGACGTGATATCACCTGAAAATAGGTCAGCCTGGGCTCCCTATCTAATAGCGAATCAAAGTACTCGCTCGCCTTGCCTTCCAGACACCAGCACAAGTGGTTGCGGCACTGCGGAAGGGTCCAACTCCTGTCCGCAGCAAATACTTCAAATTTGCGGTAAAATGCCCGCCAACTACCCATACCATTAAATGTGATGGACTTGGGTGGGTTCTGGTGCTTTGGAGGATGTTGTCGTTCCACACCTGAGGAGTAGGATTCACTATCTTCCTCCCTATACTGCCTGAGTGCGGCCTGATGTCGGAAAGGAGGGTATTCTTCCCTCACATCCCGTTGGGGGATATTGTACTCCCTCACTCCTCCATTCCTCCCGAACCACCCACTACTCTGGTTCCCCACATATGGGGCATTGTACCGTGAAGGTTCTACATCCCCTCCACTGTGGGAACTCCACGGCCTGTTATACGCAGGAGGTCCCATGTCACCTCGACTGCGATTACTCCGCGGTCTATAACTAGATGGAGTATCTCTCCTTTCCTGTCTTCTCCCATCCCTTGTCTCCGTTCTTCCCTGCCCTGGTGGAGGGTACGAGTCATGTGGGTATGCAGACAAACCTGAATTTGCCAATCCCTCATCCCCTCTAGTAGAGGGATTCATGACTGTTGCTCCCACCTCAGAGCGGGTGCGAAAGGTTTCATCACGCTTACCGTGACCAATTCCCTCTTCCGCTATTGAACGGGAGGGGTGTGTAACAACAGGAGATGCCTGGAGGGGTGATTCGGGTATCACAAGGGGCGATTCAACATCTGCTGACTTATCCCCTGGTTCTACCCTTGGGCTGAATTCCAGCCTCTCGAATAGATCCCCACTCCCGTACTCTTCTTCTGCTTCCACCATGTCGGGAGTAACCCTCCCATGCTCCCTCCTCAATTCGAGGAGATGGTGCGCCTGGGCAGGGGTTGCTCCCACTGCCAACAAATCTGTGTAGCTACAAGTGTTAACAGGAACCTTCCCCTGTGGCTCACCTGTAGCCATACTGTACAATCTCCCTCTCTAAGGAGGGAATTCCCTTAAATACACTCAAGAGGTATAGACTCTAATATTCCTTGTATACAAGAAAACTATACCGTCGCATTATTAACCTACAACAGCAACACTGCACAAAAACTATACAATCACGCTATTAACCTAACAGTGACAACACTGTACAAGAAAAACTATACAGTCACACTGTTAACCCAACAATGACAACACTGCACAGAAACTATACAGTCACACTATTAGCCCAAGTGTCAATCACCGTACAGAAAACTATACAGTCACACTATTACCCTAACACTAACAGTGGTAACACTGTACCCCACCCCCTATTGCTTAAAAAATGCGGGGAGGTGAGAAGAAAAACAAACTACAATTCCTGGGATAAAAAGTCTACCAAGAATTGAACCAGCTCCAAGTGGGTAATAATTCCCTGCTTGTACGCCTCGATAAAAAACAACAGTAACTGGAGGCGACCCTGAATGGCAATCCAGAAATCCTCCTGGTCATCCACGTCAGGCATACCCTCCAGTAACACACACGCTAAAAGTAGGACTCACCTAGGAAAACCCCAAGGCAGCCCTTGCTAACCTAAAAAACAATCTATATGTTACCACTTAACTAATCAATAATAATAATACCTGCACGCAAACCAATCGCACTACGTAAAACAATGTGAGACGCACCACAAACACGAACACCTCACACACAATACCTACCACTAACCTATCAATATAACCAATACACACCTTACTTTACCAAAATATTAATCACAAAATTAAATCCCAATTTGTAACCTAAACTAATGTCTGGCCAGTTAAGGCAACACTAAATAAAACCCTAGTAATAGTATCCGAGCAATGAAGAAACCTTCAGAGTGAACGGACTACTAATACACTATGACACGGCAAGTATAAAAATAAGGCAATAATGTACTTACCACAAGTCCCTGTACGTCAGCACTAAGGCAACAATAATACGCAAAACTGCTACCTACATTCAAAAACAGAACACTGACCATACAAAAATGGTTATACACAATAACGAACCCCTTACTTGATAAGGGAAACGCTCACTATTCTCCCCTCTCTTTAATAAAAGAAGGGAAAGGTCCCCTCACACAGAGGGAAATGTAGTACATCGGCTATACGTACCTCCTTACGAGAAGGAAAAATTCCCCCGCTGGGCTGGGAGAATGCTTGCAATCCCGCTATCGCGAAATGATCACGGGCGAAAACTTCCACGATCAATGTCCCACTAATTCTCCACGGGAAAATACCGAAAGATCGGATGAAAAATGAACAGAAAAAAACAAGCCGACGGTAGAAAAACAACTCAGCGAACCAGTGCAATCGCAATGTGAAACGCAAGTATGACAGGACGTGGATGTGAACGGCAACACAGAGAACCGCGAGACCGAGCACAACACGTGAAGAGAGACAGCGAGAGAAAACACGAAGAAGAGACGTGGAGAGAAAAACACGATGCCGGACAATTCCAACAGGCGTGCAGCGTACCGCAGGGGAATCCCCTTGCACACGCTAAACGAAGGTAGAGTAGCGAGCAGTGCTAATGCACACACGGAGCACAGGACGACCAGACGACCACGGTCGAAGGCAGTGAGTACACACGCAACAGCCGCGTACTACGAAATCGCGTGAAGCGAAGCACGATACACACCGTAATACACGATTAACACAGATTAATGGGGCGAGGGGAGTAAATCCACCAAAATCAACGGCGCAAAACACGTGGAACGAAACTTTGCAAGGAGAAAAGCGAAAAGTCACGATGCCATGCAAAGCAAGCCAAAACGTAGCTGCAACGTTGCACCACCACCCCACGTAGTACGTACACTAAATCACACAGCACGGCGGGTAGGACCGAGTCCTAGACCAAAACGGTACAAATCAAAAACGAAATATAGCGACGCACACTAAAATACGACTAAGGACCACAAAAGACAGGAACAACGTATTCCAAAAAGCACACTATAGCAGACGCTACAGACCACACTCACTCAAATTCGAACAATTAGAACTTGGACCAAAACGCACACCACACGCATGCAATTAAACAACAGACCACAGTCAACCAGGTCCAAGACTAGATACACCAAATGCGGAAAAAACACACACCCCTGCGACTAGACTATAATAAAAAATACCAAAACCGAGACTGTTTGTTCTTTGTTTTCCTTTTCTACTTGTATTCTTTTACGTTCCGTAATTTGGGGCTCCCTGAAAAGATCAGGTGGGCCAGGTCTAGTGCAGGGTCTAGTTACAAAATCACACGCCAGCAACAAACACGCGGTACACAGACAAAACACGAAAAACGACGTTACAAGAACGGAGTTAAGGACAAAAACTCACGAACAGTGAATTCAAAACCGCTCAAAAGCTCACTCGACGCTGCCAAAAGCCTCTCACTAGGCCTGCTTTCACCTGGGCTCCGTCGCTTATCACTCCTCCCTTCGCGTATCGGTGCGGAATCGGAGCGCAACGCCTGTTGGCAAAAACCTCGCGGCAGCGGAGTAAGCACACGAACGGTGGAAAAATCCACTGAATTATCTCCCGAAACCCAACGGGGAGCACGGAAATAAGGAGATGTCCGTGACGCCAATGTTGTGGACGTGGAGTCCCGGCAAATAAACCGCACATCCACAATGAATAGTTACCTCTTTCCGTGGTATTGTCCTTCGTCTGTCTTGTATATAGTTGAGTTGGCACTGGGTATAATATCATCCGTATCAATGTATATCACTTGTCTTCCTGAAATCCTGAGCACCAACTGGCGATGCTAGAAAATGTGCCCCCTTATATATGGGTGGGCTCCCATAAGGGGTCTATGGGAAGCCATAGCGGGTTTGTGATGTGCCCCGCTATAGAGGATGCATGCAATGCACACAAGTCTATGGGAAGTATTCATCCCATACAAATTCTGCTGGTTTATGTTGTTGTATTGTGTCAGATCTCTTCCTCCCTCCCCCCTTCCCCTTCCTACCCCCCCTTCTCCTCTACCCCCCCCCCCCCCCCCCCCCCAACTCTGTTTGGCTATAATTTGTTTTCTTATTATGTTGTTGTGTTGTTGTGGTATAGATAGACCTTTGTACATAGCAGTCATCAGTATCACACAACTTTGAATGACTGTGTTATTTTAATGTATTTCTTTGTTTGGCTACCACTGGAAGAGGTCAAAATTCATAAAGTTAGTCTGTTTGACAGAACAAAGTCTTTTCAAGTATTTTGTAGGCAATAATGTGATGATGACACCCCCATAATCAAAGATTACTGCCTGCTTCTAGGTATTCATCTTATGAAGAACTGATCAACACTACATTTTTATTTCTTTAAAAAACCTCAAAGGGTGTGAGTTTCAAAAGTGTCCCTTTGAGAAGCTTTATAACCCTAGAATGTGTAATTTCCCATATGATGTAGGTGCAAATATCATCAAAAACACATTTATGATGTTTAAAAGTCAAATGAGAAATATGACCTTCACTATAGGGCTCACACCCGTAAATACAATGGAATGTCCGAAACCCCTTCACAAATTCGTACCAAAGATACCAAAATAAATGAAGAAAAAAATTAATTAAAAATCAATGATGCAGTTTGGCAAAAAACTGAATAGCTGTAGATATTGAGTATGAATTCCTCTACAAATTGCATTTTGGTTAGAAGATGAAAGCTTTTCTGGTGGAATTTGAGGGGACTATATTTCATTGGGTACGTGCACGGAAAATGGGTGACTTTTTGAGTGACAAGAACTCGTAGTCTGGCTTTTCGTACCCCTGAACAGAATTTGAACTGAATTATCCACCCAGAGAATTTGATGGATGAAAGGGTACATCTAACTTATCCAGGTTAGTGAAGCTGAAACACCTCATTTCTCCCAGCTATTTTACAGAATTTTTTGAAATTTGATTTTTAACACACGTCCCTATGGGGAAATATTTATGGGTGTGAGCCCTATAGCCATAGCGGGTGTATGGTACGCCCCGCTATTCCCCACAGGGGTGCTCCTACTACAGAGGAAATACTTGAAATGCTGCACAGATTTTGGTCGGAAAACGCAAGACTCGCAATCAATACGAAAAGCACATTTGTTGCACTTGAGCTGTATGTTGTACACGCGATCCGGGGGATCCCCGATCGAGAAGTAAAAGCCACCTCGAAATTGACACGTACGATAAGTCACGATGCTTTAAATGGGCGAATATCTTTTCTACACGTATCTATCAATTTTTTTATTTGTAATTTTTAAATTATTTTTTTCTGTCGAAAAATAGATTTAAAATGCTGGTTATTGTGATATTTATAATTTAATTTATAACAGTTATGGAAACGAGTAGAAGTTAGTCTTAATCTTACGCACGGTTTATGTACGTTCTAATTTCATTCTCCTCTTATGATCTCTAAGATATATCATTTGAGCAATTTTTAATAAAAAGAAAAATAATTTTGAAATTCCATCAATATATGGAGAGATTAATACAAATATTGGCGTAAAATACGTATATTATATTGCTACATGCAATATACCTGTTTGCAATAAGACTACAAGATTAGAGATCGATCGACTTTTTTCGATCCCACAAATTGCCTGCTGGACGCGATCTCATCGACCAATCAGGATGCTCGAAATGAATGAGGGGATGGGGGTGGGGCCATTTTTTTCCGAAATATTTCGGGGAGACTTGGCAAACCAGACTGGACTGTTTTGGAGGTCGAGATGCGTGCGTGCGCGGCAAATTAATACACGAGCATACGGTGGGGCATACGCGTGCTGTAGCGGTGTGTGCGCGCGGTAAATGATCACACAAAACAGTCCAGGCTGTGGACTACATACAGCCTAGCAACAACCTCATTCCCTACTTACTATACTGGTGCAGTTACCTTTGCATTTTCGGCATGCTTTGTTTTATGTATGGCCATTGGACATTCTTTACCCATATATCATCAGGGTGAATGTTCTCCCACTTGTCTCCCTATAAAACCAAGTAGCAGATGTGTTCTTAAGCAGTTATTTCCTGTTTACAGCCTGTCTTCATATTCACCTGCCTTGTATCATTCACAATGATGAATCCAAATACTACTGTAAACTCGAATGTCGCATCAGTTGCTACCCTTTATCCTCAGTCATTTGCTGATATGACACCAGTAATTTCAGTGGACAGCGAAGAGGGCGAGGATTCCGACATTGTCACTTTCTTAAATATGCAAACTCCTGAATTAAGACTGGATTTTGACTGTAGCGATACAGCAGTCCAAAATGTATTTACTTACTACCACACAGAGGATGAGCTTACTTCACTCACTCATACCGATGCAAATCAACTCTTTATTTCACATTTTAATATCAGAAGCTTAAACAAAAACTTTGATCAATTCCTTTCTTTTGTGAGTATATTAAAATCCAAATATAATATCATCGGGCTCAGTGAAACTTGGTTGAAAGAGACATCACCCTCTTCGCTGCTTACTATAGACGGTTTTAAACTCATAACAAATAATAGAACATGGAAGAAAGGTGGGGGAGTCGGATTTTATGTGTCACAGAATTTAGACTGTGTCTTCTTAGAAAAATACAGCGTGATGTCAGATACATTTGAGAGTGTATTTATCGAGGTCAAAACTCCAAACAAAGGTAATATTATAATTGGGGAGATTTATCGACCCCCAAGCTCAAACCCTGCTGAATTTTTAGAGTTATTCTGCGGCCTTATCTCGAACACTTATTTTGACAGTAAGACATGTTTTGTCATGAGTGATTTTAATCTCAATCTCCTTAATTACAGTGATAACCCCTTATGCGCAGATTTTCTTAACCTTATATTGTCGAAATCATTTATTCCCCTTATAAGAAAACCGACTCGAATAACTGATGATGTATCTATTCTTATTGACAACTTTTTTGTAAATGACTCATTTTCTAACATCACATCTGGTATAATAGTTTCTGACGTCACTGATCATTTTCCAATTTACGCCCTTGTGTCCAATTTTATGACTGCTAATGTTTCTCACACCCACAACCCAGGTGTTCGTGTAATGCCTGAATCCAACCTTAATAAACTTAGGGAGAAATTAAGTTCAGAGGATTGGTCCACCGTATACAGTCAAAGCGACATTGATTTAGCCTTTGCAAATTTTATGAATGTTTTAATCGCTAATTATGATTCTTGTGTTCCTCTCCGAAGACCTCACCATTCTAATTATAAAAAAGTACCACGACAACCATGGGTTACAAAATCTCTTCTCAGGTCCATTAACCTCAAGAATAATTTTTTTTTTTTTCCATAAGTATCGTAAAGATCCATCCCCTTTAAACAAATTGAGATATGTTCGTTATCGGAATATATTGACATCCATAATACGTATAGCCAAGCGAAATTATTTTTCCCGACAGTTTGTTCAATATAAATCTGATGTGAAGAGTACGTGGAAGGTGATTAATGAGGCGCTCAAACATAAAAATAATACCGATCCTCCTAAATATATTTCAGTGGACGACCGCCAGATTAACGACCCGGTCATTATGGCGGAATCTTTCAATGATTATTTTGCAACTCTTGGTCCACATCTTGCCAGTAAAATCCCGAAATCATCAATTGAATTCCATAGATACTTAGGTAATAGGAATTCTCAATCAATATTTTTTGAACCAATTGCTGAAGAAGAAATTATAGATATTATTAAGAATTTGAACGATAAAAAAAGTTCAGGATATGATGGAATTACAAATTTTCTTTTAAAAAATGTTTTAAGCGAAATCATTACTCCTCTTACCTACTTTCAATCAATCCTTATTTAATGGCAAAGTCCCCAATAAGATGAAGGTCGCAAAAGTTGTCCCTATCTTTAAGAAGGGACAGAAAGATTTGGTGAATAATTACCGACCAATTTCTTTGTTGACTTCAATCTCTAAAATTCTTGAAAGGGTGGTTTATACACGATTATTAAAATTTCTCACAAATCATAACATTCTGTCAGATTCTCAGTTTGGTTTTAGTAAACATTACAACACAGCCTATGCTTTACTTACTTTTATAGACAAGGTAGCTCATGCTATAGATAGTTTTGAACATACAATTGGAGTTTTTCTTGATTTTTCTAAAGCTTTCGACACGATAGATCACGAAATCTTGTTTTATAAATTGTGTCACTATGGAATCCGCGGGACCCCCTTAGAATGGTTTAAGAGTTATTTAACAGAAAGAAAGCAATTTGTTAATATCAATAGCCATGATTCGCAATTAAAGCCTATTTCATGTGGAGTCCAGCAGGGCTCCCTCTTGGGCCCACTTTTATTTATCTTATACATAAACGATCTTCCAAAATCATCGCAAATTTTGTCATTCATTTGTTTCGCCGATGACACAAGCTTTTTTTTTTCACATCGAGACCCTAATGCATTAATAGATATGATAAATACTGAGCTCAGGTATGTGCAATCCTGGATTTATGCGAACAAATTATCCTTGAACATAGAAAAAACTCATTATATGGTATTCAGTAATTCTTTGAATGTTGTTCCATATGATATCAAAATAAATGATTTATGTTTAAAACAGGTTAATAACACAAAGTTTTTAGGGCTTTGGATTGACCAAGAATTATCCTGGAAAACTCATGTTAATTTCGTAAGTAAAATTTTGTCTAGAAATATTGGAATTTTGAATAAGCTCAAACATTTCTTTCCTGTTCATATTTTGCAGAGTATATATTCTTGTTTAATATCTCCACACTTTAATTATGGAATTTTGGCGTGGGGAAATGCAATTCACTCATTACTAGATTCCCTTCTCCGTATTCAAAAGCGTGCAATAAGAATCATAAACCACGCCGGATATTTTGCCCATACCAATTGTTTTTTCCATCAAAACAGAATTCTGAAAATTCCAGACCTATTTTATTACAATCTCGGAATCTTCATGTATAAATTAACAACTAACGAATTACCATCTGTTTTTATCCACATGTTCAAAAGGAATCGTTCTATTCACTGTTATCCCACTCGCCAGAGTGACGCCTATCACCTTCCCCGTACTCGCACTATTTTTGCAAAGAAAACAATTATATTTACTGGACCCAGATATTGGAATGATCTCCCTCTAGATATCACTTCTTCCTTATCTTTATTCACCTTCAAACGCGATTGCAGGTGTGCTTAGTGTATTAAAAAGATACTTCTTCACGGCGATTTTTTTTTCTTGTTTAAAAATGGTCCAAAGACGTAATAAATACTGTTGTTTTGTTTTGTTTTTGTCTTGTTTTGTTTTTGAATTACTCATGTTCAGTCTGCGATTTTTTTTTTTTTGCTATTCATATAACTGTGTCCTAGATTTGTTAAAGGCACATAATGTGGGGTCGCATATGCACTTTGTAACAAAACGGTAAACGCTGTTTGTGTGTCCAATAGGTTTTGCGTACTTAATGGGGTGAATCATAACTACATTGTACAGAATGAAAAAAAAAAAACCTCTATTGGATCTTCTGCAATGAGGAAAAATGAGTTTGATCGACAACGTTTATGTACTCACAATTAGACTGTTTCCACGACATACACGAATCAATATACAGTTTGAAACTTGATCTATGAATGCGAAATTTAATTTCCCTATTCATTTAGTTAACCATACACCTGAAGAGAGTATCCTGCTAAGAATGTTCAATGTCTATTGTTCTTTTTGGCATTGTCCCAATCAGATATTGATGAATGTAGCCCTGACAGAAACCCTTGCGATGAAACGCACGGAAGTTGCAGCAACAATCCGGGGTCCTACGAGTGCGCCTGTGATGCATCAGGGTATCAAATTTCAGCCGATGGTTTAACGTGTGAAGGTAAGAACGATCCGTCCAAGTCTTTTGTCGTTAAACTGAAGAAAAAAGCGGTAAGTTGTACTTTGTATACATAAATTACGTCTTTGCAGCATATCTGTAGTCACGGTCATCACTTTAAATACTTAACCATTACTCCAGTATCAGCTCTGCATAAATCTGAACCACAGAATCGATAGAATATGTTTGTCATTATGTCTACAAGAAAGTCTTTGTCATTATTTGTTGCTCAATGGAAGTCTAGCATGTAATAAATACTGGTAATGATAATGGGCCCTGTACAATGTTTCTATAATACCACCTCGATAAAAGACAAAATCTAATAACGAATATCAAAGGGATGGTATAGTAATGGTGGACACGAGGAGAGACGGAGCTTCTTGCGGGGTACCAAGAAAGCACTGGTGAAAACGGTACAAGACATTCCATTCTAAGAGGAACTCAAAGTTTATTTGATGACAATCGATTTTGGAATGGCCGAGACATCCAAAGGCAAAGTAAAATAATGGGATCGTTATAAAAGGTGGGTCCGACCTTTCACTAGGACTGCTCTTTTCTTAGATATCCCAGCCATTTCGAAACCACGTTTCGTCAAATAAACCTGAATTCCTCTTGCAATCACGTGCTCTTTCATACTTTTTTCATCATCTAATCGAAAAATGACAGAAACCTATAGTTAGGTCTCAACCAAAACTAAACGATCCCTTTAACACCAAGCGAAATTGATACGCATTTAATTTCTGGCCTGGAGCACAGTGAAAACTTAAAGTTGCATGAGTTTTAAGGTAAAAACAATAACTACAAATAAACAGTTTCAATGTTAAGGTATATTGTATATATATATATATATATATATATATATATATATATATATATATATATTATATAATTATATACAACAATACAATGTACGTAACACGTTTACATGAATCATTCAGCAGCAGAATATATATGAAGTATTGTCTGGTTGTTTTGTCTCATTGTACTAAGGGGGGGGGTATGTTCACTGTAAAAACATCGGTGTTAGATTTAACACCACGGGTGTTAAATCTAACACCGATCAAACTTCAATAAAGGACCACACCCACAGGTGTTAAAAATGCACTGTGATGGTGTTGAAAAGTGTTCACCTGACACTTCGTGGTGTTAATTTGACACTGCACCTGGTGTTATTTTGACACTGTACTGGTGTTAATTCAAAAATGACACCACATGGTGTTGATTTGATATTTGCTGGTGTTAATATCAATGGTTTAACACCCGTCCAGCTTCAATAAGGGACCACACCAGCTGGTGTTACTTTGGTGTAAATTTATTTTCACATTTTTTCAAAAATCTAGTATTTTAATGTAAAATTCTTGATCGTCTTGTTTAAATTAAAAATCAACAAGAAGTGCAGTTACTAAGAAACTCTTCAAAAAACAGTTTAAAATTTGGAAATGACACCCGTAGGTGTTAATTTAACACCATAAATGAGCACCGAAAATTTAACACCAGCTCGGTGTTCACTATTTAACACCGGACTTTTTGCAGTGTTTTCATTCTATTAGCTTTGAGCAAAGTGCCCACATCGAAGTGATCCCGAGTGCTGAGATGATAAAAGTTTTAACCCTGATAATTATATCTGTGTTTCAACTTTCTCACAGAAATTGACGAATGTTCTGGTAACCCTTGCTCAAATGGAGGCACATGCCACGATGAACTTGGCGGGTTTAGGTGCGATTGCACTGATCAGTTTAAAGGTTCTACATGTCAACAAAGGAAAGGTAATGTTTTCCTACTGATGTTACGCACGCACAAACACACAAACAAACACACACACACACACACATATATATATATATATATATATATATATATATATATGGTGCATGTGTTATTCTACAATCATTACACCCGCACGCAGATACATGTACACTCAAATATGTGAGTCTGTGTGTGTCTGTGGGTCTGTGTGTGTGTTATTTAGCATTTAAAACTGCGCAGATGTTTATTCTGTTGGCACGCCATTAGGAGAACACGTCCTCGTCTATTACTTGAATTCACCGTTTTACATGTTTACACAAGAAACAGGAACTTATATGTTGATGAATGACAACAGCAAATCATGAGGAACGTGTCATGACACTTACGATCAAGCTACTAGTATCCAACGGCGGTTGCTCAGAATAGACGAGCAAGACCAAGCGTTGACATACAAAAAGTGTATATGCGCTTGTAAAGCAGTGTTTTACTCGGATTCGTGTTAGACTGAATTCCGAATGAATCAACTGATTTTACCGCTTTGTGTGGAAAGCTGCCCCTAATGCAATGCATCAATTCTGATAGTCAACATTTGTGATCAAACGTTGTTGTTTTTCATCAAAGGATGTCTGACATTGTAGGTTGTAATAAATGCTATAGCATTACTATTTTATTTTAAGGCCGTCTTGATGGATTATGAAATTAACTGGCAGTAAGTAATATATATATATATATATATATATATATATATATATATATATAAGATAAGAGGTAAGTATCGCTGCATTATCTTTGTGTATTTTGGTGGTTATTAAACGTACATCATTGTCCCCTATACGCTTTATTATTTGCAGAGGGATGTGTGTGGTTTACAAGGAACCGATCTATAAGACGCGTCGATTGTCAGAGAATCCAGTTTTATAGCGGTGATTATTTGAACGATTATTGCAATTGTAACTCTGGATTTTCCATGAACCGAGTGAAATGCGACGATGCGAGACTTCTGAAGGCGGATCTATTCGACTACAATGGAACTGAAATAGAAACAACTCCAAAGTGCACAGGTATCTGTATATTAACATTCTTTTTATCTCCATTTAGTTTCCCCTAGATTTGTCCTCTTAGAATTTTATATTGTACATTCCTGTCTAGCAGGAAATTGAAATCTAGCACAAGCATTGAGAGCATAAAAACCTTTTGAATGTTTCAAGGGGACCATGATAACTGTGAACATGAAAGCATGCATTTGAAAATTTTTCACTCGAAAGGCTTAAAGTAAGGCTTCATCTACAATTTCCGTAGATATTTTTCATGCTGGAAATGCTTTAATGCTCTTTATCATGCAGTTTCATTCCTCACCCGATTCAAGTAACGTGATGTTTCCGTACTTCTAATATTGACCTGCTTACCATTAGATTTGTATATACACTCAAAATTAAGTTGAGCAATTTGCATGTGGAGCTCCTTTATCATATCAATATTGCTCTTTTGCAGTTACTATAGAGGATGTGCGTATACTTTTGTTTTCACGAATACTTACACAAACGTCAGTTTGACCATCGTTGTTACGTATTTCCCCATTTTTATGCCTTCATAATTATTCATGTCTTAAATAGACATTGATGAATGTAGGTCGAGCCCATGCGATGATGAATACGGCATCTGCCACAACAGCCAAGGGTCCTACGAATGCAGATGTCGGACAGGCTTTTCACTCTCAAGTGATGCTGCATCTTGCGAAGGTAAAACGTCGTTGTTCCTGTTGCTGTCTTTGTTATTACATGTACGTTGTATCACAATCGTGATCGTCACTACTGGTTACGATTTTATTGATCATAGTTATTACCGTAATCATTACTATTTACGTAATTATTTGAATTAATGCTGGATCTTGCGAATGCAAAGCAGCGTTGTAATTGTTGTTATCATTGTTATCATTACAATGGTGATTCTCAATACTGGTTTCAATAGTGATTATTCTTATTACCGTCATCGTCATTAGTATTATAATTATTTTAATTGCAATTTCAGTTTTTATAACAATGGGAGCATACCTGCCGTTAAATGAAGGAGGAACAGAGACCAAACAAACAAACAAAATAAGCAAACGAGACATTAAGTCATGAATGAATTCTTATGAGTGTGTTTAGGGGCATATAATTTGATAAAAATATAAAATGACATCTCGGCCGTTTTTTACACTGTCTGGGATAGTTTCTAACTAACTGACATCCCTGGCCTTCTACATAAATGATTATTATTGTCATACGTATAATTGTCGTCTGGATAGAAATTGAAAATGGTGACATTTTAGAAGTTGCCCCCACTTGAAAGGTAAATATACCGGGCCTGCATAAATTTGGCGAAAATTAGAAAAAAGGTCACCCGATTTTAACAATTAATCTTTTGTTGCTCCTGTTGTAATGTAAACTGCTCTCAGTATTTCCTTGTCCATTTTACCACACTGAAATTGTAAGCTCCCATTAACTCCATGGGATATTTTGTTTCAGATATCGACGAGTGCTCAGAAAATTTGCACGACTGCGATGATCATGCCTACTGCACTAACTTTCTTGGCAGTTATACCTGTACATGTCAGACTGGCTACAGTGGCGATGGACAACATTGCATAGGTATTATGTAATCCCATGCTAAATATCAATATGTTTATAATAATAATAATAATAATATAAAATATTTATTTAGCTCTTTAATAATACAACATGTTTATGTATATTCATGTTTATGTTGTTTCCGTTGTTCTGTTACTGTTTCTGTCTATGTTTTGCGTTCTTGTCTGCTATTTTGTCTTCAGTTCGTCAGTCTTGTCCATCCCGTTTTGTCCTGTACAACCTTTTCTTTAGTAGTTGTCTTGCTGTCTAATCCTGTTTTATGTTAGTTCGCGTCTATGTAAATGCATTTATTTGTTAATCTAATTTCTAGTGGGCTTCCAGACTTCTTCCACTTTGTTTTTTTTTTTGTATATACGACGGTTCAATTTATCTTTTCGTTGATGTTCTTCTCCAGAGGGACCCACATACTACAAGCTCTGTCTTTTTAGTGGGTCCCTCCATTTTTCGCATTTAAAACAACGGTATACATGTATTTCACTTTGATCACTTCTGTTTCTTTCTTGCAATACAATGTATGATTACTATAGGTCCTCAATTGTTGTAGTCTTTTTATTTCACTATGTTCTACTTACCTTATTTTCAGTTACTAAATGAAGTGAAACATATGTTTTTGTTAAAAAATGAAATAAACTTTGAACTTGAACTTGAACTTGAATAATGATCATAGATATAATGTCATAGATATCTTGAAACTTATTTTGTTTTCAACCAGTAACATTTATTGAAATCTGTATTGTAGTATACGCTACTATGACGCTAAAGAGTCTTATAGCATGATAGCGTATACGCTATTAGGACGCTATAGCCATGATAGCAATTCCCGCAAACACATTACTGGGATTTACGATCGTAGCGCAGTTCAAGGTGATGCAAGACGGTAAATGTAGCTCCAGATTGTAGCTTGGACAATATTTTCATTAGACCAAAAGGGAAACATATCTGTTCGATTATGAAAGACAAACCCATGCAAAATAAGTACACATTGATGTCAGCACAACTCTATTCATCCACAATTTTCATGTAGAGATCCCGCTAAATTCTTGCATGAAAAAAATCTTATATCAACTTAACTGAAGATGAAATCAATTTTTACAGTAATATGAAATTAATTTTTATACCGACCGACCTTGTAGTAGGCAGATGCCATTCGCTGTTGGCCAATGAATGAATGAATGAATATTATTGTATATATATATATATATATATTAATTAATTTATTTATTAATAATATTAATTACCCCCTGGGCAATTACCCCGAACCCTTCCCCTGGCCATAATCCTAATCCTAATCCTAATCCTGAACCTAATCTTAACCCTAACCCAAACTCCTAACCCTAAACCTTACCCTAACCCTAATCTTTACTCTAACCTTACCACTAACCAGTATTTAGCCGGGGGGGGGGGGGTAATTGCCCGGATACAATAGATATATGTAATATATTATGTACGTATATAGTTATACAGTTTTATATAACGCTTGAAGAGATCCTTGTCATTTGATTGGTTGTTTGACATTGATCATTTGGCCCATTTCACTATGACGTCATCATCCGTGCAATATTATTGTTCCATTTACCGTGCAATTTTGGATCCATACGATTTGCTCCATTCAACGCTCACTGAGAGCCCGGCATACTACGCGTATACGCTTGCGTTTTGCAGTGTATGTATGCGACAGCGCGCTACATAGCATAAAGCGCCCAGTGAGCACTCTCGCGATCTCAGATTCGCTCTTGTTTATAAATTAATAAAACATGAAAGGACAAGGATCTCTTCCAGGCGTTATGTAAAACAAATAATAAATGTTTTTCTTTCGTGCAATGGACAAAATATTTCATTCGGTGAAAGATGAAATTTTTGATCTATTCAACTCGGCTGCTAGTGCGCCTCGTTGAATGGATCATTTCATCTTTCACCTCATGAAATATTCTGTCCATTGCACTCATAAACATTCATTATTTGTATAATATAGTGATAGTCGCGACAACGAACTCATTCACATGCAGAGAATGACAATGATATGCCGAACCGGGATCGACTGAAAAACTAAGTAAGGGGGAGGAGTGCACCCCTCCCCCTTAAAAAAAAATAATAATATATACATATATATATATATATATATATATAAACCAATAATGACTCTTACAAAAACAAAGGGGGAAAGAATCAAGGAGCCATTAATCCTTGACCAATTTCCAGCCCCCCCCCCATAAACACGTGCGTAAACACACTAATAACAGCTTGCGATTATAGAGAGTGACAATAGACTTGAGGACGTTCCTCAGTTAAAGTGAAGTCCATGTCATTTTCTTCAAACTTCCCATACCGTAACTTTGACCCATTCGAAACACAAATATGCAAATAAAACTACAGGTTCGTGTGCTTGTTTTTCTTCTACGGGACTTTTAAGAATATGACAATCTGCCGGCCAGTCCAATAATGATAGCCTTTCAGAATTAAGGCCATGATACGCACCAAAATCTGCAATGACAAATTCAAATCCCCATACATGTAATTCTTCCAAAAACCAATTTATTTCCTCCAATTTTTCAAGAATTGCGGAGAAAGAAACCCCAAAACGAGGAAAAGGTTTTCAATTTGGGGTATACACCTTCATTCTAAAGCAGGCAGAGCCCTCACGCGGCAGAAACCACCGAAATCTGTCCAATCCTTGTCAGGGGCGTTTTCAGTAGGGATGGGCTAAAGGAGACGGTTTATAAAACTTATGCTGTAAACTAAAAACCCATGTTATTTTCATGAAACTTGACCAAATTGTAGAAGAAGGGTTACTAAATCCAGGAAAAAAAAATGTAAAAATGGGTATAGTAGTTCGTGTGCTCGTTTCTGTGCTAGTAGCGCCTATGGCGCGCTATTTGCCCAATATTTCCGATAAACCCAGTTTATCGCCGATAAATTTAGTTTTTCGACCGATAAACTTAGTTTTTCGAGAGAAACTCTGCTTATCGACTGAAAAACTAAGTTTATCGCCATAAACCTACTTTTTTCACTCGATATACAGAGTTTCTCGATAAACCTAGTTTATCGCTTGATAAACTAAGTTTTTCACTTGATAAACACAGTTTATCGATAAACTAAGTTTTTCGCTCGATAAACAGAGTTTTTCGATAAACTAAGTTTATCGAAAAAAACTAAGTTTAACGATAAACTCTGTTTATCGAGCGAAAGACTAAGTTTATCGATAATCACGGTTATTTCAGCTTTGGCGAAAGGGGGCGCTAGTACGGTCTAAATTAGCCGCATGATTAGGAGTGGAGTTTGGCACGCAGTGCCACGCACTAGCCGCAGACTTGCGGCTACAGTACCCAGTAGTCGCGACGGCATCCCACGTGAAACGTTAATGCAAACCAACACAAAGTGTACTTTGTCTGTCAAGCCTCAATGGGATGGGGTAAACCCTCACTGGCTCAGTCTCATAGACGAATTGCGTCCGTTGGCGTTAAAGATTCGACACACAGTGCAACTATCAGTGTCGTTGAGCGCCTGGAACTGGTCCTATACACGACCACGAGCAGTGGCAACGCTCAGAGCCGTACGGTTCTGCTCTGGCAACATTATTCAAAGCTTAAAGCGCCCTCTACTGACAAATCTTGAATAAGTCTGATTATCAATAAACTTAGTTTTTCGCTTAGTTATCAGCCGATAAACTAAGTTTTTCGATTGATAAACAGAGTTTATCGAAAAACTTAGTTTATCGCTCGATAAACAGAGTTTCTCTCGAAAAACTTAGTTTATCGACTGATAAACTAAGTTTATCGACTGATAAACTAAGTTTTTCGGCGATAAACTAAGTTTATCGGAATTATTGGGCAAATAGCGCGCCATAGTTTTTCGAGAGAAACTCTATTTATCGATCGATGAACTAAGTTTTTCGATAAACTCTGTTTATCAAGCGAAAAACTAAGATTATCGGCTGATAACTAAGCGAAAAACTAAGTTTATCGACTGAAAAACATAGTTTATCGCCGAAAAACTTAGTTTATCAGTCGATAAAGAAAGTTTTTCGAGAGAAACTCTGTTTATCGAGCGAAAACTAAGTTTATCGCTTAGTTATCAGCCGATAAACTAAGTTTTTTGCTTGATAAACAGAGTTTATCGAAAAACTTAATTTATCAACTGATAAACAAAGTTTTTCGGCGATAAACTAAGTTTTTCGGAATTATTGGGCAAATAGCGCGCTATAAAAAACTTAAGTTTAGTTTATCGACCGATAAACATTGTTTTTCGGCGATAAACTCAGTTTATCGCGATAAACTAAGTTTATCGATATTCAGAGTTATTCAAGATTTGTCAGTAGAGGGCGCTTTGAGCTTTGAATAGTGTTGCCAGAGTAGAACCGTACGGCTTTGAGCGTTGCCACTGCTCGTGGTCGTGTATAGGACCTGGGGCCTGTTTCACAAAGGTCGCACTTAGTAAGTCAGACTTAGCGCTAGTCAATCTTAGTCTAAGTGCGACTTGACAGACAAGTGCACTTTGTGTTGGTTTGCGTTAACGTTTCACGTGGGATCGCCGTCGTGACTACTGGGTACTGTAGTCGCAAGTCTACGGCTGATGCGTGGCACTGCGTGCCAAACTCCACATCCTAATCCTGCGGCTAATTTAGAGTACTAGCGCCCCCTTTCGCCAAAGCTGAAATAACCATGATTATCGATAAACTTAGTTTTTCGCTTGATAAACAGAGTTTATCGTTAAACTTAGTTTATCGTTAAACTTAGTTTTCCGATAAACTTAGTTTATCGAAAAACTTAGTTTATCGATAAACTCTGTTTATCAAGTGAAAAACTTAGTTTATCAAGCTGTTTATCGACTGAAAAAAACTAGATTTATCTCGATAAACTTAGCAGAGTTTCTCTCGAAAAACTGAGTTTATCGACTGATAAACAAAGTTTTTCGGAATTATTCGGCAAATGGCGCGCCTTAGCCGGGCATCCGTACGTACTACACTCTAGCACGATCTACCAGCATCTCAGCTCAGCTCAACACTGACCAAACTGCGCAGATAGGATGCGCACAAACATAATTGAGGAACGTAAAGTGGACTATACAATACATGCTTATACGTAGATCACCGGGTATTAGTCCGGTGCCGCCCTCTTCCATTCCTCCCTCTTGGTGCTCGCAAGCATTGTAGCTCGCAATCATTGTAGCCTAGAAAGTGCTTGCGTCAATTCAGTAATCGAAGTATTTCATGAGAAAAGATTATAGTGTCAAATTACCAAAAGACATCTCTTCTTAATCACCACAATTTTTATATCATGTTATATTGTCAGTTTGAATTTTTTGTTGAAATGCCAAAGGAATAATAGTAATAATAATAATAATGATAATAATGATAATGATAATAGTGAAATAAATGACAGTAATAATCCTCTTCATAGATATCTCGAAATATATAATGATTTAGTGGAATGGCATTTGATCACAGAAAATGTGTTATGTATCCTGGACAACAAATTGATTGATTATCAGAAATGTAATGCAGTGTATGTGCACTGTATGGGGAAATGTACCTTGATCATTAATTTTGTGTGATTGTTGTCCATCCTCAAAAATCTGTTGAAAATATGGCTATATTGTAAACTTTATCTAGTATTTGTAAGTTTGTCATTACTTGTCCTGCCATCTGTCCAGAATAGGAAAATGGACATGATATTATGTCAACATGTCTTTTGTGTGTTTGATTTACCGATAAAGATATTATTAATTAATATTATGTATTCTGTTCTCTTTTCCAGAAATAATATTTCGTCCCTATGGACCTACTGCTGGGGATTCTGATGCGATAGGAAACAGGGTTTTTTCTTTCTTCTTCTTCTTCTTCTTCTCGCCTTTCTCCTCGTATACGTGGCAGACAGTTTCTCTTAACGACGGATTTCCAGTCGGCTATGACTCATTTTACAACTATATAACGGTAATTGCATCTTCCATGACATAAGATGAAGAAAACTTTGTTTCAAATTCCTTGATATTACAAAGTCATTCATCGGAAGTCCATATACGGACGGAGGTACAATCAAGGCTGAATTGTTTTGATAAATATTAATCCTTATTTGTTTTTTGTAAAATCAGACTTGGTAAAAAGCATGATACGTAATTCTCCCTTTTTTTTTCATAAGTAGAAGTGTTATTGTGAAGTCCATGCACATTTACCACTAGCACAATTCACCTTCCGCTCCATTTTTTTAACATGTCCCTTTCCACTCTACCACATTTTCAGGCTGCCATGTTTTCACGCATAAGCTTACGATATGCGGTCTGATGCATTTTCCCCTTCATGAATATCTATTTTCTTTGATAGTAAATTACAGTAATTAGTCATCCTTGACAATGGATTTTCAAATTCTGTTCACACTGTAAATCGTGGTGTGAGTAATGTTGACAAATGATATAGACCGATTCCGTATTCCTATTACAGAAAATCATTGGAGATGAAAGCGAGGGTTTTCAACAAAAATCAGTTTTGCACCCACATTACTTGCTTGGAGGGCAATAAACATACTTGACATCTCTGAAGTATTATGAAGATGTGTATTTTTCTGTTAGAAACATTGTATCACAGACAAACAAAGTTCGCTGAGAACGAACGATTTTGAATGAGGAATCGCGTTTTGCGAACAGTGCTAAAATGAGATGTTAAGACATTTCTGCCTTGTCAAATGTGGGTAGCTAGACTTACATGAAATAGCTGAAAACTACTTGGAAATTGGTACAGAACACGTTGCCGTGGTTACAAATTCTCAAATTTATTTTTTGGCATCCTTGTCTCTCATTTATAATTGCTTATATACCAGTAGTTGTGAACTTTATTGGTCAGTCATGAAAAATGCAGTGTCTCTAAAAAAAAATAGATTAAATTTTGCAAAGGGGTAAGGATATGCTTTGATATGGCTTCTGTTTTTTTTTTCTTTTTTACCAGTAGTCAAGTATACAAAATGTGATGATCCCGGAAATGATAACCATGGCAGCCTCCAAACTTCCACCTTCGTTTGAATTTGTAAACCTTAGTTTGTTTTCCACCTTTAAATATTCCAAATTAGACAAGGCCTACTGAATGAAAGAAAGAGAATGTGTAAAATCCAGAGGGATGACGGTGTCCTATAATATATATATATATATATATATATATATGAAGAGTTTGTTCGCAAAACCGATAAGTCCATATTTGCCAAATGGAAATATTTGCGATTAAAGGTAAAAAAAAATAAGGAGAATAATAAGAAAATTTTTACTTCTTTTGACCATAACTTCAAAAATGTACCTTTATATTTAGTGACGAATATATCATTTAAAAGGTATTATTTTGTACTTTATGACAGAGACCGTACTTCAAAATCTTCAAAAATGGACTTATCGGTTTTTGCGAACAAATTCTTCATATATACACATATATATATATATATATATATATATATATATATATATTTAGATTAATCGTCGCCCGTAGAACAAATGGGTGTGTGAAATCTGCCATGACAGCGTGTCTGTTGATTATGTTTGAAAAGTGATTGAAACATGAGGTTTAAAGGCAAAAAATGAACAGAACTAGCGACCGTTGAAAATTACGGATTATCATGGAACAGTTGTGTTGTTCAAATTGACGCATGCAAATGAGATGTGCCTCCAAGTCATTAAATTGACTTTAAAAAAAAGTGTCGCTCGTAATGTGTAATAATGTAAACTGAACAAATCTCAGCTGACGATACAGAGATAAGGACGTAAACCAGCACATCTGACACACTAAAATTGTGGATATAATTATGTTGATTAATGGTAAGCCTCTTATGTTCTCTAAGCAGCATTTGTTTAAAACGCTTAAATCTGAATAACTATCTCCTTAAACAAAAGGACTGCGAATATTACATTTGAAACATGGAGACCCCCTTGCGAAATATGTCGGATAAACATGTGTTAACAAACACCATGATACATACATACACGCAAGCACACACACATACACAAATTCATAAGGGCCTGCAGATATTCTAAACTACTAATAACACTGATAATCTGCCTTTGGCCTTAGAGTTTAGAAACGTGGAAAAAAGAAACAGTATCAACGTTTGTATGACTGTCACCTGTTTCTCCTTTTTTTTGTAGAAAATGCACGAAAATACAATATCAAAAACAGGCAGCTGTAAACATTTACTGTACGAGAACGAATATCATCAATACATTATGAATATTATTGCTGACCGGATGACCGTCCTTGTGTATTTGCAATTCAGCAATAAAATTAAGAAGTATTCCAGTGCTTTTCTCAATCATAACGATGGTTTCTATCTGAGTGTTAACGCCAGCCGTAACGCAGATATTACAAATTAATGATTTCATAGGTATCAATATTCATTTATCAAATTTCTCAAATTAGTTCACGTCGACTGGGATGATCTCCTTCAGCAACAACGGATATGTATATCCGCTACAGTACATCAATCCTCCATTGTTTAATTGGTATGGTCAACCTGCTGTGGCAGTATTTGGTGCTTCCACCGATATCCGACTTGGACCTCCCAAGATGTACTATCAGGTACTTGTTGGATTTCCCGCCTTTTCGCTGATGTTTGAATTACTTTGGATTCTCTTTTTTTTCGAATTGTGGATATATGTTAATATGGTGGTCCTAGATAGAAGAAAAGTGGCTAACAGACAAGGGCTTTTATTTCCACTGTATCAGCCCGTCATATGATCTCCTCTTTAAAAAGGATAATTATCCTCCTGTTTTACTTAATTTTGATTCTTACCGTTTATTTTTATTGTATGTCCATAGGATAGAAAGGTTTAAGTGAGAAATTTATTACAACAATAAAAATAATGATTTCAAGTAAAATGTAAACACTGATTCTAATTTGATGGTAGTAGCATGTTCGGTGTAAATTTTAGGCACAGTAGCAGGCGATACGTTAGGTGCTGCAGCCCTGCTCTGGGAGTTGGTAGTAAGAGAGCCTCGTGTCTTGTGCATTGTGTACTTCAAATGGATTTCACTTCCTGCCATGGCCCTATGGTTTCTGGGAAACAAATCATGTTATAGTCATTAGTAATAGGGTCATAACTTGTATAAACACTGTTGTGTGATCGGGAGTGTAACTAATTTCCACGTTGCTGCAATAGACCGAACGCACCGTTGAAACACAGGAGAAGGAAGCGTATTTAAACGTTGATTGTTTCCTGTTTATTCTGTGGTTACTATAACAGTGATTGCCGGTCATGAGTAGATTCAACAACAGTGTTGAGATTTCTGTATGCGATTAAAGCAAAAAATGGAGCACAATGATCAGTATTAAAGTTCACATACATTCTGATCAAATAACACAATGTGTATTGTATACTTTGTATTTTGTTATTTATACATTTACTTGGATGAAAATAATTATCCGTGAACTTGAACTAGAAGTTATGTTTCCCTACAAATATGATATAACAAACACAATTTCAAATGAATGTTTCATTAAAAAACTCAGTTGTAATTCGCAACTCTCGGAAAATCCTTCATAAACCTTACTTTTCATTTATAACAACAATGTGTGATTTGTTTCCTTCCTCAACAACAATTAGAGCAATAGTACTCCCTATAATGCAATACGTGCAGGTGAGTAATAATCCCTAACAATAATATAACAGATAATAACAGATCAGCTTATTTGTTGTATTTTGTTTTACAAAATTTCCTCAAATATAACAAAAACAAATGTCTCACTCCTTTGTTGCATTAACTGTAAGCTGTGCAGAAATTTCCCTATACTATTCCCACTAGTTTACACTTCAACTCTCATTACATTATACGTACATAATATATCAACAGACCACAACTCTGTGTGGTCTTGTCTTAACAACCTGCCTACAATAATGAGCAACCATACAAAGCCCTACAGAGGAGTAATGAGAAAGTGTTCGAACACACAAACAGAGCCCTATCACACTACTCAAACTAAAATATCCATCCGCCTGTAAGTTTTACGAGTTTTACATGCACCCATGTGTGGCCCCAACCTTTCCACACAATATTCATACGCTACTACTAAAAACAAGTTCGTTAAATAATCGATAATTCAGTCACTTTCAGAACTATAGGACCTAACAACCATTCTAACTATATCATTACTTTCCTCAACATTTCTACACAATTCTTTTTCCCCCTTTTTTGGTTAAACAAAGGAATACAATGAGTTATAATGTCGATAAAGATCACGAAACCCATGTAAAAACAAACCACTCTCAATCATTTTCACATACACAAACTGTGTGACACAAACTGTAACGATACAAACTTGTCGGTGAATACCAGTTTAGGAAAGAATGTCTTGAATACTACACACATTTATGCAATGCCAGTCATCTTACATATTCTATATCTAACAAAGCTTAGATAGTACAAATCTCAACATACCTTCATAGCTGTAAAAGGTCAAAAACAGGAAGAAATCTGGGTTCACTCTTGGCGAACTGCCAAACTTCCCGAACATATTCTTTTGCTGGTTAGTCTCTGCACCAGCCGTTTCATTCGTAACAGCAAAACAAAACAAAACAAAAAAATATATATGTATATGAAGGTCATTTCATGACAAACACTATTCTCTTGATATCTTGTCGAACAAGAACATCAAAATGCATACCCCGTGTCAATCTTTCTCATCTGACATATCCGATTCGTTCGAGTCTGTTTTCAACTAGGCCATGCCTTTGCTCTCTCGTACGACTTAAGTGATCAAATTGATTTATATCTTTTTTTATTTGACCTCATGATTTATGTACATAAGGAGAGGGAAATGACTTGAAATTTACATGAATATTCTCTTTTAGGAGTGTGTATGTGTGTGTGTGTTTGTGTTTGTAAGTGTGCAACTTCATTTGCATACAAAGAAGCCTGGTTACAAGGCAAGAATGTTGCAGGTTTATTTTGTGCTGTCCGACAATATCCGAGCGAAATACGTAGATTGCTAGAAAACGTACGAGCAACATTATGTTTGCATGAGGTCATCAGGTTTGGGGGTTTAAAGCCTTAAGCAGTCTCCACATAAAAAGAAATAAAAGAAATGAAGCGAGTAATTAAAATATTGATGATGACCAAGTGTTGTTGCTGCAGCTGATCTCCTCCCTCTTAAAATGTAAATCTTCAACCCTAACCTTAATTGGTATTCAAAAGCAAACATTGTAATGTTCTCCTCGCGATCATAGTCAATTGTTTAAGGTGATAAAATCGTACATTTCCATACGTAACACCTGCCACCCACAGATGCTCGAAATGTTATTCAGCCGTATTTACACCCTGCCTTCAATACAGCCGTGTGCTGGTGAGAGAATTGTCAGGAAGTAGTGTCTTTTTATCCTTATTGTTGCGCATTTTAGGAAACTGGTATCAAAATAATTCTTATTTCTTTCTCAAAATTATGTTCAAGCAGCCAAAAATGTATATATAATAGGCTGATAGTGTAGCTTTAACTTGTATTCGTCTGTATACACCTATCTGTTTGGTTGGTTATTTCGAAGCAAAGTGTCTCATGAGCAAGGGACTAGGCCTTGTTAATGCATCTTTTCTATGTAACTACATCGCCAGGTTCACAACTGGAGAAATGGCAGAACAAGCAGTTTTTACGATTCCGTTGCTGACATACGTAGGAGAATTCTTGCGGCACCTGCCGGACTACCTAGCGATATGCGCTCCGAGAGCTTCTTCAGTGGCATGATCTTCATGTTAACGATTACGTGGGTAGACGTTCAACCCTTTGGCTCAGTATCTGGAGATGAGGTACGTGTCCCCCCCCCCCCCCTTCTATGACCTTAACATGCCTTTACAACTCTATAAGTGCAATGAAATCGATTAGCACAAGTCAGCAATTATCTGTCATATTCGCACAACGGAACGCATTTTGAATGCATCTAGTGTTTTTAGCGCGCGTCAAAGGAAAACATAACATTCGGCGAGATCGGACTGCGAGATATACATTGACTTTTTTGAAAGCATATATAAAATGATACTATTTAGATCGTGACAATTCAAATGCGTGATTTCTTTATTATTTTGTTTCAAAAGTAATACATGTTTTTACTGTATTTTCAGTAGAATCTTTGTATAGGCCTGTCCGTCGAGAAATGGGAACACATTACATTGTGATATAAGGTTCACATAGTATTGATTAGTAGTACGCATTGATCTCAGAGTAAATGCACACTTCCATAATGACTAATCTCTACACCTGTCCAGAATATAGATTGCTTTTTAAAATTCTGAATTTTGAATTAAGATACTTAAAAGAGAAATACGCTGAAGGTTAATGATGATGTTGTGTTACTTTGGATACCACATTGTCTCCCGACTTAGTTTTAATTGGTATCAAATAATATGTCAAAGTTTGATTTCACTTCATATATTCATGTATACATTATACAGTAATAAAGCAGCTACTGTGTTTTCATCATTTTCTAACATACTAAACTGTCCAAGTTCAATAGTCATCGTATGTAATGTTTCAGTTGTCAACCTACCAAGCGATTCTCTTCACCGATGGCGTGCGAAGCGGGGTTATCATCAATTTCCAGGAGGATAGTATAACCTGGAATTCTATGTCAAAAAACACGGCTGCTCGTATCGGATACAACAATTTACAAGACAGGCGCAACGAGTTCACCGACTACTCAGTAGAGGATATCCGGAGCAGCTACCGTCCTGATCAGCAAGTAGGAACGAGCGGTCAAATGGGCCGGTACTTTTATCGATTGGACAGAAATCCGTCATACTTCATCAACCCCAAGCAATATTGTTACAACTGGTTCCGGTATAGTGGGTTTTCCTTGTACAGCTCTTTCTACTTTCTCTGGAGGCGTCGTCCATGTCCCTGTTCTTGGGAACAGGCAGAGAGAGATAGGAGATATACCCCATGCAACTTTGCCGTTGTGGTAGCAGGGCAACCGCATGATATCCTCCCAAACTTCGATCCACCATGTAAGTTCAGATGATATCTTAGAGGAACTATTATGGTAAGCCCGTTTTCGAAATAACAGTTTCATTTTTGCTCAGAATTAGAACTAGAGTACCGGGATGAAAAAAAAAAGTACTGTAGTGAGAACAGATGTATGAGATTTTTGAGCAGCATTTATTTGCAGTGTCTTTGCCGCTTTGTTCTAAATACATCCGTTATTGAACGCAAATATGAAGAAAGCCAACTTGCGTGGGTGGAAGGGCTCTGCTCCGTCTATTCTAAAGGGGTAGGTACAATTTCGCATGAAATGTGCTCTTAACATGCTTATGTTTGGTTGTGGTAGAAGGGAAAGATTAGCGCACATTACACAGAAGGTACGAAGAATTGTTTATTGGAAGACATACAATGAAGTTAAATGAAGTGACACACATCATCATAATTGTATTTGGGGATATAAATAATGTCCGGTCCGGAAAGGGTGTTTTCGGTCCGATAGGTGTTACGGGGTCCTGGTTCTGGTCAAGGTGAAGTCAAGGTCGAACACTGTCCGATCAAAGGGCAAATTGGGTAGTGATGTAGGTCAAGTCAAAGTTACGTTGTTGGTTTCGGTTTGATAAGAGATGTTTTGCACTGGTTGTGGTCTGCTATGAAATGTGGGTATTTCCGGAGGTCAGTTTTTGTGAGATGCAGGGGTTGTACTAGAATTGGTAGATGTACGTTCTTCTTTTTTTTTTTCATTTGACTGGACGAAGGATGAAGAAAGGAGGGGGAGTGAATGACTAAGGAAGTACTGGATTTGGTGTAATATGACATACAGATATTTTTGAAGAAATTGTTTTTCTCAAATATGTATTGCCGACCAGTCTTTCCACACCATGGATCGCTACAGGGTCTTTGACCGGAACCAGTGTTCTACCTTTCCGGACCGGACAATGTCTATAACCATCGCCAAATATGCTGCTCGTACATTGTGACCTTGTCGTCACTTGCAGTTTGACTTGGAAATGAGTTTTTAAGACTCCCAAAGGGGCCAAATGAATAAGATGCGGGTTATGTTTCATCTTTGCTATTATTTTTACAGTGGTTTTCCTGAGAGTGAATGTGTTTTTTTTTTCGGATGCGTAAATATACATTGTATGCAAAATAGCATAATAGAAATGGCATGGTTTTAATCGTACTCTTCAAATTCAGGTAATGAGTTATCACTCTAATCGACATTAAAAAACTTCACCACACGTAACGGAATATTTCTGTATACTTCTAGTTAACTTTTATTTATGGCGACGGCATCCGTGGGCCTACGGTTGTTACCAATCACGTTCACCTAACTTCTTCTACGGCGGAGGACCTCGATGTACATACACCCAGCAAGGCTTGGTTCGCGGATACCACGGCTTCTGGCTGTCAAGTCACTACCAGTCCGTGTTGCCTTCCAATGGCAGGTGGTGGAGTTACTCTCATTTCCTCCAGTGGATCTGTGAGTAATGATTTGATCGATTTCGTCTCAATAATCGGCAATCCAGGAATATTGAGACAAAATTATTTACTTTTCTTCCATAACCGACTCTGAAACTGTCCGACATAGTATATCTTAACATACCTGATACCAACAAGAATTTTTAAATAAAATTAAGTACAAGAATGGTACATCGAGTATTTTGAACGCCGACGCCTTGTCTTCTGTATCAAAACGTAAATTCATACACTGTATATCAGTGCATGCATGCACAGCATGCACACCGATTCCCACTCTATAGCTCTGCTCGTGTGCTCTGCTGAACAGGCGAGCTGTTTGTTTCACCCCCAGCTTTAGCCGACGTATACCCGATCTTTAAAATAGGCCTCTTGCTCAGACAACTAATGACACCACTGTCGAGGCATTTTGTCGTTCTTGCAGAGGCGTAATTGGTTTATCTTCAATCTGTTGACTAGATATCGTTCTCATTTAGAATCAGCAAGTTAAAAACATTGCAAGGTAGAGATGAATAAAATATACCTTGCTTTTTTTATCATTGTGTGTGTGTGTGTGTGTGTGTGTGTGTGTGTGTTTGGCAAACCATTTCTTTCTCTTTCACATCAACTGTCTGTAATCGCTTGGAAGGCGTTGGGTATAAGAACGCCGAAACGAAAGTGTAAGGCAGATTTGTATATTTCAAGTAAATTAGTATTAATTTGCACTTTGCAGTGCTGTTGAATTGAAGTTGCTTCTGTATGCACTGGTATGTATTATGTCTATAGAGTTTGCCATCTGCATAATTTTTTTTCCAAATTAAAAAAAAAATGTCTCCTTGCTTTGTACAAATGTTTATTTGTCTATGTTTAAAAATTGCACCATTGAATTATGAGATCGCTAGCAAATGAAAAGTTTTCAACGTTTACTCATATTATACGCGTGTTTTCTTTAAGGGGGAATAGTATCTTAAAACACTCTGTCAGATTTATGAAATGTAGGGTTACACGACTTAACATTTCGTTGAAATGTCATCAGTAAAGCACGAACAGCTTTGGTATTCATTGGAGCCGTTAGACAGCAATCGGCTATACTGAGAAGAAACTAGCGCAAAAGAGGAGGTAAAACCGATGATAACAATAATAATGATAATAATGATAATAATAATAATAATAAAAATAATGATAATAATATTCATTGTTATTACCATTATTATTATTATTATCATTATTATCATAGTTATCATAATAGCTAGTTGTTATATAGCGCGTTTCACACTTGTTGAGTATCTCAATGCGCTTTACAGAATATAATTAAAAAAAGAATAGAATATAGAAGAGAGTTGCGAAGATTCTTTGGCCATGATTGTTTCTAAAGAACTCACCAACGGTAGAAATAAAATTGTGTTCATTTATAACAAGCTGACAATAAACGATAATCCTTATCCCAATGAAAGATATGCCTTAGAACAACTCCATAGTCAACGAAAAGACAGCTAACAAACACACACAGAAACACAAATGAATCACACAGAAACATAAATGAATCACTTCAGATCCTAAAGGCTCGAATTTCAAATGGAAAAGCGCATACTTATGGAACGCAAGATAACGTGGTGTTGATTGCAGTATGAATGCGCATAGAAATCAATAGTCATTGAAATGCCGGCGACCGTTGAAGAATTGTAGATATTGTTTATAATTGACATGATTTAACATAATTCAGACTGTTTGTGTGTCGTATATGTGTGTGAGCCTGTATGTTATTTGATAATAGAAATATTTCTTGTACTTTTGCTCTCTGCAGATAATGATGTGTTCCCCAAATACTTCTGCTGCAGTCGGTCAAAAAGCACCTCCTTTTGCAGGTACTACGAGAGCCAACGACCGACTGCTAGTTGCTTTGGTTACAGACCTCCCAGGCCTGGTAAGTCGGTTCTTCTGGCTTGAGTTCTTACTGAAGAAGAAAGAAAGAAAATAAAAGAAAAAAGAAAAAAATCTCTTTGAGGGCTACGCTTATGATTTCTTTCTTCTTCTTCTTTTTCTTCTTCGTCTTCGAACTTCATAACTTTTTCAGGTTAAATACATGGTAATGGTGTCATCAGCTTTTTTTTTATGCATATGCAAATCAGTCTACTGTTCTAATTATCATTTTTCTATGGATTCAATGATAATGTTTACATAATTTGAAAGAAAATGCTATATTACTATCTTAAAAAAAACTCGAAAAGTAATGTTTTCTGGGTTCTCACGCTTCTTGAATTACGCTTAACAACACGCATATTAAATTTGACACCAATTAGCTGAATATACTATTTAGACTCATGAAGATAATTTCCAAACGTTCAAAAGGTGGCATCCAAGCTTACAATTGTAGTCTACGGCAGTACCCGGCGAAAACACGAATCAACAAAAACAAAAGTACTTTCTTGATCATATACATTGAATAATAATGGAAAATGCATATTGAAATTAACTCATATTGCCAATTGTAATATTTCCGACATTTCCATCATTCCAAAGTACAAGCTGGTGTTACACAATGATTCCTGATCACAAAGGTCATTGAAAAGTCGTATTGTGTGGTTTTACTTGTTTTTTCTGTTCTTGTGATAAAATTAAAAACATATTTTGCGCTTATCACCTCCTCATACAAGTTATACCTGTGATTGGCGGAGGTTATTTTTCCGGTTCCGTATGATGACCTGTTGGTCTGCCTGTCTGTTTCTATATAAGATAACCGGATGAAAAAAAAATCACAAAACGTTTAAGATGTGTTCTTGTGATGAGGGAAGAGAGAAACGATAACATTTTCGGGGTCATGAGGTCAAAGATCAGAGGTCATATGGGTCATAAAGGGCACCAGTCCCTCGAGAATGGATGATCGGGCTTTCACCAAGCATGCTGGAAGTGTTTATAATGAAGAAAGAAAATGTCAAATTTTGGATTACTTGGTCAAAAGCTCAAATTTCCAGAGGGCACAGAAGGGGCATAGGATAAACTCAATCTGCCAATAACTTGAAAATTGATGATTGGATTTTACCATGTTCGCAGTGTGTGTTTATGAAGAAGTAAGAAAGAAAAGATTTAACTTGGGGTTTTGAGGGGATGGCTAGTAACTGATCATTGGGAATCAGTGGGAATGCTGGGGGATGATTGTTCCAATCCTTGTGCGATTCATTTAAAAGTACATTATATATCTATTGATATGTGAAAATTATTTGCTTCAGAATGGTCTCATATTCAAGTAATGTGCAGCTTAATGTTTCCTGGTTAGCATGACTGTACAGTGACGGGGCATTAAACTGCACATTACTTGAATATGAGACCGTTCTGAAGAAAATAATTTTCACAAAACAATAGATATAAAATGTACTCTTGAATGAATCCCACAAGAATTGGAACAATCATCCCCCAGCATTCCCACTCATTCCCACTGATCAGATACCAGCCGTCCCCTTTAATGGTTAAATGTCATAGAAGCACAAAATTATAAGATTATATGATTAAGATTATATAAGATAAGGTTAATCTCTCAAGAGGCCAAAGGTCATAGGTCTTGGTATAATAAAGAACATATAAAGATCTATCAGATTTTCACCAAATGTTTTGTGTAGATGTCCCTATACACTAAGATATGCTGCCTACACAATGGCGATGTTTTGATCACGTTAACATGGTTAAAGCTACCGGAATATTAGTGTTTAAATATCATGTCGTATGTTCCGATAATTTTTGATAAGCAACAATGTATTTTTCTTTCTTTCTCACAGCGTGGTTCTTTGGTGATCCTCATATTAGCACGCTGGACGGGACGGGATACACCTTTAATGGGCTCGGTGAATACATCATGCTGGAGTACACAAATGGCGACGAATTCAGGTTGCAATCGAGGACTGGCAAGGCATTTGACGAAGACGGAAATGTGTTGGAATCCGGAACAGTCTTCACTGGATTTGCCGCTTCGCAGGGCATTACAACGGTCAGTAAAAGTATCTGTGGGACCCGCTATGGGACTTAATAAAAATGAAATCTCCATAACAGTTAAATACATGCTTGGCAGTACAGAGGATGCGTTGAAAGTGAAGAGTCATAGGAGTACTTTGACTCCAAACAACTTGTTAGACCCCATAATGGACACTGGAAAACAGTGCAGAATGTGTTGCTTCACAGGACATCTAAAGGCATCATAAGATGTCTTCAAAGGAAAATGGTACCCAAAATACATTTTCAACATTTTTTTCAAAACCCCATTACGAATTTTCACCAGATTTGAGAGGAAGCATCAAGGAGGATTGTGTGGAAAATTATCAAATTGGCGCTCAATTTTCGCATCTTCATTTTCTCCTTAAAAATGGCTGGTCATATTTTCACGAAACTTGGTCGTTATTATGCCCAGCTTGATAGAATATGTATCTGTACAAGTGGGCACCATTCCCAACTTTGGGGCTTTTAGAATCCGAAGTGATACACTAAGTTAGGGCTCTATATGAGCAATTAATAGACAGACCAGTTCGTAATCACCCCATTTTCAAAGCTATGTAAAGTATAAATGTATCCTCTACCCCACCCATAGAGCGTCCCTAAATCCCTAAATTAAGGAACAAAAAGAACCCTCCAATTCAGAAATACTATGAGTAAATCTATTAGTTGATAAACTTAAAGGTTGTTTGTGGTACTCGAGGTGACTCCACTGATTTGGAACTAAATTGATTGTCACTTTATGTCTTTAGACCGTCTTTTATGGAGGACTGGAAGAGGTAGATCAAGTGTTCTTTCATTTTGCCAGAAAATGAAATTATGTTGAATTTTCTTTCAGTTTCATTTTTTCTGTAAATCGTTCTTCAGTGGCGTGACAAACTGTTGTAATTTTCTTATGAAGCGATGATTGCACCGAAAATTAAGAAAAAAAAAACACATAGCTTGAACGGACTGTTCGATTTTCCTCAATACTGATGTGTTCAACTAATGTTATTGCAAATTCTTAATTTACACTTATATTTGGGCATCACTCCTTTTACAATAATGCATTGTTTTGGTTTGGACCAACTTTATTCATGTACAAATTTTATGTCTTCTCGGATCAGGTGGAGTTCACGTTAAACGAGAATAGAACTGAAATGGGAATTCTTGTCAATGCTACCATGGTGGACTTGGACACTCTCGAGTCAGGTACGACTTACACCATTTGTTTTTTTTACTTCCGTGTCAAAATCAGTAATTGACAGCGGTTGGATCCATCTGAAATACTTTGTTTGATTTGAGACTTGCCTTTGTAATTTTCTCTTCTACCTATTCCTGGGCCCCATCTCAAATTGCTTTTTACATCGTGTACAGGCAAGGTACCGATGGTAATGACAGGTTGAAAGGAATGATGGAGGTTCGGTTGAGATAAGGATTTCTATTTTAACCTTTGCAAGATAGTTAGAAGCCACTGATTGGAAAGTGATGAGCATATAATTCTAAGAGAAATCCAAAATACATTTGATGAAAAACCGTTTGAAATGGCTGAGATATCCAATAATAGAGTAAAAGGAAGTGGTCCTAAGAAAAGGCGGCTCCACATTTTATTAGCATCCATGTGTTTTGGGGGTATCTCAGTCATTTTCAAACTATTCTAATCAAAATATCTTTGAATATACCCCTTTACATTTGATATGCTCTGTCATTTCATATTTCTGTCACATCTGTGTCATATCATTGTTTCATACTTTGTATCAACTTGTAATGATCTGTCATGGAACATTGAAAAAGACAATGCAGAAATAATACCAAACCAAAACAAACCAATATTTCAAAAGAGGCTTCTCATTATCTCACAAAAAAGTTAAAAACGTGAAACCCAGTCTCAACTAAAACTATACCATCCCTATCTGTTCTCACTTTACTAATAGCTGTGTTCCAGCCAGGACGTGTATGTATAGAAAGCATAATGCGTACGAAAATCGCTTGTCGTGGGATTGTTGTATAATATCATGCTTGGTCTCCGAGAAAACATTAAAGGGACTGTACAATACTGGTTGAGGTGGGGATTCATGTTTTGAACATTCTTATAAGTGAGCTAATGAGACACCTCTTTTGAAATATGAAAGAGCATGTAATTTTAAGAAGGATTCAATGTTTATTTGATGAAAATTGGTTTTCAAATGGCTGAGATATCCAAAAAAGTGATAATAATAAAAGGCGACATGCCACAACTTTATTAGGATCTCTTTGTTTCACCTTGTTTTTGGATATCTCAGCCATTTCAAAACCGATTTTCATCAAATAAACTTTTGATACCCCTTAGAATTGCATGCTCTTTAAGTTTTGAACGACGTTGCTGTTTAAGGTGTTCTGTTACACCAAATATTGTGTGACATGAACGCCATTATCCATACACTTTATCAAGACTTAATCTAAAGTGAGAGTTTTGGACATGCTTTGTGAGAGATCCGTACTCTACTTTGTTTTCTAGATTAGGTATCCATCATACTTTGCGCGTGTTTGCGTTTCATTTTCTGCAGATGGCTACAACTCAACGGATCCGCTTTTTTCTCTGTCGTATTCTGTCAACGAAAGCAGCAGTAACCAAACAGTCGTGTCCGTCCTGTACGCTAACCCACTTCTCGAGGATTCATCATTTGAAGTGACCTTCAAGCTTGGAATACTCGACTTAACAATGTATGGACCGAGGGAATATGCTAATAATGCAAGCGGCAGAGGATTGCTAGGTACAGCTACTTACCATCCAGTCACTCCCTCACCCAACTTTACTGATGAAAATACTGAAATATCTTTTTCATAATTGATTTATTTGATTTATTTAATTGATTTATTGATTTAATTTTACCCCGATAAACTACCGATTTAATTCAATTTAGAAATTGCTTTCACTATAAAATCTGATGAAACATAATTACATATATCAAGGCATGAGGCATATGAAAATATACAACACAAAGGCTATAAGTAAATCGATATTCAGAAAGTGAGGAATCTACATTGGCTAGACCAGACTCTTAAAGTCCCCAAGAAGTATATTTAGTAAACAATCATTCAACGGACAGAAAATGCAAAAAACATAGAAAAAACTAACCAATTTAGCATGATGTGATGGTCATAATACACAATGATAATAACAAAAAAGCATGTGAATAAATAAAAAAAAAAAACATGTTGACTTTACCAGGAGTTGATTTTGGTATTTTTGCTGAATAGACTCAGTCTCTTGGTAAAGCATTCCATAAAAATGGACCAGCATACTATAAATTTCGTTTTGAATGATGATATTTGTTATTTAGAATAGTATACAGGCTGTGCGGTTGTCTAGTATTTAGCGTAATTCTAGCATCGAGTAGCAATGAAACAGTTGCCAAGATATTTAGGCAAGATATCACTGAGATGAAAGTAGGCCTACATAAAGATACAGGCAGCGAGTTTGTTAATATTATTTGTGATTAATACAAAAAAATTGATATAATAGTCCGTGATGAGTTCACAGTTGACATTTTCGTGACTTTTCTGATTTAACTTTTTTCCAAGGACATGAATACGTTGAAATAACGTACCCTGCACAAATTGCCTAAATGCTGTTATAATACAATGTATGAGATAACACCATTTAACATAAACTTAAAAGAATATTGGAAAGTGCTATTGCACTTACAATGTTGATTGGACCAACAGCTCTAGCTAATTTATTTATATAGTCAAAATCGTCATTCAGTATTATCTCCTCCTAGGAATCTAGTTGAACGTAAAATGGGAATGTATGTGTCAGCAATGCTTATATTTACATGCTCTGCATCAATAAATTTTGTTTTGTGTGTTTTTTTTTTGGGGGGGGTGCGTTCTACAAATCTTACAGGCACTCAAATCTATATCGATTTAAAATCTATAAGGTAAAGCTAAAACCCAATGATATCCTTTGTATATTTACTTGATAATCATTATACCTCTGATTTGGTAGTCCTACTGGTAGGTTTGGAGGAGAGTGCTTTTGAAATAGAATGCCAGAAGGAGAAGCATTAAGAAAACCATCGCAAAGACATATTACATGTACCTAGAATGCTTATTGCGTATTGAACTGTTTTCAGTGTCTTGTTAACACATTTTGAATGGTTTTATGGGTGTGAGTGAGTGTGTATGTGTGTGTGTGTGTGTTTATTCGTGTGCGCGTGTGTTGTGAGGATAAAGTGTACGAATATTTCAATTTGGTTTTCACGGATACTTCTTGCTCTTCCTCACGAAAGGATTTTGGAACGACGATCCTTCTGATGACTTCGTGTTCAGAAACGGTGTAATCCTGCAACCCGAAGAGGGGAAAAACCTCACAGAAGCGCAGATTTTCGAGTTCGGCCAATCATGTGAGTGTGTACTTTTCCCCTCTAATTGGCCTATTACTGCAGATATTAACTAGAATATTGTTCTTTTTGTGGGTGTGCGTATGTGTGTGTGTGTCCGTCTCTTGCGTAAATAATGAATAACGCACTCATTCTCATGTTGAATGATGTACAAGACCTGACGGATGCCAACAGAAAAACACGTTAATTAAGTAAACGTGCGCATACATAATTCCACTTCTTCTTCTGATAACATGAAGAATCGTTTCGTCCAAATGGTCAAAATAATACACCGGAAGACAACAACATGTGAAATTGCCCTGACTAACAAATTTAATGTGTAACATTAGGGTGCAGCTCACAATAGGATCATTGATAAGTATTTGGAATAACTTATATATGATATTCATGTACATTTACAGTGTGGTACGACATTTGTTTATTCTGTGCATAAAGTTGCACAACACATGAGACAAATCTCTCGTTTGAAGAAGCTACACCCCTGTAGACAATGCCAGTGTTTATCTTGGCAATCAAGGACTTAAAAACCAAAGATATAAAACACCTGTTTCTTGACCCTGGCCTAAGCATCAGTCACCGCCACAGCGGTGGGGACGGGGGGGCACCTGCGAGAGGAGGAGATTGTTTTGGTTTTGGCATGGGCTATGTCAGTCCGGGAAACCCGCTCATGAGGACCGCCCCCGCGTACGAGGATGGTCCCTCCTCATGAGGACCTCCCCCCCCGCCTCATGAGGCCCCCCATTCACTTCTTATTCACCTCACATCTGACGTATAAATTGTCGCAACTTTGCACGGTGATTTTTTGTTACACACACATGTCCACTATATTATGATGAAAAGAAGAAAAAATCCTGTCTGTTTTTTTTTCAAAAATCGAGTTTTAATCAACCGATGCAGAGCGCCCATCAAAACACGGGCGCCAGCGCGTTCGCACAATGCAAGACTGCCGCACCGAGCGGCCTGATCCGACTAAATATTTTCGATGCTTTTTTCTGCGGCTCTCACCTCTCCGCGCACGAATCAGCCTCGTGAAGCTGAAGTCTGACATCTTTTTACACAAATTCGTAACGAGAAAAATTAAATCAGTACTAACCTGATCTTGTCCATATATTCCAAATTACTATTCCACACTGATAGAGTAGGTGGGTAGATGACATACTCCAGTTTGTTAGCAAAATAATCACTTTGTAGGTATGACGAGTTCACTTTCTTCGTCAATTCCGCCCACGATGTTAGACGGCACAGATTGGGGAAATTAAACCTAACCCTAACCCTAACCCTAACCCCTAACCCCAACCCTAACCCTAACCCTAACCATAACCATAACCAAAAACCCCTAACCAAACGTTTTTCCCATAGGTTTAACACGCGCCATGCCCCAATCTGTGCCGTCTTTAAAAAAAACGCCGCCCGCTTACCGTTAGGGCGCTTTCTCTGGAATCATCCCGCGACGCGACGTACGTCGCATCACATCACGCATCCAGCACATACCAGTCTGGTATGTGCTGGATGCGTGATGTGATGCGACGTACGTCGCGTCGCGGGATGATTCCAGAAAAAGCGCCCAAACGGCGGAATCGTGGCGGAATTGACGAAGAAAGTGAACTCGTCATACCTACAAAGTGATTATTTTGCTAACAAACTGGAGTATGTCATCTACCCACCTACTCTATCAGTGTGGAATAGTAATTTGGAATATATGGACAAGATCAGGTTAGTACTGATTTAATTTTTCTCGTTACGAATTTGTGTAAAAAGATGTCAGACTTCAGCTTCACGAGGCTGATTCGTGCGCGGAGAGGTGAGAACCGCAGAAAAAAGCATCGAAAATATTTAGTCGGATCAGGCCGCTAGGTGCGGCAGTCTTGCATTGTGCGAACGCGCTGGCGCCCGTGTTTTGATGGGCGCTCTGCATCGGTTGATTAAAACTCGATTTTTGAAGAAAAAAAAACAGACAGGATTTTTTCTTCTTTTCATCATGGATAGTGGACATGTGTGTGTAACAAAAAATCACCGTGCAAAGTTGCGACAATTTATACGTCAGATGTGAGATGAATAAGAAGTGAATGGGGGGCCTCATGAGGCGTTCCCCGGGGGGCCTCATGAGGCGGGGGGAGGTCCTCATGAGGACGGACCATCCTCGTACGCGGGGGCGGTCCTCATGAGCGGGTTTCCCGGACTGATGTAGCTCCATGGTGCGTGTGTGTGTCGGCAAGCTTCTACAATGATCTCCTTCTTATTCCTGTATTTTCGTTATTTATGGGTCAAATTTTTTCGTTCGAAATTTAAAACGGATGACCATAGAATTTCTCAATAGAATATATAATTCAAAACTTTAGAAAGAATAGAAAAAATTGAGTTCACTTTGAATGGTCTGCCACAGGCAGATATCCTTATCATGCTCTTACGTAATATGACAGCTGCTGCAGTCCATGCCGTCAATCTCTTGTTTGAGGCGAGTCCCCAACTGGGGGTCCCCAAAGTGGGGTTCAAGATTTTTCGTTTGGGAGTTGGGAGTCGAAGTATTTGTCCATTGCAAATAAACTTTCTGCTCGGCGTGACAAACTTGGAGGCCAAGCCAGGGTTTGATAACTCCAGCAGCTGTCGTATTACGTAAGAGCATGATAAGGATATCTGCCTGTGGCAGACCATTCAAAGTGAACTCAATTTTCTCTATCCTTTCTAAAGTTTTCAATTTTATATTCTATTGAGAAATTCTATGGTCATCCATTTTACATTTCGAACGAAAAAAAATTGACCCGTTAATAACGAAAATACAGGAATATGAAGGAGAGCATTGCCAGTTTGCCGGTGCTGACAATGTGCTATTTGGCAGTGAGTTACAACGGGGAGGTGAGACTACCTCCCTGGTTACAATCAGCCTGCTGACTGGATCATTGAGAAAGAGAGAGAGAGGGAGAGAGAGAGAGAGAGAGAGAGAGAGGGAGGGAGAGAGAGAGCGAGAGGGGGGGGGGGAGAGATGGGGGAGAGACAAAATGGAATGACAATAGTTCCGGTCACTGCAGTACAGGCATGCTCTGTCTGCATACGCTGAATGTCTACACTCACACACACACACGTACACACACACACGCACCATGGAGCTACATAGCCCATGCCAAAACCAAAACAATCTCCTCCTCTCGCGGTGCCTCCCCCCCCCCCCCCCCCTGTGGCGCTGTGGCGATGACTGATGCTTAGATTAGGCCAGGGTCAAGAAACTGGTGTTTTATATCTTTGATTTTATGTCATTGATTGCCAAGATATACACTGGCATTATTTACGGGTAGCCTCTTCAAACGAGAGATTTGCGTCATGCATTAAACCCTGGCTTGGCCTCCAGGTTTGACACGCCTGAGTAGAAAAGGTTATTTTGCAATGGGCAAATACATATCCTCCCACTTCTCAAACGAAGACTCGTTAGGGGGGTATAGCACCCCATCAGCTTCGTTTGCCAATGGGGTCTCGTCTCAAACGGGGGTTTGACGGCATGAGTTAGTTTATTGGGTAAGACATTTTGCGAACTAGACTAGGTATACGTTCCACCCAGATGATTAGAGAAGAAATGGAAAAACAAAGAAATTAATTCAGGTGCGAGTTTCTTTACTTTTGTCTCCTTCTACAAATTAAATTTAACAAATTCAATTTGTTAAATCAAATTTGTTACTTAATTGAATAAGGGGAAGAAACTCGCACCTGAACCTTCACCCCTCTGAATAATATATTTCTTTCAAAAATTAATTGTTGGCAACCGACATAACGAAACACGAGGTATATTACAATTATTCGTGTATTGTCACAATCTTTTCCAATGCAAGAGTTGATGCATGAAACCCTAATAATTTTTGGAACTAAAAAGAGTAATTGATATGTATGCCGTTTCCTTTTATTCAAGGGAGAATTACTCCCGACGAATCTCTCTTTGAGTATGGAGATCTTTCCTGGGACGATTACAACAACCACACTTTTGTACCGCCTTTCCTGGACGAAATCTTACGCAATGCTACCGACGAAGACAGACAAGCAGCGATGGAAACCTGCGGGGAAGATCGGGCGTGCTTGTTCGACTACCTGGTGGTTGGACCATCGCTAGGGGCAGATTCCATGGCAACAGGGGCAACCAGAGCCGAGGACGCACAAACGCTCGGTAAGATTGTTTGTCAAACGGTACTGGCAAAGTGGAAAATTTTCGGACAAGATGTCGGTGTTGAACACTATTGAAAAACAAATAGAGAGAGACATACAGACAGATATAGGGATGGAGAGATAGATAGATAGATAGATAAATAGATAGATAGATAGATAGATAGATAGATAGATGGGGGAAATAGACGGATACGACATGAATATACATGAGTGAAAAACAAGTCAGTGTGGGAGAATAGCGTAATTGTCATACTTTTTTATATGACTGACCTGAAATCAATCATAACTGTATTTTGCATTCCCACTATTTAAAAAAATGCATTTTAATCATGTGTCGGTTAGTCAGAGTTTCATTGGGAGACGAACGCATAGTGCCAGAGTTGCTATTTATTCTCTATTTCACCCCACACCTATACATGTGAAAAAAATAAACAGTTGCAAGAGAGCTTTCTTGCTTATTGGCATTATCACTGACTTTACCTTAATGTTGTTAGAGAACTTCCCTCCAAACATCACTGGAGTACTTGAGATAAGTGATACCGAAAGTTTTGATGGGAGCAGCACGCTGTGTGTCGTAGTTGGCGAGACCTACGTACTGCAGGTTATGGCGGATGATCCGAATGGAGACAACATCACGTATTCACTGGGTGGGGCTTCACCCCCCGCGGGAGCCTCGATCGGTAAGAGGGCGTAGTCGTACTAACTTCTGCAATATGCAGTCCCACATCCATTACAAACACAAACACACGCACGCGCACACACACACACACATATACAAACAAATTAAAAAATAGGGCAATATTTAAGTGTACCTGTCGTGTCATTCTCAGTTTGATAAAAGTCCATCGAGATCTTTAAGGATTTCCTCCGCGGGTTTTTTTTTTTTTGTTTTTTGTTTTGTTTGTTTGTTTGTCTTTGCCTCCGTCACGAAGGTCGGTGTAGGCATTACGCTTTCGGGTTGTCCGTCGGTCCGTCTTTCCGTCCAGAAATAATTTTGTTGACGGCGTAACCTAGAAACCGTTCCGGAATTCTAAAAAACTTTGCATAGGTACACATATGTATGAGTGGATATATAATGAAGGGTTTGTTTACAAAAACCGATAAGTCCATTTTTGAAGATTTTGAAGTACGATCTCTGTCATAAAATATAAATAAATAAATGATATATTGGTCACTACATATAAAGGTATATTTTTGAAGTTATGGTCAAAAGAAGCAAAAATTGTCTTATTATCCTCTTTATTTTTCTTGACCTTTAATCGCAAATATCTCCATTTAGCAAATATGGACTTATCGGTTTTTGCAAACAAACTCTTCATATATATATATATATATATATATATATATATAGTGCCTGAACGTATCCTCTTGAAACTAGATTCACTAGAAAAAGTTTTGTACCGTGGGTTCAAAGGTCAAGTGAAAATGCTGACATTTCACTTTTCTCTCCATATCTCGATATGGATCGAGGTGTAATGTCAAATTGTCTCAATGCATCATTACTATAATTTTCATGACTCACGAGGGGACTGCATTCTACAAGCTTGGCTTTTTAGCAGTCCCCTCCATTTCCGACCTTTTCTTTGTTATGATTCAGTCACATTTTGTCCATGTATTTCTTTAACTAGTATGTTTATTGATTCATGTAAACAAATGACGTGTATCTAACTTTCATTTGGAAATGTAAAAGTTACATTGTACTTAATTTGTTTATATGAAATTGTCATATCATATGCTTTGGCCGGAAATGAAATAAAAATGATATGAAATGAAATGAAATGTTAAGGTAGGCCTATTATATAATAAGGTATATGTGTACTGCCTGACAATGTCTTGTTGATTCGGCGGTCATCGGGTCAAAGGGAAGGGATGAAAGGTTAGATTACTATTAAGTATTTGATGTTGAAGTTACAATTGTTCTTAACGCAATATATTATGATAATAAAATATGGACTGGCCTTGAGGGGGATACGACATTTTGCCTGAACTAGAACTGCGACGAGGGCAATACAATTCTAGTGAGGGCAATTAATGTTGTATCCCCCGAAAGTACACAGTCCATGTCATTTTTATTACCAATATCAGGCATCTTGAGCCCAAAATAAATCATTACAATGTCGATTTTTTTTGCAACTTCTATATTCACGATAACAATTTTCCGCTCGGCACCAGCTCGAGCTCTACACCACATTGTGCGCTGTATCTATATACACAGCTCAGGTACGCGGCGCGCGTGTAGCAGCCAACTCACACAGGCGCAGGGATCGTCCCCTGTTTTTAATTTGCCCTCTGTCGCGAAACTCGTGTATGCGGTGCGCGTAGAAACAGCCAGCTCACACAGTAACAGCAATCGTCCTTTAGTTTTACGTGTTAACCTATGGGAATTTGCCCTTCGTCGCGAAACCTCTCTGCGAGAAACTGTCATCAACAATAAATTTTCCTGACTGGGAGCTGAAGTTCCCGGATGCTATTTTTAATATTCCCCTCGTTTTTAACAAGCAAATCCCATAAGCGTTTGCCAAAGCGGAGAATATGGAAAATTTGCTCCTCTTCTCCCTACTGGCGCGTAATCCCGGACGAGGGAAGTACAATTTTGTAGAACCGCAGATCAGATGCCTGATACGGGTAATAATATGCAATACTGAACAGTGATTTGGCAGGGAAAGATTTTGGCCATGCTGTGAAGGGTCAAGTGAATATGTATAATGTCACAATTTTCCACATAATTTCAAAATAGTTTGAAATATTGTCAGGGCAACGGATGTAACCTGTTAAGTGATTATTTGAAGCATCGCATGCCATGGAGTCAAAGGGCAAGGATCAAAAGTCAAGTGAATATTATTCTCAGATTCCCAAATACTGGCTTTCTTAAACAATCAATGTGACAGTCGCCATCCATCTAAATGAAACCTACATCATTTTAGATGAGTATGTGAAGATATCATTGCATTACTTATTATGATATCGTTTTTCTTTTACGAGAGCATGTATATACATAATGAGGTCAAGGGCTGGGCAATCTCGAGGGCGAATTCTTAGAAAATGCACTCAAGGATGCTGAAAGCAGACGATCAGTACATATTCATTCCAATGTTTTACAGCCACAGTTCAAGCAACATGGCCATTATTCTAATCAAGTAGCGAGAAATATGTATAGTATTTCTGAATTGATAAGTGGTGGAACTTCAACACTCCCCATGATGAGACCCCCCAGAACTCTATACAAGTGTGGTAATGTGGACGATAAGATGGACTTTATCTTCTTTCCGTACAACTTTCTCAACAGATTCCCAGGGAGAGTTCAGGTGGACACCACAGAACACCTCTTTTGTGACCGTCCAAATTGTAGTCAGTGACGGCACGGTGCAGGATTCACTGTTATTTGCGGTTAAGGTTTGCCACTGCGAATTCGATGGAGTTTGTGATTTTGAGACGGAGGCAGAAGGGCAGGACTTGGTGGAAAATAGTTTCACGGTACGGAACCACACTTCCTAGTCTCTCTGCACTTGTTGACATTTTGAACATAGAATGTGGTGACATTAGTTACATATGTCGTGTGCATCATTTTATTGTGTACTGATTTGGATTGATTAGGTATAGTTTGATTGACTTGTTTCCATGTTTATCAGGATACGTAAATAAGAAATTATGCAAGTGGTATTCTGTCATGTCCCATAGCATTGCTGTGAGCACTACCGCTGACCACGAAGTGATAGAGTAAGTAAACAAAAATGCTTTAGCTCAGAGAAGCTTTGGTCTCTTTGTAACCCTCTGGACAAATATTTCTATTTGATTCTTTTACTTTCATGGAGACTTAAAGGAGAGAATATGGGGAACGAGCCCTAACGGGAAGTTAGCCCTAATAAAAAAAAGTGTGAACGGTGACTGTTTCAAGAAGACGAGTAAATTCAGTGAATCCCATTATTGTATGTGGGTTTTATTTTGTATATTGGTTGGATCTACCTTGAACGTTTACCGTTTTCGGAATGGGTTTCCCCCTTATTTTAAAAGGGTAGATACTAGAGCAATTACTGACCAACAAAAACATTACCGTTACACAGGTCGTGATCTGTAATTGCACGGCGGGGAGGGCTGGGGACCACTGCGAACTCGATGAAGATGCGTGCGAAGGGGATCCATGTTATACAGGTGTAATCTGCTACGATGACCCTCCTCCCAGCACGGAGCCGCGATGCGGTCCTTGTCCTCCCAGCCTGACAGGAAACGGACTGACCTGTTTCGGTAACGTGTTCCCCCCCCCCCTCCTCAATTACTCATCTTAATTGGCTTTTGTCGAGCCCACCGAAGGTGCGGGGAGACTAAGGGATCGCCTCCTACGTCTGTCCGTCCGTCGTCCGTCCGTAACTCTACAAAAACTTGAATAACTCTCTACTGAGGACTAAGGAAAAGTGGTTATACAAAGTTACACATTTAACCAAACATAAACGTCACCTCAATGTCAAAGGTCACAGTCAGGGGTCAATTAACTTTTAGGGCCCAATGCTATTTTTTCACGGTGCATTTCGATTACGATTCATAACTTTTGATGTATAACATATGTCCCTTTGTGGCCAAACTTGGATGGTGGATGTCCCTTGGGGAGTTGAAGGTCATCAAAATATCAAAGGTCACAGACGGGGGTCAACGAACTTTTAGTGACCAATGTTAAGTTTTTATGGCGCGTTTTGATTATGGCTCAAAACTTTTAAACCGTATGTCCGTTCATGGCCAAACTTGGATGATAGATGTCCCTTGGGGAAATTAAGTTCATCACAAGGTCAAATATCATAGGCGGGGTCAATGAACTTCCGGAAGTTAGAAAAATATTAATTTCTTCTACGCGAATGGACGAGACACATTTTGGCACTTGCCTTGTCATAAAAACCGGAGAACAGTTTCTCGTGTAATAACTAATATTCATATTTTTTACTTACGTAATATCAAAATCGATTCTTTTTCCTGCCTGGATTCCGAATTATCCAATCAACTTCACAACGATTGTGTTTAAACTTGTTTTGAATTATCTTACGTATAATATTATAAAGATTTCAGCTAGTAGATTTGAGGTATTTTACGATCTTTCATTACCATGGTAATGATTAGAAACGAAATTAACTCACGTGTATTTGATGAAAACAGCATAATTAGTCCTTAACTAAGTAGCTGTGCAAGTTTAACGTGCCTTGAATTGCTCTTCTACTAGGCCCACTATGATCTCAATATTTGAACAAGCATACCAGTTTTCAAAAAAGCGGTGACTTTCAAATAGTGTGATCTGCATCAACTTTGCCTGCATATTTTTAGTTGGATGAAAATGATAGCTTTCTACCGGTGAGTGAGTTCTTCATAATAAGACATTCCAAACGGAAAGAAATCCGACAAAAGTAATTTTGTTTTCGGTTCTCGTCTGTCCTCAGATGTTGACGAATGTAGAAATGAGACCTTTCACGACTGCCAGCAGAGATGTGATAACATTCAAGGCTCGTATCTTTGCTCCTGCAACAGTGGTTACACACTGGCCCTTGATGAACGTAGCTGCGATGGTATGGTTTTTCTGTATTTCAGTTTATTTTCATGTTTGGAGATCATAAGGCCTAAAATCATCTAAAATACAACAAATATGATATGCGATAGAAAAAGGTAATGAACGCATTGGAAACAAGTTCATTTACGAGTCTTCGTGTATAAAATGTGATGTTAGTTTAACCTTCTTCTTTGGCCTATAGAGCTTTCTCAATCTTTATCAGACACGAGTGCTTAAACTATTATTTTCTTATACTGACACGACGACTTTTATCGAATGAAATATGATTCACAGGCTCTGCAATTGAGTTTTGCAATTGCCCTTATGTTTACATTTAATATTTTGTTTGAAAAAACACTATGACCTGAACTTCACTGAAACCTCTCTATACGAAAAGTTCCTGGCCATATTAAAAAAGAAGTCGCTGTCAATTTTTTCTAAAGTGTCCTGTTGATAACAAGGATCATGCTTCGTGATCGGCTGTTGCTTGAAGAAGCTACCATTCCTGCCAGATTTGTTATCCTATCGAACATTCTTTTGATAACACCAAGAAGATGAACAGCATAATGCACAGATGAATACAGAAAACATACGCACATGCAAAAGGGCAATATATCACTTGAGCGTAGAACGCATTCAATAATTTTTATTTAACGCATTCAATAATTTAGGCTGCCAAGAGTGTTAGCGGGGATACACTGATCTTGCTGCCACTTCAATAGGGCCCTCTCAAACCATTCCACTACTGATGATGGGACGAGGAAAAAGATAAAGAACTCTGGTATTGCTACAAAAATATCTTAGTCTTTTTCATGGGTGGATCCAGGAATTCCGTAAAAGGGAGACGCTTTTGAAAAATCAAAGGGAGCGCACGCAGCCCCCCCCCCCACACTTTCTTTTTCTCTTTATTTCTTTTGTTTTAACCAAAAATAAAAAGAGGGCGCGCCACCGGTGCGCCCCCTCTGGATCCGCCACTGCTCACATTTCGAATCTATACCTCGTCGAAATGATAGTTATCATTTCACACACTCGTCTAATCATTTTTAGTGGAATCTAGTGTTGTTTGTTTGATAGATACTTTATTTTCTGCAAATCAATATACATAAGTTACATAATCATGAAGATGCAGGAAATATACAAAGTAAATTCAACGCAGAGTCGTTTGACTTGCATAAACCACGATACATATAAGTACATAATCATGAACATGTAGGAAATGTATAAAATAAATTTAACACAGTCTTTTGACTTGCGTAAACAACGATATGAAAGAAATTTAATATACAGTATGCATGTCTATGCAGCAGTGATAATAATAACATTTATAGTTAAGAAACGATTATGCAGAGGGCCGCCATTATAAGCATTGCTTGAAAAGATGGCCGGCCCGAGGAAAAGATAAGGACGTACTAAATTCGTAACAATATAAATTCTGCTGCGAAGGTAGCAGGGGAAAATAAACTCTGGTGTGAGATGGTGGTGGTGGTGAATGTGTGTGCAGGTGCTTGAGGGTGCACAATGGCAGATAGGCTGGAATTTAGAATAATGAAATTGGTTTACTGAAAGAGGGGACGATATGCGCTGTTGCTATCAGGAGACCAACATTAGTTATATAATTCATTTGTTTTTAGTTCATATTTGAAGTATACTGTAATAAAATGTACTTCTTAGTGCTCTCTGTAACATGTAATTCCCATACATGTTGTTGGCGGGATGAATAACAGTCTATGTGTAAGCTTTTACACACCGTTGATAATCTGTCAGGTTGGTAATAAAATAATATCACAACTATTACTTTGGCGATTTGGTATACTACAGATCTTGCTAATTTTAATAGTGTTTCTTTTTCACATATAGATATAAACGAATGCGTGCGTGACACACATGAATGTGGAGAGAACAGCGTTTGCTCCAACACTGATGGCGGTTATTCCTGCTCTTGTGATGAAGGGTTTGTGAATACAACGACCGATGGAAGCACGTGTGAAGGTAAAAGATGTGCAGTTCATTGTTGTGGTGAATGTCTGGTCTGCGAAATCGCACGGCTGATTGTATAACGCATGGATGCTCAAATAACTTTAAGATTTAGGAAAAACTCATTAAACAAAACAAACACACATATTCCATTACATTTTAGTAAACCTCATCATGGTAGAATCATTTACCGTGCCAAGAAAGTACCTGACATGTACATGCGTAGCTATTAAAAGTAGATTTTCTGCAAATCCTCAGGGTCAAAGGTCATAAATCAAATCTCACTGATCTCGGGTTAAATTGATCTGCTTGAATGAAGCTTAAGGTATATCTAGTGGCGATGTAAATTTGAAGGGGGAGAGAAATTAATGTGTTGTAATCTCTAGTACATGATTCATGTAGGCCGTATAGTAGTAAAATGTCCGCGGTACGATAAAGGGTAAAATCACTGTACTTTTTTTTAATGCTGTTCAGGAATATCATAAGTTGGTGCAAAGGATAGACATGCATCGACATTTATTTGCATGACCATAGCAGGAATAGTAGAGGTCAAAGGGCAAATTCAAAGATCACTGTAGTTTCGTTACAAATGCCATTTTTCGATGATAGCTTCAGCCAGGAATGCCTAGTGGCAGACATACGGTAAGCAGGATGCAAATTCATTTCAGCCAGATTCCTTTTCAATTACCGGTGTTTAAGTGCAGTAGTAATCTTATTTAACGGGAAAATTCAAATTGAAAAGCATATCCTTTGTGAGGGGTATGTTTAAATCCTTGCCATGTGGTTGAGATCATTGAGCCTGGAATCAATGAAGAGGCTTGACCTACGGCGCATAAAGTAATATGGATTCTAGTCTAGTACATTCGCAGGAATTGAGCAGCTCGTTTTGTTGTGATACCTACCACAATTCCGAACTCAAGTAGTGATTTTATCTACCAGTATTGTATCATTGCTTTGTTACGATAAGAAGTGAAGCAATATGGTATAGGTTTTCCCATTCATTTTCAAAGTTTTTTTCATTCAATTTCACAATTTTTTACTTCAAATTCGTCGCAGGATGTGGGGAATAGGCCAATCTTACTTTAAAATTCGTCTTGCGTCGTTCATTTTCAAATAAAGTCCATTCAATTTTAATTTGGCATACATTTTTTTTTTTTACGTCAGTCTCACTAGCAGCACTCAAAAAAGCACGAACGATTTCGTCTTTTGTCAATCATTTTCGTTAAATTTTCATTCATATTCGTCTTATATCTCTATCCGGTGTGATTTTCCAGTCATTCATGTATTTTTTTTTTCTGTAACCGTTCACATTTTACATTCAGGAGTTAACATACACACAAGTGTCCCCCCCCCCCACACACACACACAGAACCACAGATACAGACACACACACAAGCAATCCGAGTACACACTAATACAAACAGACGTACCGTCTAGCAAACGAAAACACTGACAAACGATTTCTAGGCAAACATGATTAAAGACAAAATTTAAGTGTAGAATTGTAGCCTGTTTAATGTCAAAGAATGGATAACATAATTATGTTTGCTGCTTTCCAGGGTACAAAATTTAAAGTTTGCTTCATGCAATATGATGCGAAAACCTGAACATAACGAGTTAAAGTTCAAAATGTGAAACTGTCATACTGTCCTGGGTAATGACTTTTGACTGTCGTTTATCCTTCAATCAATTTTGGTTGGCAGTCATGTTTTGCATGTGTATTGTCTAAGCAAATGGTTTGGGAATAATGTGTAAGGATACAATTTACGAGAGAAAGTAAAAATATGTCGGCTTAAAGTTGGTTCACCATCAAAATGAAGAATCGACAACACCTGACTAATTTGAATGAAAAATTCATGAAATTGTGTGAACAAAAACGAATTTGATCTTCACATTCTGCGATCCGTCAGCGGGAGAGATGAATTTGAATGACAGTTGACGATTCTGAATGCTATGTCTTCGAAAATGTTTGACGAAAAACGAATTACAATGACAATTTACGAAATTGAAGTTAGGATATGCGTTCCACGTGCTTCTCGGGACGAAAGTGAATGATAAATCTTTGAAATTGAATGACAAAAGTGCGAGAATGGATAGGAAAACCTATAGTAAGGTTATAGAAATTCAGCACCTCAGTTTTATACAGGGCAATTTGAGCCCACAAGTGCTTCGAAGTTCAATATCAGTAAGATCGCATTTTCATTTATCTTCCTACTAATGAAGTAGGAAACTAGCAAAGGCAATGCCTACAAAGTAGGCATGAGCGTCCTAAATTTTGATATCGCTGCAACACCAAATTATCATGTTTTATACTGTTTGGGTACAGATATCGACGAGTGTGCGAATAGTGATTCTTGCGATGTCGATGCAGTCTGTGACAATACGCCAGGGTCGTACATTTGCACCTGTGTTGAAGGTTTCGTTGGAGACGGTAGAACCTGTGAAGGTGAGTAAGTCAAACACAAATCGAGTCCATGTGCATCCAAACACTCCGAACATTTATAGTAGTTTATACGTAATTCTGCAGATGTCAGTCTCGAGGGATATTGTCATGGACACCCTACAAATGATGCATGATTTGACTGCACTATACTAGATCATATACGCGACAAATGCACAATTAGCTCAAGTGCAGTTTTTATTCATCGAGGCCGAATGAAATAGAACTGCAAGTGGGCGAATTGTGCATTTGGAGTTTACATCGGCTAGGATAGCGCATGAAAGAGCATACACTATTTGTTATAGTAAGCAAATTATCAACGTTGGTGAAGGTGATGGGACAAACTATCACTTCCGAGGCGATCTGGATGTAGCTATTTTTCCGAAGCGCAGTTGAGGAAAGATAGCGTACACATTCAGATCGCCGAGGAAGTGATAGTTTGTCTCATTGCCTGAAACTAAAAGTTGATTATTTGCTTTATATTCCACATCTAGGGTCCTAGAAATTCCCACTTTATTCCACATCTGAAACCGTTTTAGCTGTCTTTAGGTATCCTTAGGGCTTAGGCTACGTGTGCGTGTAGATGACAAAACAATGAATTTGCTGCGCGCGCCGCGCGCGGCACCGAAGTGAAAAAGCGTTGCACTGGGTGATTTCAAGTTCGATGCTAGTGCTAGTGCTAGTGCTAGTGCTAGTGCTAGTGCTAGTGCTAGCCGCCAAATAACAGCGTTAAATCGAGCTCCAACACCGACGGTCAGATTAACGAGGCGATACCGATCAAAATTATCGATCACCAGCACTCGGTGTTGGATCACAGCACCGCGAGTTCCGCGGGATTGCGCGACGAAAAAGGTGATGGCGCGTGATTATAGTCAAATATTTAAAGATGCAACCAAAACTGCTTAGTTTAAGACACATAGTGAGGAAGACGGATTAAAATGCCACAAATTTCATCCATTCCCCAAAATACAACTATCTTAATTTTGCTCCCAGGCTCAGATTTATATAGCCATGTCTCGAGTGTTCGTGTTCTTTACATGGGTGACCACTGCATTAGCATAGACTTTGCACGTAAAACGTGCATCTATTATGGAAGTGTATGGCAAGCCGTTGGTGTAAAAAGTCGATAAACTCTGTTTTTCACTGATAAACTCTGTTTATCAGTGAAAAACAGTGTTTATCAACTGATAGACAGCGTTTTTCTTTGTTAAACTAAGTTTTCAACTGATAAACACAATTTATCTGACAAACTGTGTTTATCAGCGATAAACTCTGTTTATCAATTGATAAACAGTGTTTATCAATTGATAAACAGTGTTTATCAATTGATAACCAGAGTTTATCAATCTGATAAACTGAGTTTATCACTTGATAAACTGAGTTTATCAGAAAAACAGTGTTTATCAGTTGATAAACACAGTTTATCTGATAAACTCATTTTATCAGTTGATAAACAGAGTTTTTCACTTTTGATAAGCAGAGTTATTTATCTCTCCACAAGAGAGGGCGTTTTCAATTTTTGATAAAATGCTATGTTCTGCTCGTTGATAAAAATCGCAGCGCTAGTGCTTGCAATGTATCGCTGCGCTAGTTAGCTAGCTAACCGGGCCGGGTGCGCGCGGCTGCGGGTGCGCGTTGTGTCTGTAATTCTGGCAATGTTGGCTTCCCGGCTGGCCCCGCGTACATATACAGTGCCGTGTATATATATCACTAGCTGTAGATCTACGTACATGTACGTATTAACAGAGCAGACGGCTCTGCGTATTAAATGCTGCTAGCGCCCACTACCGAGACGGTTTGAATAACTCTGCCTTTCTCTGATAAACTGAGTTTATCAAGTGATAAACAGAGTTTATCAGAAAAACTGTGTTTATCAGTTGATAACTCAGTTTATCATTGATAAACAGAGTTTATCGGAAAAACTGTGTTTATCAGTTGATAAACAGAGTTTTTCTTGAAAAACAATGTTTATCAGTGATAAACACAGTTTTTCTGATAAACTCAGTTTATCAAGTGATAAATAGAGTTTATCAGTGAAAAACAGAGTTTATCGACTTTTTACACAAACGGCTTGCCATAGAAGTGCATACGGGTCTCGCAGGGCAACGTTAACACCAGCACCGAACTTGAAATGAAGAAAATGATAATCCCTAGGGGCTAGTGTTAGTCAATAGGGAAAAAGCACGTAACTCGCCAACACAGACGGCGGAGCTCGGTTCAGCAGACGACATTCAACACCAAGCCCAGCACCAACTACCGGAAATACGTCATAATTTTGAGGTCAACTCCCAACACCGACGTGATTTCAAGTTCGATTTTATCGCCGGTGCTAGCGCTGAGACAGCACTAGCACTAGCACTAGCACTAGCACTAGCACCGAACTTGAAATCACCCACTGTGTACTATCATTTATTTCGCGCGTACTCATCTTGCGCTAGGACTGTGTGGACTGTGTAGAAATCAGCGAAACAATAGGGACTATCAACATAGATTGTAACGAACTTTTCTTCTCAGGTGACGTGATGGGCTAAACTACGCTTCATCACGTGATCAGCTTTTGACCAATCATATTGCAACATTCCTAATATGGGGAATATAATGAAATATAAGGTGTCTTTATAACACTTTTTTCCTACCTCCAGGAGGGTCTAGGCCAGGACCGTTAGTTCCGTAGATCCAGCACAGAAGGATCAGAATTTCAGCTTAGGACTTCGCACCCTGCACGGTTCATGGAGAATCAAGCCTGTGTTTCCTCAAAAATAAGATATGCAAAAACAGATGTTGTCCAATTCTATAAATAGAACGGATCACAAGGTTGTAAAAGGCCCACTGTTACACGTACCACTGTGTTAGGAGCTAGCAAAATGGAGCTTTCAGTTCAGACCGCGTTACGTACCGACTTTTAAACAGAGAGAGCGTATAAGTGTACACTGATGCCTGTTCTGCGCTTCATACACATTGTGGCAGCGAATAGGAGCGCAGTGTGCATGAAGCGTAGCACGCTCGTAGCAATCTAAATGATTACATCTGTGTTCTACGAATTTTGTCCGCGTATGCTTAGAAAACACGCTATCAATACTACGGAGACGCTAGTCTACACCGTACGTACGCCATGACCTTGCGCAGTAGTGCAAAATAGGCGCCTTTTTATCGCGCACTATAACAGAATTAATGCACGTCACATGGTATAATCAACCTGACCAATCACAAATCTTACTATTGATGGCACTCTCCCCCTCTCTCTCTCTCTCTCTCTCTCTCTCTCTCTTATATATATATATATATATATATGAGAGAGAGAGAGAGAGATACATGTATATATTCCCTGCATTGCCTCAATTTCAAGCTCCGTTTTTCTATCGATCTTACACAATTCGGCGATTAATGTTAACCTTTTAATTGTCGTGCTTTCGAAGAGATAATTGCCATATTTCGTAACATCATTTTGCCGTTGACCATAATTATTTACTAGTGTGTGTCTATGTTCTTCACATAAAGACTATTGCCAGAGATTGACTTCTTCCATTTTCTGAAAACCTTTTTCTGTGCTGCTTCTAGTTGTTATTTTGACTTCCGGAAGTGCGTGTCATGAAATTTGTGATATTTGATATAAAGTTTTTACATCTTTCCTATATCTCTTCGGGAAATGATTAGGTTCTTTCTCATAACACGTACAGACTATTTATTGTGTGACGATGAATGAACGATAATGGACAAGGAATAGGTAAGCAAAAATTTTGGACCTCACAGCTCTCTCCTGATTACCCTCACTAATATCGTATGTCCGTTGCCATGCCAACAGACGAGGACGAGTGTCGGGATCCCGCTTTGAACGAATGTCACGCGCAGGCGACATGCCAAAATGAGGAAGGCTTTTACTCCTGTAGATGTAATACTGGCTGGGGTGGGGATGGCTTTAACTGTACGGATGTCAACGAGTGTGAAGAAGATACTGACGAGTGCGCCGATTTGGCCACGTGCACTAACACTTTGGGAAGCTACAGCTGTATGTGCCCCGATGGCTACATGGGTAATGGGCGAACTTGCCTGGGTAAGTTTTTTGTGTTTATTTTGTTGTTGGTTTTGTTTTGTTTTGTTTTGTTTTGTTTTTTATAATGTCGACACGAATTCTTGCGTATCATCTTAACCTTTTCTTTTCTTTTTTTTTTCATTTGAAAATATGTTTTTATGCTACTTATGGCTAGAAAGAAATCGAATTTGAGAACCACCTGTAAAACCACCTGTTAAGATCTGACAAGGTATGAACAAAGCAATACGCAAGTTGTAACGCTGTCAGTTTAACAGCGGTTTACACAGTTTCACAATGCAAACCACAACGTATTAAGTTCTAATGCCTTTTATGTGCCAGTAGAAAGCAACTTAAACTTACTCAGCAGCAAAGAACCTCGTATCGTTACTTTGTTCTGACCAATAGTGAAGTATAGCACTGACCCGTTATTAATGCTGAGACAAAAGAATATGCAGTGATAACGATTATCCTTATAGGCCTACCTTACACACACACACACACACACACGCACACGAACAAACATACATACATGTTAGTTATGTAACAGGAGCCGCTGAACATCATTTGGAATTAGGGACGGGGAGGGGATAGTGTCTATGGTACCAATATTACCCCTATTCAAGAGCCAAAAATGGATGGGGGGGGGGGTGTAGGTACCCATCCCCCCTTCTGCGGCCCCTGAATACCATTTCCATAATGTACATGCCATGCTAGCTTATTATCATGAAAGACTATCTGAAGTTTAATAACAAACACATTCACCGTGACACTTTGTTTAAGAAAAACTAAATCTATAGCTTTTTTTGTCTTGTATTCAGACAGGAATTCCTCTAGAGCTTCAGAGGAAAAACACTTTGATATTGTCATTAATGACATGAAATCAAAATTATTATCCCGTAAGCATCTTACATGTGGAAATTATAAGGTGAAACATAACACCTGCCTTTGTCTCCCATTTCCTGTCGGACTCCTTCGCATGATTTGATGAATGGCGTGATGAATGCAGATGTGAATGAATGCGACGGAAACCACGGCTGTCCATTCGGTTCCAAGTGTGTCAACACGGAAGGATCCTTCTCGTGCCCATGCGTGGATGGGTACCGAAATACGACGGATGGAATGTGCGCAGGTGAAATGTCATTACTCGGCTTAATGTACAGGTATTACACCTTGGTATTTCAAAGGGGAAGCAGTTTCGCTGTCAACTTGTAGAGCCGCTGTTCTAAAGTGAAAACAATGAAAACCACATGTCCAAAAAGTATGAACAAAGTAGGTATACATTTCATAAATATTCTTCTCGCCCTTCGAATCTGCATGTCCACATTTTCACTTGACATTGGCGATTGACTTCATCGTGAGGCCCGTTTCATATCTGTTTATTTGTTTGTTTTTCATTTGTTTCAAAGATATCAATGAGTGCGAGGTGTCGCCATGCGCAGTCAACGCGTCCTGCACCAACACGAATGGGTCATACACCTGTCAGTGCGATGAGTTCTATCAAGGCAATGGGAACGACGAATGTATCGGTAATACTAACAGCATAAACTTTATTTGTTTTTGTTCTTTTCTGAGAAGCTCAATTTGTTTCGACTCTAATTCTCTAATTTGCCTTCGTAATCAAACAATACAACTACAGAAAACTATATAGTAATAGGTAGTTTATTCACCTTTACCCTGAATACAAACAAACTTTTGCTACTTTTTTTTTATTTGACAGAATTAGCATTTAATGATTCAAGTGAAATCTAAAGCTGAAATCGCCCTGGCTAGCCAGTTTTGTACAGGTATATACAGCAATTTCCAATGATATATGTTATCGTATATCGTATATTATGTTATCGTATATGCATTCTTGTATACATTGTACTTATACCGTTGAAACAGTAACAGGAACTTATTGGAGTTTTTTGGAGGGTGGAATACTTCTTTTTTTGCAATTTTCAGTACCTTTTGTTGTTGTTGTTACCCAGAAGCAGCACCGAGCTAGACATTTATTGTGAAGAAAAGAGGAGAACAGAGTTCCTCAAGCACAATTAAAATTGAACAGAGAGAATTTGTTTTACGGTTGTCAAAAGCAACGTTTGTGCGTACGCGTACATATTATGCTTGCGTGTACGTGTATTTAAACATCGGGTAAGATTGGTAATTTTAGCTTACCATTAATTTGTTGGTTTTTCTTTATCTTAGCACTCGTTATTTTGACTTCCTTTAACACGTAGGCGTTATAGTTTTGTTACACGTGCAGGAATGTACTTGGTAGGTGGTTGCATTTGTGTATACATTGTGTAAAGTCGAAATATCTACGTCATGCCATCAAATTTGAATGAACTATGTGCATATATTTTTATTACGACAATAATTTCATTGATTCTAAATTTCAGACATTGATGAGTGTGCTCTGCAGACCGATGATTGTGACCAAGTTTGTCAAAATACTGAGCCAGGCTTTACTTGTGAGTGCAAGGATGGTTTTGAGCTGCAGAATGACACCAGATCGTGCCGAGGTAAGGTTCGAAACCAGTGAGAAGGGACGATGGTCTGCCCGTAGGATAGAAATCATGAATACATCCACATGGAATTTTGTTCGATTTTATCTACTCTCTATGACTCTAGGAAATGAGAAAGTCGACGTAGCTGATAATGATCATCTCCTGTATACTTGGTTATTATTATATGTTATTACTTGGTCACTTTCGCCTGTATCATCACTTTTATTTCCACTTTTACCTTTGAATATGACGCACATTTTTTTACACACTACCTGCATGCTTGGTAACACAGTTGCTAACAAATGAGGTTATGCATTAGAAGACATTTCTTTTTTTTTAACGGGGATGTCAAAGCGTTTTCCATAATTTCCCATCATGTAGTACATAAATCGAAACCTCCGTGATAACACTTGTGGAATTGAATATTGTGGTCCTTGAGTATAGGTACCAATACTCTGAAAACCCAAAACAAATTGCAGCTGAGAAAGGATGATGACATATCAGCTTTATAATATGAATGTACGAGTGGGGGTTCACCATAGGAATGCATGAGTGCAAATGGAAGGCTCATATATATTTCAGAAATGTAGCAGTGCAATTCCATAACAATATCACTTGCTTTAATAAGGTCACCTGTGTGGAATTTATGGATGCTTTATCCTTTTGTGCCTCTTCCTTCAGCCCCTATTCATGCATTCTAATGATGAAGCTACTATGTCATCATCCTTGCTCATTATGATTTGTTATAAATTTTGAGATCATTCTTATTTCTTGTCCCAATCATAATACATTATGAAATTCTACACCCAGTATAATCAATTTATACATGGTCAATAATGTAAAAGTCTGAAAAATCAGCCGGATTCTTTTACAGTAAGCAAATATGCAACCGAGTGGATACTTCTTACGGTACACATGGCATTGACGATGCAAAAAAAATACGCGAGAAAGGATCAAATATGAAGTATTTCTGCGAATAGATCTTACTATTTCTCGTTAATGAGCCTATACGTAAAAGCTGATAAGCTTAATAGACCAGAGATAACGATATAGCAAAATTAAGCAAAGGATCGGCATTATAGGGCCTACTGTGGTATATTGTGTGCATCGATTCTCATTTTGTTATGTAATCGAATATAAATGGCACAGTTTACTTAACGAACACTTCTAATAATCGAAAAAAATGGGACAGTTTGCTATAGCGAACACTTCGAATAAAAAATTTTGAAACGAAAATGAAAATTCAAAGGAACATCTTCTTTAAAGAGCTTAACTATCTACAGGAGAAGGATAATCTCAGTGAAACTTATACCTCTGTAGTGGAAAACTGGAATATTGCAAAACAGATAACTCTGCACCATTGTGAGTATCTTTTCTTACTTCACAGTGCTGCAGGGTGCAGAATGCGACAACACTACTGCCTCAGAGACTTGTGGGAACAACACAGTCTGTACGTACTTGAATGGTACTGCAACGTGTTCCTGCGATAAAACTGGATATGAGCTGATCAATGATACATTCTGCCAAGGTATAAGCATCTGGGGTTTTTTCTAGTATCTTTTAAGACAGTAATATAATGTTCTAGCAGTTGCTTTCGTATGCATTGTTCTGTCACAATAGCATCTATTTTAGCTTGGCCATTGAGCCGGTCTTTAGCGTTAGCTTAATAACAGTATATCAATCATGCAATTGATTTTACTCTTGTGCTTGAGTGTGATGAACTCATTCATATGTATTTAGACTATTATCGGTACTATTGTCATCGTTAAAATTATTTTACCATCACAATGTAACCCGTTTCACTAATATTTTCGATACCGCGTGATCATCAACAGTATCTCAAAATGCAAAATTCAGATTACCTACATCAGAGCAAGACTTAAATCTTGATAGATAATTGCTAAGTGCCACTGTATTTGAAATAGAAATAAAACAGGTTCAAACTGCACCAACGTTTATTTCATTATTACATCTCAAAACTTGAAGACATACTAAAAAAAAAAGAACTAAAAATATAGGAATGAGGTCATGCTTTGTCTGTCGATATATTTCATCAATCTGTATTTTTGTGGTTTTTTTTTTACTCGATCAGATGTTGATGAATGCACCCAATCGTCCTCATTGTGCGAAACCTTCTGTCATAATACTGAGGGCTCATTCATGTGTTCGTGTGCCGATGGCTATGAGCTGCACCCAAATGGAAGAAACTGTATAGGTAGGCCTACTGGTGTTTTCTGATTCCTAATACGGGGAGGAGGTGTATTTGTTAAAATTATCATGATGTCAATTGCCAGCACTTTATTTCATGTATTGAGAAAGTTTAATATGTGGTGATGATAATAGAATTATTGTGTTCTCTGTCCAGGACTACCTCTCCAGCAAAATAATGTACAGTATAAACATAGTTTCCAAAATGGCTCTGCCTGTATTAGGGCTGCCCTGCATCCATTCTAGGCACGCGGGCCTAGGGGGAGAAAGTGTTTTAAATATCTCATGAGCATCACATACGTAGTAGGATTCGAAACAGGCATCCAGTGTTTACAATTCCAGGGTATGGTCCATTGAATCATAATTATATATTTCAATACCTTTGACGCTATTAAAAAGTCTCTCTTGCTAACTTTCACTGTAAATATATACAGTTACAATAACAACTTGAGTCTACTTTTCTCCTTTTCGACTTCTATGAAATCTTTATAAATTGTTTTTTTTTAAATCAGATGTGGATGAATGTTTGGATCGTGACACGTGTGCTGAAAATGCTGACTGTACCAACATGGATGGAAACTTCACATGCAGGTGCAGGCCTGGTTTCAGCGGAAATGCCGAGAGGGATGGTTCTTGTTCAAGTATGTATTTGTTCGTTCGTTTGTTTGTTTGTTTGTTAGTTTGTTATTTTTGGATTTATTTCCAGAGACAGTAAAATCATATACAAAATAATCAGTGTTGAACATGACATAATTCAGACATACAAATCAAAGGTAAAGTTTAAAAAGTAAAATGAAAAGAAATTGGCCCCGTCATTTTATGAGCCTCTCCGTATGACTGAAGGGAAAAAAAGCTTCGAGTGTTTACATTTTAAAACCTCGAAACAATTCATTTAATTAGCCATCCATCTAAGCTCAAGATTCATTTTCATTTATAAAATAAACTGTGTCTTCACACTTACTTCAGTTAATATTTTTGTTGGCGATATGAGTATAAACGCAGAATAACCGGTATTACAGTGATATTTTTGTTTCTCAACGCATTTTAAACGATTTCGACGGAAGATTGTGCTACTGATAAATATTCAGATTCAGATGGTTGATGGACTGCTGATTGATATTTGGTGATGACTTTTCTCTTCCTCGTAGATTATCATGCAAACATTGAATCATCTTTCATAAAGAGAATTCAGTTTTTATAAAATTCATTATGTGATTAGAAATAGAAAATTGCGTTAAGGATCGGACGACAGTTTAAAAATCACACTCTTGATATACACTGTAAAGAGTGTGTAAACTCTATATGAAAAAAAAAAATGCATTTTCTATCAAGGAGCGTTTTATCTTACACGACACATTTGACATATTAGTCAGGCACATCACCCAAAACAAAAGAAGTTGAAGCAAACGACAAAAATTCCCATATATTTCCATATGTTTGTTAGCGCTTATGACATACAACTGACGAATCACTGGAGGTTTGCATTTGGAAAGCTATCAGTCATTTGTCAGAAATCGCTTTGTATTTTATTCCGGAGTATTTATACTCAATTATCACCTGGCCGAGATCCCCCTTTTGAAATCTTATCTAAACGATTTTTTGATAGATGACAACGAGTGTGAGGACACGCCTTGCGGAGAGAATGCCCTCTGTGAGGACACGGTGGGGTCCTACCGCTGCTCCTGTGACATCGGATTCATTGGCGATGGACTGAGCTGTCTGGGTAAGTGAGATTCGCAAATGGAATCGATCTCCACTTTAATAACTGTATTTGCAACTCTAGGAACTATTTGTTATTTTTTTATACTCATCACCATGATCTCCAACCTATAATTACTAATACTTTGGCTCTATGAAAACAATAAAGAAAAATCAATCTAGTTAATTACATTCTTCTTACATGTCTTATAGTCTTTATAGGTTGTTTTTTTTTCAACAATGTGATCGAAAACGCAGCGAGGAACTGGTAAAGGACAAAGTTGAGGGGTTTTTTTTTCACTCTCTCTCCCGTTGACTAATAAAGGAAAATCCTGAAATATCAACCCCGTTAACCACACACTCCCATACACGCCAAAGAAGCCCTGTGCAAGGTTAAAGGGACTGTACAGTACTGGTTGAGGTATTGATTCATGTTTTGAACATTCCTAAGTGAGATATAATGAAAAGCCTCTTATGCAATATGAAAGAGCATGTAATTTAAGAAGAATTCAACGTTTATTTGATGAAAATTGGTTTTCAAGTGGCTGAGATATCCAAAAAAGTGCTAATGATAAAAGGCGACATGCCACCACTTTATTAGAATCTCTTTGTTTCACCCTGTTTTTGGATATCTCAGCCATTTCAAAACCGATTTTCATCAAATAAACGTTGAATCCTTTTTGATACCCCTTAGAACTGCATTCCCCCTTACATCTCATAGAGTGGTTTCTGAATATGTCGCAAAATGCTAAAAGCTAAATCTACACCTCGACCAGACTGTACACACCCTTTAAAGTTTGTTTTGTTTTGTTTTTTGATTTTTTTTTCAGAGGGTTGAAAAAAGAGCAAAATCTGAAACCTGATTCAAAAATTAATCTGGAATATAATGAAACCAATTCGTCTTCATTTTCAAACTACTGTACCTCCAACCAAATTGTACGCCATTCATCTATTGCTCATATCAATGTCAGTGTTATCTGATGAATAGTTTTTAAACTATTAAGGATCAACAGTTGGCAATGTTTTTGTGACATCTAGTATAATCTACTGCAAATAGATATAACCAAAAAACAAATTGTTCAAGAAGGCATGGAACTCTTATCCCAAAATAGGCTGTGAATTTCAGTTTCACTTGAAGAATAAAGTCGCTTGGAATACAAAATAATCATGTAGAACTACAAACCTTCATGTCTGTAGCACATTATCTACAATGTCATCTCTCCCACGTATACATTTGAAAATGAGGAACACTATTGAATAGAGAGTATTCGTGCTATTTCTTATATTATCATCCCCCTCCTGATTTCAAATCTTGGTGCAAACAGATGTAGACGAGTGTGCGATCGAAAACCCATGTCATTCCGATGCGGATTGCGCCAACACGGCTGGGTCCTACAACTGCACCTGCCGAAGCGGTTACAGTGGAAACGGGACATACTGTGAAAGTACGTCACTGTACGCCAGTTTACTGGCGCCATAAAAACGTTATTACATTCATTCGGTACTTGGCCTAATCCAGTCGTGACATAATACATGTTTTTTTAAGTAAGAGAGAAAGATAAGAGAAAGAAAGGGAGAGACAGTTAGAGAATGACATTAAGTATAAGTGAGTTATGACTGAGAGTGAGTTTGTCCTTTTTGGTGGTGAGAGAACAGAGAGTGAGGGAAATATCACTCCCGTCTTTAATTTTCTTCGTTTTTGGTTTGTCTGAAAAAAAACGGTAAATTTGTATAAAGTACGTTACATATTGTATGTTATATGTCATAATATCATACCTTATATCAGATATCATTTATTACATATACAATATTTCAGACTTTATATTTTATATTATAGATTAGATATAGGATTTCAAGACGAGGGGAACACCTTATATGAGACAAATCTCGGGTGATAGATTATTAAGTAATATCAATGTCAACCATTTAAGTTGGTGAAACATAAAGCCCGAATTTACAAAGGTGGTACAATTTTCGGCCATTGTTTAAACCATGGACAAAGACCGTAGTATGGAATGGGGGCTCCAAGAGTCGCATGATATTTCGTTACGAAATCAGTTATTTCAAATGACTATTTCGTAACGAAACAGGCCATGCGACACTTGGCGCCCCATCAAAAACTACGGTCTTTCTCCATGGTTTAAACCTTGAACATGGATTGTACCACCTTCATGAATTCGCGCCAAAAAAAAAAAAAAAAAGATATGGTGTGATAACACCATACAATCAGACATGCAAAAAAAAATTAAAAAAAATAAATCGACTGCCTTGAGACAGAGAAGTCCTTAGTGTCAAGCATTTAGGATTTTACTCCACAAGTTATCGTACTATGGAATACGCGGGAAGGCCTTGGCGTGGTTCAAGAGTTATTTAGCTAACAGAAAACAGTTTGTTTCAATTAAAGATAATAACTCAGTTATAAGAGATGTATAAGTGTGGCGTCCACCACAGGGAAGTCTTCTAGGGCCGCTGTTATTCATAATATATGAAGAGTTTGTTTGCAAAAACCGATAAGTCCATTTGTGAAGATTTTCAGTTACGGTCTCTATCATAAAGTACAAAATAATACATTTTAAATGATATTTCGGTCACTACATATAAAGGTATATTTTTGAAGTTATGGCCAAAAGAAGCACAAATTTTCTTATTATTCTCTTTATTTTTCTTGACCTTTAATCGCAGATATCTCCATTTGGCAAATATGGACTTATCAGTTTTTGCGAACAAAGTCTTCATAAATTATATCAATGATTTTTCCTCTGTTCCAGAGTTACTTTCTTTTATAGACTTTGCTGATGATACCAGTGTTTTTCTTGCCCATAACGATATCGATGTTCTTGTTCAACAAGTTAACACAGAATTGAAAAAGTGACCAACTGGGTCAGAGCTAACAAATTATCATTGAATGTTCAAAAAAACAAAATATGTGCTTTTCAGTAATAATGTTGATTCTTTGAATTCAGAAATAGCTATGGATTATTGTGATTTAGAAAGTGTGTCATATTTCAAAATTCTTGGTATTTTTGTAGATAATAAACTTTCTTGGAAAATACGTATTGATCATAATTTATCTGCAAAACTTTTTATCGTAATATAGGTGTTATGAACAGACTGAAATTTTACATTCCTGAAAAAACAGTATTAGTGTTATACTCCTCTTTGATACTCCCTTACCTTTAAATTATGGAATTTTAGCTTGGGGTAATACTCATTAGACGCTGCTGAATAGAGTGCAATTACTGCAAAAGAAAGCTCTCCGTATCATTTCCAATTCTCCCACACGTTGACATACAAATGCATTGTTTGACTGTTATAAGCTGTTAAAAATCAACGAATTATTTTCATTTAATTTAGGTCAATTTATGTATATGTATGATAACAGTTTACTCCCACCTTTCTTTGGTTCTATGTTCCAAAAAAATCAATCATTCCATAATTATAGCAAAGCATACATTTATTTACACTTGACCAAATTATTGGAATTCCCTGAATCATGATATAAAATCTGCTCCTTCTATACTCATTTAAAAGGAGATTAATTTTTTTTTCTTTTACAATCTTATAATAACGACTCCCAGAATCAGATTAGTTTATAGGCTTAGTTAGTTACCGCAATATCTGCATTGCCGCTCTTTTTTATTATTGTTATTATTGCCTAAGCTTTAAGCTTTGTTTATAAGATCTTCTTTAACCTATACTTCACAGTTGAAGGGTTTGTTCTATATAATTCTTTTATTTTCTTCTTCTCTTTCTTCCTCAAACCTCCGAGGATCGTTGTCTTTGTCTTTGTTGCATATTCCTGTCTATTCCGTTACCTCTTTATCGCGCTATACAGTTTTGTTTTCTCGTCAAGTCAGTTTTTTCCCTACAAGTAGTCTTGTTGCTGTCCCAGTCTTGGCTTATGCTCATTACTCTGTTTGTTGTTTTGTGTGTAACTGTTTGTCCGTCTGTCTCTTAGTGGGCTGCCAAACTTTTTTTTTGTGACAAACCTGCTGCTGTTTTCAATTCAATTCGATTTTTGCATCGATCTTTTAATACAAGAGGGGCCCACACTCTTCAAGCATTGTCTTTTTAGTGGGTCCCTCCGTTTTGTTTTGTTTTTCACTCAATACAACAACTGCAATGTATCACTACTGTCAGTTTTTTTTTATTATTGTTGTTTTCTCTGTACAAATTGTATGCATTGTTCTTTGTGACTCAAGAAAGTGAGATTTATGTTTATATATTGTGGATAAACGAATAAATTTGAACTTGAACTTGAATTTGAACTTGAATGCACCTCAGAAATTAGCCCCTATAATACAATAAAAAGTTGAATAACATCTTTCAAACATAGATACAGTAATAGTTTAAATGCATTATAGACCCTTGAAACAGTCGGTCCTGTACCAAAAAGGCCTGAAGGCGGGTGGGGCGGTACTTTTATCTTTTTTAACTTGGCAAATCATTTGAATTAATGTCCAGTAGCATTTAATTTTGAATGAATTATAAACCACCTGTTCTAAGAAATTCGAAACTGATGAATCTTAAGTCGAATCGAAATCCGGTATTTTGGTGTAAAAGCGCCCTGCAAGAGGATATAACAACTTATCTTTCACAGACGTTGACGAGTGTACTTCGCCGACAGCATGCGCCCAAAATGCCACCTGCTCTGACTTGATCGGATCGTACAGGTGCGCCTGTAATCAGGGCTACCGGGGCGACGCGTTCGAGGTTTGCAGCAACATCGATGAGTGTGCAGAAGGCATCGCATCCTGCCATCAGCTGGCCGTCTGCACGGACTTGCCGGGCTCCTATTCATGCGTATGCCGCGAAGGGTATGAAGGAAACGGTACATTTTGCTCAGGTAAGGTTAATGAAGGCCAGTTCCACTACCATGAATTCTTTTTCTCATCAGTTTCATTATTTCCACTGCTTTCCCTTTTGTGAAATATTAATAACTTATGTATCTATGTTAAATTGACAGGGGGTGAACAGCGATGTGTTCATATCATTTCAATAAAAGTAAATTGAACAGTGAGAAATGAGAAGGTATTTGAAGGGTAACCGAAGAGATAGTCACACTGAATACAAACACGATACTTGTTACGTACTTTCCTTGGCTTTAGATGTAGGATGTAGATTTCAACACAATTCTCGGTATCGCCAACACCTACAGACCTGCGTTTTAGACGTATTATGGAATACCTCAGGGGACAAACTTACCCCGGTTTTGGCTGCATATGTACTCAGGTCACGTGTTGTCTTTTTCCAAAGGTATTTTTTTTGTTTTGTTGAAGATTTCTTCTCGTTCCATCTTCTGATCAGTACATTAAAGTCTTGCAGTAGTGAACCATTACTCTAGTGACCGCAGATCAGTAAACTTTAAAAAAAAAAACTTTCAACTCTTTTAAAGCTGAATTATAGGCAAGAAATAAGAGTAACAACGGAAAAGCAAACGAAGAACTCCCTTGAATTGTATGGGAACTGTGACCCGCGCGAGACAACCGGAAGCGACAAAGGCACCAATCATAATGAACTCTACGGTGCATTTGTGCCTGGGCTCTCCAGCGTGCGCAGAGGTTTTCTGCGCACTGGTTATACTGAGAATTGTAGGTCTTTTTTTCACAAGGAAAGACTGAGATATACATCAGATGTTCTGTAGATATACAAGACTTCTTTAGCGGCAAGAACTTATCAATGTTTAAGTTGTATCCTATGATGATAAAATTAGAGATATTCGTCACATTCATGATTGATTACAAAAAAAAAAGAATGCACATAAATTGTACGAAAGTAAACTGTAGTTCTTTGCACACGTTACAGGGTAGTGGTAGGATATTGAAACAATTGTAATTCTCTACATCTAGATAAAAATGAATGTGATGAGGATTTCTGTGGACCAAACGCTGAGTGTACTAACACGGTCGGCGCAGCCTTCTGTACTTGCTTTGACGGTTATACCATGGTGAACGACACATGTTTGGGTGAGTTAGGATTATCAATGTGGAACATAATGTAAGTAAAAAGGTCTCCTCTTATTGCGCTACTTTTTGCGGATGTGATAAATAATTTCTTTTATATGCGACAAATTGATGACTTCCAGTGTGTCGGTTTCTTCATGAGGCATTTTAATAGTCAAAGATGATTTATGAGTTCTTATACGTTAGCTTGGATTTTACGGCATCTTCGTTAATGTTTCTGACTGCGATCGTGGGGGGGGGGGGGTATGGTGGAAGTAATGATTCTGATATCGCACCACAAACTGGGTGTTACATAGGTATCAGGGAAATGGTAGTGGAAATTCGATGTCCATGTGTAAGTATCGGAAAGTCCACCAACTTTCCCATGAAGTTGACGATATGCTCAAATACGGCACTATCTAGCATATCATGCTAGGGGGTACACAATGATGTTACATGTAGTACCAAATCACTAATATTACGATTATCTGCATCGTCATGTTTCATCCTTCATAAATTAATATGGAAGTAAAACCAAATGCAAGTAGAATATCCCTTTATGTATCATGTGTATTGTCTGCTTGATTGATTAACATACTTGCCAACTAGTAAGATTTTATCAGATTCAGTAAACTTTTTCACGTGAAAAATAGCAAAATCAGATTTTTTGTCAGAGAAATCAGATTTTTTAAAAATATCTAGATATACCTTTTATGTGTATTTTCTGAAGAGTTGACCGAAAGTAAGATTTTTAACTTCAGTTTGAATATAAAATAAGATTTTTGCAATCCACGAGTCAGATATTTCATCTTGAAATGTTGGCAGGTATGGATAACCGACAATGAGAAGGATATGCGACTCTTCAAATATTACCTTTGCATTGTACTGTGACCATTGCTGTGCACTCAGTGCCAGTGACAAAACGCGGCACCCGTCTTTGACATCGTCTCACGAACCGACTTCAAATATACAGTATGAGTATTGGATTGCAATATGTCCCGTCGTGTATTCGCGCGATAATGGTTGAACGCTGTTTTGGGTGAAATTTGGCACTGAAAATACATGAAAACATTAGAAAAAATGTCAGCCAATGGTCGTCCGGATAATTGGTAATCGAGGTCTTATATAATCCCTATTATCTGTAAAGAGATAAGCAAATGCGGGCAAAGAACGCTGAGATTAATCTAGAGTATAAATGCATAATGCAATCAGCGCATAATTATGCCTATTTGCCTGCCTTCTAAAAACAGATTTCGACGAGTGTACCAACAAAGTTGACTCTTGCGACAAGGAAATCAGCGTTTGTGCCAACACGCCCGGTGGCTACGATTGCACGTGCTTGAACGGTTATGTCAATAAAAATTCATCACGGATCTGTGCAGGTATGTTACAAATTAATCATTTCGTGAGATAAATAGAAAGGGAACATAAGAGACAATTAAGTACAACGACTATACATATTGTACAAACAGTATAAATGTGTGAAAAGTGTAAGATAAAAAGGTAAGCAGCTAGATTTGATAATCTTGTCGCAGATTTCGACGAGTGCGCTGACAGTGACACACACAACTGCAATGCAAGTGACAATCGTGTCTGCGTGAACACCTTTGGGTCCTTCAGATGCGACTGTGCGGAACTTTTCGGGGAAGTAGACGGCAGATGTGTCTGTAAGTGTAACAACAATAGTAGTAGCAGAGATGATAATGGTAATGGTGCTGACAATGCTGATTATTATTACTATAATTATTATCATTATCCCAATAATTGCCATCACCATCATAGCTATAAAAATGGTGGTGAATTTGATAATATTTATGATAAGTGATAATGAAATTAATAATAACACTCACTGCTTAGCACTTCCTGCATTCAAGTTTCCAGGCCCAAATAACCGCTAAGTGGAAAAACAGCAATCATTTTATATCATCTTTTACCTTTGTTGATTTTATTTTGGCCTGGCGACACCGTCAATGAACTCTCTTCGTATTCACTACAGGTCAAATAGGAAACATTTTGTTCGCAGAACCTATGTGTTCGATTATAAGACTTCCTTTGAATTGAGACAACCTTTGTAAAGACAGGTTAATTGAAAGAAAATGTATAGAAAAAAAAGTTATTTTAATTGGTTTTCCCCTCTCTGTTATTTGCGGTCCCTGACAGCTGCCACGACACTACCTCTATCCGTTCGGCTGACAAGCGTAGCGGGGTTGAGTGTGGCCGTTTTCCCGGACTCCATTTCATCAGATTCCACACAGATGAAATTGGCTGATGATGTAAGAGTCAAAATGTTTATCTCGAGTGAAAAAATATTTCTGTATCATTCTCATTAATTGCCTCATATTTTTACTCCATGATCAGTTCCTGGTCACTCGGTGATTCTTACTCTTAAGATTAATTCCTACTTCCTATTTCCTACTTGATTCCTTAATTTCTACTCCGATTCTTATTCTTACTCGCTCCTCTCTTCAAGACCATAACATCAAATGTGAGCATGTTCTTACCAGTTGTCCTTATCGATTCCGTTGCCAATCCTTTACATATCAAAGGATTGTTAAATAGTGGCAATAAGTTCATCAGATCTCGTCTGTGTCGGACACAGATGAGTCTATAGTTACAGTCACGATTGGATTTACAGATTAATAACAACGCTCTTTGCCTGCAGAATTCAAGGAGGAGATATTATCTCAAAGTAGCTTTGAGATGGCATTTACAGGAAAAACCGAGCGGAAATGAAATTAGGTTGTTCTGTACAACGAGATAACAGCCAAACTTACAAACCTTATTATAGTGACAAAATGCACCCGTTTAATTCCTGACAACGGACCATGTCGATGCATTAACAAATATGGTGGAGTATTAAACTGCATGACGATTATAGTAAACATTGCGAAGTACATATCGGTGCAACACATGAAGAAGGTTCAATCAACACATACGATTACCAGTCAAATGTTGTTGTTTTTTTTCATAGGCTTTTTAAATACCTTTCGTCTTATCCTGCAGTTGTCTGTAGAATTTAACTTTTCAACGTGTTTCTGCCCCAGTGACTTTTATAGTAGATGTGAATTTGGCAAAGTGACTTTTAGAGCCGCTAGATATATTGTCATAAAGTTTACATCATAATTTTGTTTAGCATCATAATTCTGTTTTATATTATCATATATTCTAACTATAATGAAACATTGTTTTTAATGATTGCTTTTAATACTACACAAAATTCATGTACATTGTATATCCAATCCGTACATGTACTAACATTGGTCTGAATAACCCACGAATTTGGTGGCTCATAGATCTTGAAGACATTATGGCCCGAATTCACGTAGGTGGTACAAATTGTACCATGGTTTAAACCATGGACAAAAACCATGGAGCGCCAAGTGTCGCATGGAGTATTTCATTACAAAAAGTGCGGTGACATCCTGCATAGGAAACGAGCGTTTTTAAATGCACGCTCAGAACATGTTTTTTCCCTTTGAACTTCCGCGCGTCTAAAATCTAATGCTCCCTATTGACCGATTCTGTGACGCGCTATGTGTATTTTTGGCATGGGCAGCGCCATTACTCGGTGTCTCAGCCGACCCCCCCCCCCCCCCTCCCCACTCCCCACCCCTCTCCCTACATTAGCACGCGCGCAGAATGAAAAACTGCTTTAGCCAATGGGCGTCTCGTACTGAGTGCGCGAATGCTTGCTTAGTGCGGGAATCTTTGTTACAAGTGCGTGATAAACATGTTGCCCGGGGTGGGGGAGAGCGGGGGGGGGGGGGGGGGGGGTCGGCTGAGACACCCACTATGGCTGCGCCCAGTGCCATGAAATGTCTGCTGCCCTAAACGAACCCGAATCGGTCAATAGGACATTTACACGGACTCTCGACTTTACGAACTCATACCTCCCAGAATATGTCTTTTTGCTGATAAATGCTCCTGGTTTTTATGAAAATTTAGATTTCAAGCTTGCTCTACATACCTCATTTGTAGATTTTTGTGAAAATTTTACATCAGTACCTTTCGAGTTGAAAATTAGGTGTCATTTCTCACGCAAACGCAATCAGCTCTACGACAACACGCAATTTTGCATTGACGGCGCGGTGTGCCAACTGTGAACCTGAAGGCCATTTTGGAAGGGTTATTTTACTGCCATATCTGTTGTTTTTGTAAAATGCACCTGCCTAGTGAGTTGCAGCAAATACTCACGTGTATTTATACTGAGTTTGGAGGAATTTCGTGAAACTTCGCCATCGGTACCTTGTTGATATTCATAAACCTTGTCAGTTTAGCCCCGAGTGAATAGCCCACCAATATGTTCATACACTAAAGCAATTGCGCGTCCCTGCGTGCTTCTCACTTGAATACGCTACGCTGATTGGCTAAATGGCATTGGCCTTACGAGGTCGCATCGGGTCAACGTGTGATCGTGACGTAGCGCGTATGCAAATTCGTGACGTGACAATAGGTGCGCGCGTTTTTCTTACTACAGTGTATTTAGATTTCATTAATACATTAGCTCAACGTAGCATTTGCGGCGCGTGATTGCATCATGAATATGTATTATTCTTTAACGCTCAACGCACTGTGATTGATGGTATGCAAATGACGGATCTACGTCATAGCTCATTATACCCCCGCCAAACGAAGTTTGAAGGGGGTATATAGGAATCAGCGGACGGTCGGGCGGTCGGGCGGTCGGTCGGGCGGTCGGGCGGTCGGTCCGTTGCAAATCTTGCGTCGCGAACTACTTCCTCAGTTTTCAACCGATTCCCATAAAACTTGGCACAGATGTGTGCCTTGGGTTGTAGATGTGCAAGACATATTTTTTGACAGTACCCAAAAGTACGTTGCCATGGTAACGGCATATTATGGGCAAAAATGGGTACAAATCTTGCGTCGCGAACTCCTCCCACAGTTTTTGATCAATTTTTATGAAATTAGGTACAGATGTTCATCTGAATATGTTAATGTGCAAGACACATATTTCCGCAGTGGCAAAAAGTGCGTTGCCATGGTAACGGCATGTTATTGGTAAAATATAGGGCAAAATGGTTCATGGCAAAACTGCTTCATCAGTGTTCTTCCAATTCTCATGGAATTCATATTGAATGTCTGTCTTAGGATATAGGTCAGCATGACACATTTTTTGACAGTGACAAAAAGTATGTTGCCATGGTAGCAGCTCACATATTATGAGCCAAAATGATGGAAAATTTTGTGTTGCAAACTACTTCCTCAGTTTTTGCCCAATTTCCATGAAACTTGGTACAGATGTGTGCCTTTGGTTGTAGATGTGCAAGACGCATTTTTCGACAGTACCCGAAAGTACGTTGCCATGGTAATGGCATATTAATGGCAGAAGATCAAGGAAAGATCTTGAGGATTTAACTACTTCCTCAGTTTTTTGACCAAAGCTTATGAAATGTTGTTTGGCGGGGGTATAACCAGTCGCTGTAGCGACATTTCTAGTTATCTGTTTGTCACCGTTCGCGTGTATACTTTTTGTAATGTCGTTATGAATCAGTCATTTCGTCGATGAAATAATTATTTTGTAACGAAATGACAACATTTTGTAACTAAATAAACATTTTGTCGTCATAATGAAAATTTTGTCAACGAAACGGTCATTTTGTCGACGAAATGACCAATTTCGTAAGGAAATATTCCATGCGACACTTGGCGCTCCATGGTTTTTGTCCATGGTTTAAACCATGGTTTCATTTGTATCACCTTCGTGAATTCGGGCCTATGGATCTGATGTATTGAATGTTCTCTCGAATCATCTGAAGCAATCCACATTTTGTAGAACCTTACAAAGAAAATGACACTTAATGATGAGACATAAGTATTGTCCTTGAATACATGTGCATAAACATACTTATTAGAAAATTGAATTATATTCTTGTACTGAGAATTACAACAAATTTGTGTAGTTATGTTAATATTTGGACCCTTTAAATGTTTTCATTTTGTTTAAGTTAAAGTGAAATAAAGCGTGACATTCGTGACTACCCCCCCCCCCCCCCCCCGTATTTGCACCTCTCAACACCCCTCCTTTTTTGCGAGTAAATCCTTGGGAAAAGAATTTTTAATGGTTCTGTCAGGAAAGGGCTCAACATCTTGTCAAACATCATTTCGTATGTTTGTTGTAACGGCCCCTGCAACTTGGAACACGTCATGAAAGTAAAAATGCGACAATTTACTTATTTTGCTTCTAAATGAGTTATTTTTTTTTCGTTTGAACATTAATTGATACGATTAGAAAATTTTAAGTTACCAAAATTGGTGTTATTGTATTTTAGTCTGTACATTGTATTCTAAAAAAAAAAGAAAATAATAATAAATCGAAATTGGAATTGAAATTGAAATTAGAATGGAAACGGGACAGCATTAAAAATGAACCTGTTTATTAGTACCAGTATCTAGATTAAGTACACACATTCAGGCGCTTGACAACCGAAAGGCTTTTCTTTAACTGATGAATAGGACATTGCAAACTTAGATTTACATTCTTACGCACCAGTCCGTGATATTTCACAGAAGTTATCTTATAGACGCCCTCAACGTGTCAATTTACCACCGTTTCCCTTCAGTGAAATATTTCAACTTCCTCCGGAGAGCGTTTTGTTTAACGCTTGGAAAGTGTTGCAACGGAATACTATGCCTTCATTTAGTTCGACAGTTACTTTCTTGTAATATTGGCTTTCGTAAAGCGCTGATTATTACTATTAACGTTATAAAAATTCTTTATGGATAAATTTATATAAATGCAAGATGAATGAATATATATATATATAACATATATATATATATATATATATATATATATATATATATATATATATTATATATATATAACATATATGATTATACATATATATCACAAATATGAAAATACACGTAAACCTACAGAGAGAGAAAGAGATAGAGAAGGAGAAGAGGGAGAAACATGATTTAAACGTTTCGTGTCCTATATGAACGTCCAGCTTTGTTGTTTCCAATAGAAATGTAAACTGAGAGAAAAAAAAAACCAGAAACAATCGTAAATGTCATGCTGCTACACTACTGTTCAACTTTGTCGGAACAACAGGTCTTGCAACACCTTCGAAATATCAGCGAAAGCTCGGATGTGCTGCAGGTCTCTGTGTACAATTACACCCTGCAAGACTCTCAGGTGACAGTCACTTTCAGGGTTGATCTTCCACCATCAACGACACTCAATTCGGGAAGCCTGGAGAGCGCCTTCTACGACGGGTTGACGCAAGTCCAAAACAATTACCTTTTATTGCCCGACAATATCGTCCTTCTAAATGGTATGATATCACTTTCATATTTGGCTTTGGCACTTTTGTCTGTCTTTGTTTTACGCCTGTATTGTAGTACAGTTTTAAGCGGTTTTCTTCAAATAGCCCCTTCTAATATTATTGTATAAACCAAACACTTCAAATATTCATGCAAATTACGTCATCTTCAATATATGTTTGCAGAAAATCAAACACGGCAAAACAATTGATGTTGCTCGTTGGTTAGCACCAACGGTATTCAAAAATTTGGCAGCAGTGGGACTTTTCCAGTTCATAACATGGAATGACACAAGGGTAACAGAGAACATACAAAAAAAAATGAAAATAAAAATCGTAAGCTATACTCACTCTGCTTTTTCGGTTTTGTTTGTCTCTTTGTTTATTTTTGTTGCGCAGACGTAGATGAATGCGCAGAATCTGAGGACATATGTAGCAACGGCGAGTGCCACAACACTGACGGGAGTTATTACTGCACTTGCCTACCAGGCTACACGGGGAATGGAGACATATGCTCAGGTCAGTACTTTGCTGACACTCTGCATGCCAACGAAGAGAGTACTCTGTAATGAAACATCATAATTATGATAATCTTAGAACATAAAATGGATATTAGTCAAGCGCTGTATCCACCTTAACTGGGTGTTCCAAGCAGTATTGTGTTCATAGTGCGTGGTCAAATTATAAAAACAAACCAGCATCAAAGAAGTTCATTATACTCGTATGATGATTATGGCAAATATGATTTGAGATTCTATTTGGACGTGTCGATAGATGGCCTTACGTGTGTAGATAGTCATTTTGAAAAACATGGTCCACCATGTGCAAATGATTGGTTCCTAATTTGTGGGTACTTTTGGAACGATTTGCCATCAATGTTTCAAGAATCAAAAGGCTTTAGGATGATAATTCTCTTTAGTAAGAGTGGTACTCCATTTAGAGCAGAACAAAGGATAAAATTAGAAACAAATAGCAATAATCTGAATGATAGACGAAGTTCATTAACAAGTCAATCATATTTCAATTCAATTCACATTTATTTTGGATTAAAAAAGGTAAATTATTACAAGGTTTCTTTTGGGTAACATCTATAACAAGCGAACGCTTGTCGGGTAAGGTGCACCCTATAGCAATTGTACATGATAAACATAGATAATAATATAATATACAACATAAATGCTACAAAAATAAATACAAAAATGTATACATACATACAAACATGCATACAAAATACATCCACAGATACAAAAATAATGAACAATAGATAAGTGAGGAATCAAATAAAGTATAATGTTGGTTGAAACGTACGGTGACTCAAAAGATGTGAAATATCTGATAGGATAAGTTAAACAGAGGCCAAGAAAACAATAAAAAAAATTCAACTATTCAATCAACGTTAAGATTTAAGCGTCAATGGTATAATTCCTTAAATCTTTGTACAAATAATCAATACTAATATTGATCAACGCTAACATCCAATGATACAATGATTAAACTGAACATTTGAATAGTAACAGAAAAGAACAATAGAGCATGCAAAATACTTAACGTATATAAACTCCTCAAAAAGTTCTACAATTTAAGTTTGAGGGGTAAAATATCTCTTGTTCCTCATCATCATAATTATGTGAATGTCGTATCATTAAAAAGCTTGATTATTCCGCTTTACAATGACTTGTCACTTGTGATGCTTATGCGATCACGGAACGCGCAGTCTCTCTGAATAGGCAGCAAGGTCAAAAATGAAATGTTGCAAAATTTGTTGTTTTCAATAGTAAATTCATCCAAACTTCAGTGACAAAATATTGAAGACGCAGACAATCTTTTCTTTAACTATCTCCTCTCCATTTATTGAGAAATGGTTACATCTCATTACTTCAGTAACGGGTAGATGACCAAAGCACAGCAACTACGGCCTGACACCTCCTTCGTCGTTGAAGATCTTCGCGGTAGTTACAGGGTCATGCTTGCGATCGCTTATCGGGGGTCTGTCGGCCTTGGGCTTCCCACCACTTCGTAGGCGACGGTCTCCACCCGACATTTTCTGTTAGATCCGCTTTGCTATTGAAAATGTATACATGGTTGGTGGAGCACCAAAAGCACACGTTCATTTTTGACTGCACATTCCTCACACACACACACACACACACACACACACACACAAATAAATGTTTTAACATGTAGAATCACAAAATGAATTAGGAAAGAACGCGGGAATATTATTTTACGAAGATAGATCAAAGCACGTTTGTTTTCTGAAAAAAAAAAAAGTTGTGCATTCGTTTGTACATGAAATATTTAAGCGAATTTGAGGCTACCGTTAATGATATACAATAATAACAAAACAGAGTACTTAATTATTCACCAAGTCCCAATGTGCTCAATACGCAGTGGGAAAGAAGGAATGATGGCATGCGAAATTCATTACAAGCACAAATTCATGAAAGTAAGTACAAGAATGGAATAATGACAATGAGAAATAAGAAATCACATGATGTACACATAAATCTATACTTGAAAGTACATTGTACCTTTAAACAAAATATGTGTTACACCGTTTCAAAAATGTGTGCCTTCATTGTTAATGGTGTTTCTTTGAACGAAAAGAATGAATTTTTATACCTCCATGTGAATATCCATTGGTAGCCATTTTGCTTTAACTTCCCAGATATCAACGAATGCTTTAATGATGCCAACAACTGTACACAAGTGTGTATAAATGAGGAACCAGGGTTTACTTGCGCATGCTTCGAAGGTTACAACCTGGAGGAAGACGGATCTCAATGCTCAGGTAAGATTTCCATATGTTAACCACTCCGGCTCGAGGGGGGGGGGCACTACAGTTAGTTAGTATATTACTTGTGATTGGCTAATTTAGCAGCACGTGGCATGTATAACAACTTTACTGCAACTTACTGTTCAATATTTGCATGAAGATTCAATCATTCATACCGTTGTTTACACATAAAATGTCGTGTCTGTTTCCTTTCATTCCTCAGTTTGCACTCCAGGTGTATAATCAGCCCAATCTTGAACGTCAAATGGAAATGAGCATTATTATGTATATTTATGCATTTGTTGTGTATGCTATGTAATACATCGCATTTGAGAGCTTCACTTAAGTCAAGGTTGACCAGAACCGAATTCTCCCGAATAAATTTGGACCAATTCTTCCCGTATATGGCCGGATTTGGATGGATTCGGTGGATTCGGAACCTATTGGTTTCTGATTAGGGAGCTCAAGAAGCAGAAACGAATAGGTTCCGAATAAGTCCCGAATCAGAGCAGAATCGTCAAGAATATTGACCCAAATCAATTTTGGCCATCCCGAATAAAGCCGAATGCCAATCCGAATAGTGACCAGAATCGAGCCGTATGAGACCAGAATCGAGCCGAATGTGGCCCACATGCCCCGATTACAGCCGAATAGAGCCGAATGACAAGCCAAATGTCGACCCGAATCTGGACCAATGTTATATGATGGCCAAATGCGCAGAAAACGCCAACGAACACGCCCAAGAATTGTCCGCATTGGCCTATTTGGGTCATTCTCGCCACTCATTCAACCTATTCGACTGCTATTCGGCCGTATTCTAGCCTATTCGGCTCAATCACCTGTATTTTGCTCCGTATTCGGGTAATAGGATTCGGGGAGGTATTTGGAGATATTCTTGGGAGATTCGGCTCTATTCGTGTTACTTGGGTCTATTTGGCTAGATGATTCGGGCTGTTACTCCCCTAATGATACGAATAACCCCGAATCAGCCCAGAATACCCCGAATGCCTCCCCGAATCCAACCGAATTCCATCCGAATGCATCCCGAATGTGCCCCCAATGAAATTTGTCGGGACTACATTCGGGAGTATATTTGAGGGTATTCGGCTGATTTTGAACATTTCAAAACGAGCCGAATCACTCCACAAATGTTCCAGTTCCTCGTCATTCATACCTCATTTTCATAGCATACGGTGGTATCTTTTCTGACGTAGTGAAAATTTGTGTGTAGGTGAGGATGTACTATACTTAGCGTGTCCGTCTGCATTTCTCCGAGTATGTGGTTACAACACACTGCGCAGGTGATAAAAGGATGGTACAGTATCGGTTGAGATGGGGCCCAGGTTTCCAACGTTTTTTGATGATTGGTTTTGAAATGGATGAGATATCCAACACAAAGCAATCCTGTAAATGGTGAGATCCAACTCTTAGTAGGATAGCTTTATTTTACTTCGTTTTGGATATCTCAGTCATTTCAGATTTTCATCAGATAATTTTTGAATTCCTCTTAGATTTGCATGCTCTTTAACATTTCAACACGTGGTTCCTGAGTATCTTGCAAAAAGTTATAAGCTCAATCCTCACCTCAACCAATGCTATTCCATCCCTTGATAATATAAGCAGACGTAATGTTCATAATCTGTTTTACCACTTTCTAATGTCGAAGTTGTTCTGAAGTTTGATCGAGAGAGACAGAGAGATAGAGAGAGAAAGAGAATGTAGGATAAATATCATTACATTGGCGTTCTGTGTTCTCCAAAATTTGCCATATTGAGCGTGATATTTCAACTACTTGTCGAATATTATTTGGTAAGTTTATTCAGGAATCCATTAAAAATGTTAGGATTTACATATTTTTTGTGATTTCAAAAAGAAAATTCAAGTGACCGGAAATGAACTGAACTGAATTCACTAGTTCGTAATTGAATCTGAGAGAGGGTAGCTACGTTAAAGGCAGACGTGATTTTTCTTTTTTCTTTTTATTTCAGGCAAAAAAATATATATATATCATTTTACTCTGAATCCCTTGAGATATGATTGTGTATCTCAACCAGGAGTCGAATACTTTTTTCTTTAGTGAAACTAGGTAAGGAATATGTTTAGCAGAAATAACTCATGATGTTTTAAATTTGGTTGTCAATCTGTGCAGATATCAACGAGTGCATGGACGGCCATGGATGTCAACACGCATGTTCGAATACAAATGGTAGCTACACCTGTCTGTGTGACCTCGGATATCAACTCAACGATGATATGCGGAACTGTAGTGGTGTGTAAACAAAACTCCGTGAAATCGCTGAATTCTCAAGTATAGGCCCACTTCATTGCCGCTTCTCTTATTTTACATTGCATCAGTCTAGCTGATCCTGGTTTAAAGTTACTATTGTTATTGTAGGCCATTTGCAATCATATATTGTAGTTTTATCTGTAGAAGAAAATAGATAAATATAAGTCACTCTACCATGCTCATTCAATGATTAAACGGAAAAGAAAGTAGTAATGCATGTGACGAGTCATAACTTTCAGAGAATCATCTTTCCAGTCTCTTTTTTTTTTCGTTTTTCACTACAGACGTTAACGAATGCGAAGTCGGTCACGAATGCGAACAGATCTGTAATAACACAGATGGTAGCTACGAGTGTAGCTGTCGTGATGGCTTTATCCTTGGTTTCGACAACAGGACGTGTGTTGGTATGCATCCGAAGTCAATTTTGTTACACTGCGCCTTACGTGGTCGTTAAGTTTATCTTTATAGTTGAAGGGGAAAATAGGACCTGTTTGTTGGCATTATTTCACAGACTTTTGATAGGAGATGTCGACGTTGGAAGTGCTTTTCAATTACTTTTTTTTTTCAAAAGGAAAGAGTAATAGTAATGCATGTGACGAGGCTTAACTTTCATGTGTAATGTTTAGTAGGAGAGAAGGTTGTGATGACAAATTATCAACACGTAATCAGTATTAGATGTTCCATCTCTAAACGCTTGATTCTATCATTTTATTGCCACGCTAATATATTTTTATTGCTGATTTTCTTTCATACACTGAGTAGAAGCGAAGCAACAAAATGCGAAGCAATCTTGAGAACAACTTGCTGATGTTGATCTACTCATTGTACTATAGATTTTTTTTTTTATATGAGGGGCTTTTAGTGACATCATATCTTGCTACATCTCGACGCACAAATTGTGTTTCGTCGTACCTGTGTATGTACGTAAAATTACTCTATGTTTTATCATGTTGCAGTTTATTGTTGTTGTTGTTCTTTAACGTACGTTCCAAAACAAAAATGTAAAATGTGAAGATAATCCACTGACCAATTGATTTTGCGCCAGCATGTATTAGAAGGACGCAATTTGATATCTTCGTTTGGGGCATTAATTTGATTTAAAAAATCCCCACATCAGGCAAACTTATTGTAACTAATGGAATGTCGTTCCAACGGAAACCACATTTTGGTAACCGTTAAAGGATTTCGACAATCGAAGGAACATGTTTGCATCCATGTTGTGTCAATGTATTTGTGATACCTTTGGTTTTAACGATGGCGGATGACTATATGCGCAATCACAACTTCAGAGAAATATCTTCCTATTTTGTGTTTTCTTTTTTTTTCACTACAGACGTTAACGAATGCGAAGTTGGTCACGAGTGCGAACAGATCTGTAATAACACATATGGTAGCTACGAGTGTGCCTGTCGTGATGGTTTTGTCCTTAACTTCGACAACAGGACATGTGTTGGTATGCATCTGAAGGTCACCTTGTTAGCCTACGACTTGAGATGCCGTTCAGTTTACCTTTATATTTGAAAGAAAAAGATAGAAGCTATTGTAAGTTTTAATTTGACATTCTTTTTAATTTCAGGAGATTTCGAACTTTATACTGCTTTTCAAGGAACAGAATTATTTTTTTTCAAAAAAAGAAACAACTGACAAAATCCAGCGGACACTAGTTAGGACGTGCCGTCACGTCGTCACCTATTGCATTACCTTCTGTCATTTTCGACGTATTCCCATTTCTTCACTGCCAAAAGCCCGGTGTTGAATATGAAATACCGAGCTTGTGTTAGATTTCAGGCGCTCATTTATGGCGTTAGATTAACTCCTCCGGGTGTCATATCAAAATATGGAATAGTTTTTTTTTATTGTTTCTTATTTACTGCTCTTCTTGTTGATTTTGAACTTCAACAAGACGATCAAGAATTTTCCGATAACGTACTTGAATTTTGAAAAAAAAAGTCTGAACACATTTACACCACAGTAACATGAGTTGATGTGGTCTCCTATTGAAGCTGGCCAGGTATCATACCGTTGACATAAATACCAGCGATATCAAATCAACACCATGCGGTGCCATTATTGAATAAACACCAGCGCAGTGTCAAAATATCACCAGCTGCATTGTCAAATTAACACCACGAAGTGCCAGCTGAACGTCTTTCAACAAATTGCCATGCACAACATACTTTCTACACCTGTGGATGTGGTCCTCTATTGACACTTGATCGGTGTTAGATTTGACACCCAAGGTGTTAAATCTAACACCGATTTTTTTTTCAGTGTTGGAAATATGCACAACCTTATCACGTACATTTCCCGAGAAATGATCACTGATCTGTTAACCCAACGTAACCTCTTTTACAACAGCTTCCATTTGAACATCGAGTGAAATATCTCTTCAAAGATGTAGCAAAAAACGCTACTATTCTTAGGCGAGACGTGACAATTATTTCAATTTGCACAAATATAAAAGTGAACACACAGTCATAATCCTTTGTGCACATGGGTTGTACATAGCTACCATCGGCCAAAAAAAAAAAAAGTAGTATGGGAGATAAACCTCAAATTTAATCGAGATTTTTTTTTTCGGTAAGCAATAAACAATTTATAAACAGATTAAGTAGGAAGTAAGCAGTATACAAACGTAGACATTCTGTGGAAGAATTCAAGTCCTCAAAAATACGATATAAAACGCATTCATGCAGAAAGGCTCTTTGATAATTAACCACCAAAATTGTTCAACGTTCTATGAACAGCGAGTCTCGTTCATGCACCATGTGGAATCTGCCCTGAGTTCTTGTTCATCATGTTGGTACAACAAGAATATGGTAACCTGATCTCCTTCTTCTCCTCTGTATATTACAGAACTGAGTTTGACTTCAACAGCAAGCGATTACCTCTCTACATCACCAACTCCAACAATTGACTACCTTTCTACGATGCTTACTTCCATGATGACACCAACCGTGAAAGAATACACCGCAGAAGGAAGTACAATGCCCCAAACCACCACGATCTCTTCAACCATTGAATTAATCTTGACAACAACGAAACGATCAACAACTGAAGTACTAACAACAGAAGGGCCAACAACTGAAGAATCAACAACAGAAGAGCTAACAACAGAAGGACCAACAACTGAAGTACAAACAACAGACGGACCAACAACTGAAGGACCAACAACAGAAAGACCAACAACAGAAGGACCAACAACAGAAGGACCAACAACAGAAGGACCAACAACAGAAGGGCCCACAACAGATGGACCCACAACAGATGGACCAACAACAGAAGAGCCAACAACAGAAGGACCAACAACAGAAGGACCAACAACAGAAAGACCAACAACTGAAGGACCGACAACAGAAGTTCCACCAACAGAGATGCTAACAGTAGAAGGGCCAACAACTGATGGACTAACAACAGGAGAGCTAACAACAGAAGGGCAAACAACAGAAGGACGCACAGCAGAAGGACGCACAACAGAAGTTCCACCAACAGAAGTGCAAACAGTAGAAGGGTCAACAACTGAAGAACTAACAACAGGACGGCCAACAACAGAAGAACTAACAACAGAAGGGGCAACAACTCAAGGACCAACATCAGAGGAGCCGACAACTAAAGGACTGACAACAGAAAGGTCAACATCAGGAGGACTAACAACACAAGGGCCAACACCAACGGTTGATGTGCCCACAACAACGTTGCCGAGCTCAACGGCTGAGTCGACCGAAGGTAGGACTGTTCCTGGTAGGATCGGCAGAGGACTCAACACCATTGTCACCACCTCAGTTTCTAAACTTGCACTTACTTCAAGTTTAAAGAAAGAATGCGTTGGTAGCTTCATTGCCACTAAAATAGTTAGGTCATTTTTGTGACTTATGTAATTTCACTATTTTCGATATTGTTTTCATTCGTAATATGAACATTTTCAACAATAATCATTTCCTAATGTCATTATTAACATCGTGATGATTACCATTATTGAATCAAACTCTTTAATGTGACGATAGTCAGCGCTTGTAGTGAAAAAGACATATTGAATTGACATTGCATCACAATATAGAAGCAGAATTTCGTTATCGCTTTTCATTCTTATTTCAGGGTCTTTCTACTTACAATACGGTTTAGAAGAAGAGGACCTGGCAATGGCGAAAGATTCCGAGGGTCGAGGCTGCTACTCAGTGTCGTCAGCCGTCGGCCCCATAACAGGACTACCAGTAGGGAGGGACGCCCTCTTTTCGTATGTCAGGGTAGGTTTGATTCCAGTCCGCCATTGACGTTCATCCTCTCGGCATAGACATTAAGTGATTACTTATACCACTCATGGAACAGATGAGTCAAAGCATGTTGAAAAATTCCATCGTATAAAGCTGAAGACCTCGACACCAATGTCCTTTAGATCAATGTCAAAATAAAAGTGCAATCTCATCATGCTATATCTGTTATTCTTGAGGTCACATACTAAAAATTTAGATTTCTTTTGCTTTTTCTCTCAGATCACATCATCCGGCGCGTTGGTCTTCTCTAATGCGACCAATGATAATCTAAACAGCTTCTACAACCCTTCTCAAACTGATGAACACAGCGTCGTCTTTGTCCTTGGTGCCTCGACGGATTTCTGCAGCAATGATTCACAAATCTACTATCAGGTTAGAGCAAATTAGTTCACTTCACTTTGCTGTTTTCTCAATTACGCAAGTTCACTAATAATAAAAATAATGATAATAAATGCATTTATATGTCAATTTATGCTGGTGTTTGTAATCTCGCTAGTGCTATTCATACAAGAAAATAGAATTTATTAGTGGAAAATTGAGCAAAGAAAATGGGATTCCATAGGAATACGATGGAATCCCATTTTCTTTGCTAAATTTTCCACTAAAAAATATTCATTTGTGGTCAGTTTTCCTGTTTGCGTTTGTTACGAGAAAACTAGAAATCACAATAACATTAGGACAATGCAAGACCAAAATAGCAGGAACGAAACAACGAAGAAAAAAAAATGCATGTGATACAGAGATGAAATCATTCCTACTTGACTCTGTACGCCTCCAGAAAGAAAATTACAAATGACAAAAAAGATGAGTTTTGAGAAGAATCTCAAATGATTCAATATATGAGGCATGGTGAATGTATTCCAAAGGGTGGGGACAATGGAAGATAAGGCTCGGTCACCATAACAGGTTTTTGTACGTGGGCCGTGAAGTAATTGGAGAGAGAAAGATGAACCATAGAGTTTAGCAGATGAGGAATTGAGAGAGAGTAGGTTTTGAAAATACGTGGGTGCAAAATTACGTGTAATTTTGTACGTCAGAAGTAGAATTATGACTGTCTCTCGTGACACAAAGAGAAGTATGACATCGTGAAGAGTACACACTTTAAGTAACAAGTCGAGAAAAATATGTAATTTTTAAAAAGAAAAAAAAAAACTTGTTTAATTCCAGTGTTAGTATTCTTCTCATCAAGAAATGGTGGCACATGGAGGTTACCAAAAGTCTTTACGCTCAAAATTTGTTAACAGCTAACCTGCCATGTCAGTACTCTATTGTATCACAACATTATTTGTCTGAATTGGCTGAATTCACACGTATTTAAGAGGTGTGTATAGTCATATGCGATGTTCCAATGTTTTGGAATAATCCAACGAATAATCCAACCATGATTAAAAATTAAGATAGGGTTATCTGCTTATCAGCTGAAATAGACATTCTGATTTTTTTTTCTTGAATTCTTCGCTCTTGCTCCTCTTGAACAATCATAGAAATTATAGCAATCAAATTCGAATGCATCATCTTGGCCATAAACAAAACTAAAATAGAATGAAGGAATAATAATTTGCATTGTCTCATATCAAAGGAATACGTTGGTGATCTGGGCGCCATACAACAGTTACTGCAAGACGCTGGGGAAAGCGTCGATCTTACTGACATTGTGTACACGTACGCTCTGAAGGTCACTTTCGTCAATCTCCGTCCTGCGTTATCAACATCAAATGATGAAGTAAGTGTAGAGACAACATTTTCGATATTGATATTAAATATGTGTGACAGTGTACTTGGGCATTGTAATGCGGTAAATGTTCTTTTTTATTTGGTGTTTGTTTTCAGTTTTCATCAGACTCTTTTCTTACTGAATCTCTATGCATGTTACTTTCTGGATGCCTAACAAACTTTTATTTGATGTATTATTAAGAAAATGATGATTCCATGTCAGTTGCATTGTGCTATATATTGACTACTACACACCTTCTCATAGGAACCAAGTGATGCATGTTGCATAACAACATCGCAATACCTGGCCTCATCCCAATAAACAAGTCAAAAACTCAGCAATGGAGTTCCCATTTCACGTACGTGAGAAAGAATACCCGATGACATATATTATGATTCACTGTAAATAATATTCTACTTATTTTCTTTTGTCAAAGGTTAATACTTTCCAGGCCATTATTGGTACAAATGGCGTACACACTGTGAGCGTCTTGCATTACGATGCTAGTCAGCTGCAGTGGGATGTTGGTACACGAACCGTTGCAGCAGCGATCGGCTACCATACTGACGTCTCCTCGTTGTACCTCTATGAGAATGACATTCCGGGCAGCTACCAGCCATTGGACAATCGCATTGTCTTTAGACTGGACAACAACACCGCAGAGTTTGTCAATCCCAGGACCGAGTGTGTGGACTGGTACGAAGAGGCGGAAACAATTCCAGACAGCTCTGTGACCCTGACTTGTCCCTGCTCTCTGCTGCAATCAGTGTTTGACAGACGTTTTTCACTTTGTTCCGAGCCACCACAGTCGGCATACACGCACGGCCTGCTCCCGCCTGGTAAATCACTGACCCATTATACCTCTCATTTTGTTGTATGTTCCGGCGTACTATTCCCGCACCCCTTCCCAGAAGTAGGAGATGCACGAATTTGATCCATTGATTTTAGTAATTCTTTTCATGGTAAGGGCAAAACGAATGGAACATTCACAACAACAGCGAAAAGTGTGTCTATTTCTATTGTATGTACACTTTCCTTAAACTATTAAGGTATGTCACTGAGCGGCGAATGTTTGCTAACAACGTATGGTCGAAAATAGTTACAATAAATTCCGTCGCAAATAAAACAATCGCAAAGATACTTTAAATAATATGTTCAAAAACTTCGCCGTTCTGTTAGATAACGAGGTAGGTAATTGTTTTACGATTTTCTACTTTCGACTTTATACATAGCAGTCTTGTATAGCTACAAGCTAAAACAGAAATTTGGTGATGCCGATGGAGTTGCGTAGATCTTTTAGATTGCTTATCATATAGTGGTTATATGAAACTGCAATAATGTTTTTTAATCGGTCTGTTTCTGGGTAAGGTCCTTGCACATTGTATTTGTCCAGCTTGCAAAACTAACACCTTACCTGAATCTTATTATCACTGTAATCATCGTCATGCTCGAGATTATCATTGCTGCACCGGTAAATTGATGAACATGATAACAATTAGTATGATATTGACCTGCTTCGTTTCTATGTAGATGTATCCGAAGGAATATTGTGCTTCCAGCGGTCGCGAGGTTTGACAGTTAGTAATCCGTTTGAAGGTATTCAGCGCCAGGGTCCCGGGGTGCGTTGTTACTACGACGTTTCAACCTTCGCTCTTATCACCAATTTCCGTGGTGTCCACGCGTACAGCAGGCAGCAAAGTATAACTGCTTACACGGAAGAAGCAAAGCTTGAGCTATATGGTCAGTGTTTATATTCAGTAAAGATATTATTTTGAGTTTCAGGTCTTCAGTATCTACAGTTAAGAAGATAAGAGCTCTTTGCGAGTGTAAAGAATTTCTGAAGAGAGCAACAATACAAAAAAGAGTACCGTTCCAGTAGATGTCTTCTTTCACACAAAAGACAATCTTATACACAAAATGAATGAAGCAAAGCAAAGAATAATCAACGTCTACAGCTCAATCTCCTGTAGCTGGCTTTTCCCATCAGTTTTTGTTCATGATCAAAATCAGCCAAAACGGTAAATCTTTTTCCTCGTGGTTACATTTGCTCTCTATTACTATATTCTATGAGAGCAATGAACTTAATTAACAGACTATAGTACTGTAAGACAAGCGTTGCGTTTAGTTGATTTCGTCATATTTAACACTTCTATTTGTTATGTATGTAATCTTTGGTTCTTTCAATTTTTCAACTATCCCCGTGTTTTTTGTTTCTTTATACACTACTACATTTGCTTTTTTTAGTTAGTTGGTATGTTCCAAATCGCATTTTGATGACTATTACATAATTTTGTTCAGTGATGTGTATTGCATTTTGTTGTGAAATAAATTTTTGAGAAATTATTGTAATTCATTTATTCTAGCTCATAAAGTGAGGGGTCAGCACATATGTTTGGTGGGTGGTATGTAGTCCCTATTTACTGTGGAAGGAGTTAATGAAGAAAATGAAAGCTTTTCCTTTGAACAGACAGGTACCTTTCACTACTTAAGATATATCAATAATTTCCCGAAGCATGAAAGTGTGCCTATATATATACGTATATATATATATATATATAAAATATATTTTTTTTAATGAAAAAAAAAAAACTGGTAGTGGAGAAAGTTGTAGCTTGTGTTGCTCAGCATGACTGATCAGACATAAGATAATGCATTTTGCATTGTTTGCAAATTGTACAGGGATTCTGTGTTATCAGAATTATCATCGTTTTTGCTCACTTTTCTTATTTTGAAAGATTCTGACATTCTCCCTGCGTACTACTGCATCGTGCGCTCGGAGAGCGAGGTGTTCAAGAACCTCTATGATGAGCGTAGGAAACCCGCAACGTGCCAGGACTACAGCTTCCCGCTACAAGGTATCGGTGTTAGATTATGACATTTAGATTTGATTTTGGTGACACATCTTAGTCCCTCTTTACCATTCATAATCATATTGTTACGGCGCCCTGATTTACTGCAATTATTCAATTCAATTAAAATCAATAGTATATTTATTTTCACAAAACAAAAATACATCCTACAAATCGGTACATGAGTCATTTTGACCTTCATCCAGCTGGGAAGGACAGATCGTTGAACAAAATATAAGACATATGCATGAATAGTATTTTCACGAAAAAAAAAGCAACGCACACTTTGCCATTGTAACAAAAAAAAAGAGAAATAATCATAACGATGGAAATTAGTGTTCAACATATATGACACATACTATTTTGAATGCTCTACACTTTCTTTTCACGGACCTTCAAACCTATTCGTATATGAGAACCAAGATCTATTACATTGTTAATGTGGCATTAAAAATAGTACTGTATGCATCATTGTCTATATCTTTATCTTCCAACATAAAGGCGAGTGCGCTGAAGAATAAAATGACGTATTAGTTCTCGTTATTGTGATTACAGTATAGTATAGTGACTGTCGGAATTTTCTGAGAATGAGAATACAGGTGCAAAGGGGATGACAAAACTATGAGTGCATCTCAAAGTAGTTGAACAATTAAAATTCTGTCCTCTGTCCCATCCACAATGTCTCATTTGACCCAGATGTAGAAAATTGATATACAAGTACTTCCAACAAAGAAAAAAAAAATAAGTACACTTGTAATAATATCAATACGGGCCTAATTATATCAGTAATTATTTGATGATTTCAGATAACACGAATGAGGTCAGACTTGGACAGAGTCCATATCAGGCCATAGCACGCTGAGCATTACAAACTATATTTCATGCATTTTCATCAGCATTCACCTGGGGCGACCCTCATATCAGTACACTGGACGGTAACACGTACACATTCAACGGGCTTGGGGAGTACACCATGATTTCATTCCCAGACGAGGTGAACTTTACCCTGCAGGCCCGAACGGCTAAGGCTCTCGACGCCGACAATAACGAGGTTGACACCGGCACAGTCTACGTTGGCTTCGCTGCCGAACATGGTGGCACAAAAGTACGTTTTTCTTCGTAACTGAACTCTGCTCGATTGCTCGGTGGTTTGGACCATTTCATTAACAATTTAGATTGAAGAGATGGAAACCAGTTGGGTTGAAAGTGTTTGCTTTACCGCAGTGTTTGATTTTTCTACATTCGAAAGCCAACACCGTTTCTATTTACAGATTAGTATCCCATCATCTATCTATCTATCCATTCATCCATACTTCCGTCTCCCTGTCTATCTATCTAACTGTATATTTTACTATATATTTGGATATCAAGATATTGAATCATTTTATCCATGCATGTGTAATTTCCGAAAAGAAGAAAAAATACTTTGATGTTCGAATCATGAAGATGATAATAGTATGTGCGACAATGTCAAATGTTCACTAGCCAATGGTATAACTGGTGACACGATTGGTAGTCAGGGTAGTGATATCAATTTATAAGCCCGATCGTTTCCGTTCTTTGCACGTTTCCGATCTTTGCACGTTTCCGATATATGGTTATAGTGATTTGGAAGGACAGAAAAGAATAAGTAAATTATAACTGGATGGAGTTTTCCAATTTTTGTTATGACAAGTCACCAGATTTGGCCATGTTAACGGGAAATTGTTTCTTTGTGACAGTTTTTGCAATTGGTCACTGTCAGAGCGTCCGTGGACGTCAATTTCTTATTTTTCAGAAAGAGATTCTATTTAAAAAATAAAGTAAAATCGTTATGCATTGCATAATTTTTTATTATAAGATGAAATACGGAGGATTGCAGATGGTTGGGAGCAACAAACTATCTACATCTATGAATTTAATTCTTGCTGCCATGGGATACAAAACATTTGTTTTTTGCAGACATGTATTAATTTTCTCTTCTTTTGCTGCCACGATTTGACTAGGACTCTACATTTTATTCTGTAACACCATTTCATGTATGCGCGAAACACAATTTTTGTGTAACAGAACATTTCTAAAACAAATCAGATAATATTTCCAAGGAGATCGAACAAAGTGTATACAAAGGCTTCGACATGAACAAAATTAAGCTATTAACCTAGATATTTAGATTTAACAGCAATGTAACTGATTCAGAGAAGATTTTCAGGGAATATCACAACTTTTTAGCCAATGTAGACTTTAGTTACATATTTGTATCCATTTCTATTTCTGTTCACATTAATTATCCCGTTAGATAACTTTCCGCATAAGTTTCTGTGTATTAACTGACATTTAGTCGTCTTAAACGGAGTAATTATTACATCCCATTGCATCTAACCCAGATTTCTATTGAAAACTACTAACCCGGAGGAGATTGGATTAGACTACGACTGAACGTACGCTATGACTGCGCAGTAGTGCGAAATAGTTATATTTATCGTAACAAAATTTATGCATGTCACGTGGTATCAATCTGGCCTATCACAAATCTTGCCGTTGATAGCACTATACAGTTGCATGCATTACATATTATTTATTGTATATTATAAATTGGGCATCTTTAACCACGTGACGTGGTGCTCGCACATATCGCCGAAATTATAGGACACAAGCAGCAAAACCGACCAAAACATTCAATTATAAACATTTACAAAAGTTTCTACCCAGCACATCGTTTTTGCTTCATGCAGTAGGACGACACTCACTCCAATATGAAAAACCTGGAAGAGGGAACCATATCGTATGTCTCTAATGTCTGTCTCTTCTGTTTTGATCTGCCACGCACAACAGGTACAGCTGCTGTTGAACGATGAAAGAAATGCTATAAACATCCTTATCAATGGGACCCAGAACGTTACTGTTGATAGCATCAAACAGGGTACTGATTTTGATTATATAGTCTATTTTATCTGTTTATATGCTATAACTCTCTAAAAAAATCGAGTGAAATATTCACTCTTGAAGGAATGAATACAAAAGGAATGAATTTAGAGTGAAATTGGATTGAATTTTGAGTAAAAATGCTCATTTTCACTCATTTTGGAGTGACCTCAGGGATCAGTCGAAGATTTTGGAGTGTTCCCTGAGGTCACTCTAAAACGAGTGAAAATTAACATTTTCACTCAAAATTCACTCCAATTTCACTCTAAATTCACTCTTTTGTGTATTCACTCCTTCAAGAGTGAATATTTTCACTCGATTTTTTTTTTAGAGAGTACGTCATTTTTTCTTCGTTAATGGAAAATTGTTTTATGTCTTGATATTGACGAGACTAATAGGAAAGATAATGCAAAGTGCAAACGGAAATTTGACCTTTTCAATTATACAATCCAGACGTCATTTTAGTGTGCCTTTTTTGTTTATTTGTTTAGTTCTCATCGAGTAACAGGAAATAAAATCAATAGAACTCCAAAACACACGAATATTCATCTTAGTAAGTGTAACATAGGACCTGCCGTTTTTCCCAGCATTAATACGTTCAATGTACAATGCATTCCCGTTTATCGTAAGTTTGATTGCTAATAATTCTCCATTGGTTCTCTGATAATTTTTATAATTTCCGTTATTCTGTCTGGTGTAAAAACATCGACAAATGTCTCAGGATACTGTAATAAAAAGAGGATACTGTAATAAAAAGAGGAAGCCTGGAATCGTACATTGTAACGTTCACATTTGAGTAAACAGTCATGATTGTATCTGTTTCAATCCGCTTCGTTATTGTTCTCCGCGTGTGAGTGTATAAGAAGATAAATAAATCTGACCGAATAGGTAACAGAAGAATCTGTGTGTGTCGGTTTCGCATTAAGCTCGATGATAACGTTTTTTATGCCTCCACCACGAAGTGTCGCCACGAAGGCATTATGTTTTCGGGTTGTCCGGCCTTCCGTCCGTCCGTCCGTAATCAATTTTGTGGACAGCGTATTACTAAGAAACCGTTTGAGGTATCCTAATGAAACTTGACATGTGTAGTGGGCAAAGTTGTGCCTATCAACTTTTGAGTGCAGATGCTCAAGGTCAAAGATCAAAGGCAAGGTCAAATGCTCAAAATTTACTATTTCTCCAGTATCTATGCAATGCCTGGAGGTACATGTGTATTTTTTGAAACATAGTGCATGTATGTACTACCCAACAAAGATTCTCTAGAGAGAGTTTCGGGTCATGAGGTCAAAGGACAAGTGAATTGTTAAAATTTCACTTTTTTTCCATATCTCGGAAATGGTTCAAGGTATCTAAATGGAACTTGGTACATATGCATGTACTGACTGGCAGTGATTATTCAGGGATTCTAGGGTCATGGGGTCAGGGGTTCAAAGGTCAAGGCAAACTCCTCAAAATTTCACTTTCCCCTCATATTTATGCAATGCCTGCCGGATTTTTTTCCTGAATCTTAAAAAGTATACATGTATTACCCGATAGAGATTCTCTGGGAAGTTTTTTGACAGAAAGGGCAAAGGTCAAGTGAAAGTGCTAAATTTCACTTTTTCTTCCATATCTCCAAAGTGGTTAAAGGTATCATCATGAAACTTTGTACATATTTATGCATGTTCTGCTTGACAGTGATTCTCATGGGAATTTTAGGGTCATGGGGCAAAGGCCAGTTTAAAATGCTAACATTAATTTAATACTGAAATTACACTTTTTCTCCATATCTTAAAAAAGAATTACTCAATGCATAAACATATACAAAAACATCAAAAGTCAATTAGAAATCCTCAAATCCTTGAATACATGCTCCCTTAGAAAATAAACCATTCATCCAATGAAACCTAGTTCAAAGTGAACATTCAACACATTCATGACAAACATGTCATTTTGATATTTTGCCAATTATGTTTAACCGTCATCACACATTGTAAAGACGTACTATGTACCTATAAGGGGAATCATGCATTATGGCAGAGGCGTACCAGTCGCCATAATTAGCAACATTTCTAGTTAACATTTCTTATATGTATTGACAAAACCTTTTCCGTCGCAAATGCGGAAAAGCAACAAAGCATTTAATGAGCCCCTCACCAGAGTAACCGTCTAATGCAAGTAAATCAATAAAACATTCAATTAGTACCAACAAGAGTAGCCGTATGATGCAAGTCAAATGTCGAATTTTATTGCAAACAGGTGGCTATCAGGACGACGACTCAGGTCTCTTCATAGAGTACGACCCACCCAGTGAGTACAAGGAGAACGCAGAGATTCTCGTATCGTTCGAGATTAACAGAATGGAAGGCATCGCCATCAGTTTCTCCGTCATCCAAGGATACAAGAGCCTGTCGTTTTCTTTCCATGCACCGCCAGAATACTCGACCATAGGAACAAGTTATGGTCTACTTGGTGAGGAATCAAAGCACAAACACACACACAAACACGCCAACACACACTCACAGATATACTCACAAACTCTATCTTGCCCTCGTACTTTTTTTTTTATAGAAATAGCTTCATGTGACACTCGCAATATGTCTTGAGACACTGCCTACAACACACGTGCTCACTCGTGCTTATATGAATAAGCAATTCATACAGAATCACAAATGACATCATAAGCACGTGTATTCATGGTATCATTCGTCAATGAACAGAACCGTTACACAAAATTATCATTTGCTAGAATCCCACATATTCTGAAAACGTTTATTTATTGTGTTTTGTGTTAAAGGCGTGAGACAAGCTCAGTAATGTGTGCTTCTTTCTATGTTAGGCATTACCTAATTTGCGATTCTCGCACTCGAGTGACATAGCACCCGTGGGTGTCTCTCTCTCCCTCTCTCCCTCCCTCCCTCCCTCCCTCCCTCTCTCTCTCTCTCTCTCTCTCTCTCTCTATGACGCACAGGACAGAGTGGATCAGTGATAATTGGATGCGCGGGTTTAACTTTGGAACAGTTTAAACCCACGAGCGCAGCGAGTGGGTTTTAGACTGTTCTAAAGTTAAACGAAAATAGTTAAACGAAATAGGCCTGTGCGTCATTTGTGTTATGAAATGGGCCCGTAAATTCATGAAATACAACCATTTTCCCCATCATGCATCCGGTACACCTACAACACTATAGAAGACTTGAGCCATGCGTTCGGATTTTACCGGATGCATGGCCATGCGTTCGAATTTTACCGGACGCATGGTTCAGTGTGGGTCAGTAAAAATCAATGCGTGACAATTGACCAATCAGATTGCAGAGATTCTAAAGCCCATTTTATAACATACCCATAAAATGTAATATCTATGAAAGGTAGAGATGGTAACGAATTATTAGAGTCAAACAAGTTTAAATGGTTGCATCGTATGCGCTTTGCATTATGCGTCTTCGTTAAGATTTCGAATTGTTCGTAATCCTGAAGATGACTGTGTTTTCATAACTACGATAAGCACTGTTATATAGGAAAGGCGTCATTATGTTATCGTAGCATCATTGTCTGAAACCCTGAAGAAGACGCAAGACGCGTTAGAAATTTGGTTGACTTTCATAATAATGCATGAAGTGATCTTTTTCCTCCATCCTTTGTCTGTTTGTGTGCTGAAGCAAACACGTGGACTAAAATTCACGTTATAATATTTATATAAACCTATCGCACATCATATTGTCTAATATAATATTATTCATAATTGGTTGATGCGAAACACATAACATCCATTGTATCTTGATTACAAAGTTAGTTTATGAGACGTTGTGCCTTGCAATTAATGACACAAAGGGTGAATACGACTAGAACCGTTATAGACTGTATGTACCCAAAAACGAAGTCTGTATTTTGAGTATATTAAACTGTGCATTTCATCGTGTATTATGCGTGTTATAAACATTATAAACTGTACTTACAATTTATATGTTACATCCTATGTCAAAATTTTCTATATTGATACATCCAGACACAGAGAGAGAGAAATAGACAGAGAAAGAAAGAGAGGTAGAGAGCGAGAGAATAGGAGAGAGGGAATGACAGAAAAAGGAAGAGAGAGGGAGATGAGATGATTAGTGGGGATATAAAAGTTTCTCTTTCAGTTGCCCTTCTAGAGTTGATGAAATAATCCTGATGGCAATCGCTCATTTTAACCTTTCTACAGGAGTGTGGAACGGTAATGCTACCGATGACTTCCTATTGAGAAATGGCACTACCTTCGAAACGCCATCCAATGGAACCCTGGAAGAGTCTCAGATTTATGCATTCGGTCAATCCTGTAAGTACTGGTATTATTCTCTGAAAGCACACACTGGTCCGCGCTGTTGCGTCAAATAGATATGTACATGTGACAAGGTCTAGAGCACAAAACATATTTTCCAGAGATGGAAATTCTCTTGAGGTTTCTCTTCTAATAAGCAAGTTAATCATCATTCACATAAACGGAAATGTCTTCATGTGCTTTGTATCCTAAGGCCTACCATAATATATCAATGTAGATTGTGTGCATCTTTTGACAAAATGTTGTTACTATTATTATTATGTCCAGACTTTATATTCCCTAAATCTTGGGATCAAGGATTTCGGCTGAAGTAACAGCCAAGATAATCGCGATTCTTCGATCAATTTTAGAGCAAGTTAACCGAACCAAAACTTAGTTCAAAACATGACACTTAGCCCTCTAAGGTTGGTTTATCATTCGTCATTGTCCTCTACAAGTAAATGACAAATCCGCGCTGATTACGCAACTATGACGTCACCTGTTTTATTCGGGGGTTTTGTGCAACATGTCCTTGAAGTAATCTGAGCAAAAGCATGAAATTAATCCTTTCACCAAATCGTAGAGCTTGCTTAACGAACTCATCTCCGGCATTTTACATTTTTTAACCTGATAGTTTAAGTAATTAAATCCTTTTTTTTTTAGGTAGAGATCGTAAAACTGTCGAAGAGGTCAATATAAAAAATTCGTATGATTCCCACCTTATAACTGTTTACGTCTGATCATCCACGCCGCAGTGTTACTGCCATCATGATAACGACGTGATGTTTAATCATAGTCTCTTTTATATGCTCAGTTATGATTCGCCCCTCGTTACTGTCCTACAGGGAACGTCCCATCAAACGAGATCCTCTTCACGTATCCAGAGGGACAATCCTGGACGGACTTCAACGACCCGAACTTCAGGCCACCGTCTGTCGCCGACCTCCTCCAACAGGCAAACGAGTCGTACATCGCCGAAGTGCAACAAAGGTGCAACGGGGATGAGTCGTGTATTTTCGACGCGCTTGCCACTAATGACATCGAAGCCGGAGTGAACAGCATGAATTTTTCGACAGCGTCTACCCACGAAATGAATTCGCTGGGTAAATAAAAGAAAGGAAAAGAAAATACATGTATGACATTGATACGTATAATGCGTGTAGAAAGATTGAAAACTCAACAGAAAATTGATGAATTGAAAATGAAATAGAATAATTCTTCGCAGTTTGAATATGAGCATAGTGGGCAAGGTCATTTCAGGATAGTATCCCAAACGTAGGCATAAAATTCCTTCAGAAGCAATCAATGATTTCATGATAAAGGCTAAAAGACCCCGCAAGAGGTCAGTTTATGAATACAAGTATCTACAAACAATTCTTATTCACGTAAAATAATGCATGAATATGAGATCAACTTTGCGATGGTTAGAGTGTCGTTTTTAATAGGATCTCTTTGTGATTTATTTCTGATGATATTGCCCTTTTGTTCTATAAATCAATTATTCAAAGTAAATTAGATTATTGTGATGTTGTGTGGAGGAATATAAAGAAATATCATATTCAAAGACTCCAAATTCTTCAAAATAGATCACTGCGTGCAGTACAGGGGGCGTTTCATCAACGAGTTCGTCGGAGTTTTCACCGACGAATTTGCTATCAGCCAATCAGACCAAGAATTTCATTAGCTTTTAACAGTTGTCAGTGTAAATCCTTGCGTCTGATTGGCTGATAGCAAATTCGTCGGTGAAAACCCCCGACAAACTTGTTGATGAAACGCCCCCCTGAACGTACAAGCTAGGTTCCCAACTGACTTATTATACACAGCACTACCCATCGATAAACTGGATAAGAGGCAACATAAACATACTCTACAAATTATGTATAAAATTGCACACAAGTTTTGTCCGAAATATTTGCTTGATATGTTTCCTTTTAAAGTTTTCAGCTATAACGTAAGGAATTCATCGTTAAATTTTGTGTTACCTTTGATTAAGACTTGTTTCAAACATAAAAGTTTGACATATTCTGGATCAATGCATTGGAATAAGTTACCATTGGAATTGAAACAAAAACCAACGTTTGTAAGCTTTAAAAACGCACTTGACCGAAACTGTTAATTGACAACTTTTTCAGTTTCCCCCCTTTGTATGGGCTTCTCTCTCCCTATCTCTCCTCTCTCTCTCTCTCTCTCTCTCTCTCTCTCTTTCTGTCTGTCTCCCTCATTCTCTCTCTCTCTTGAACTCTCTTTTTTTTCCGTCTCTTTCATTTTAAACTACGGCGATGTACTTGTATAATTGTACATGGTTATCTTTGATTGATCATGTTTGTTTCTGTCGAAATGTGTGCCGCAGTTTCATCAACATGTTATTGTGTTTTTTTCTATATGTTTTTTTTTTGTTTGTTTTTATGTATGAGTTTTGTTTTTGTTTGTTTGGTTTCTTTGTTCATTTCTGTATAAAATGTGTATCTATGTTGTATTTTTTATCCGCACGGACCTGCGGAAGAACAGCCTTCGGGCTGAAGTATGTGCCGTGCATAAATAAATGAATGAAATGAAATGAAATGAAATGAAATGAAATGAAATGAAATGCAGTGACTATAGGCTTCAGTTGATTGTGGTAAATAATGATTGCAGTTACTTATCAGATGTAACAACTGCACTCTCTTTCAGCTAACTTCCCACCTTCGGTTATGAGCGTCGAGGATTTAAGTGTCATTAAAGGTTTGCAACAGAACGACACTCTGGCAGTCATTGTTGGTCAACGTTACACGCTGCAAATCAATGTCAGTGACGTCAACGGGGACAGGATCTCTTACACAATCAACGGGCCGGGCTCCGAAGGCGCAAATATCGATGACGGTGAGTTGTGTATGTTACTCAACGTTGTTTCAATCGCGCTGTCTGGTAAGACACGACAGTAATCAAGTAACTTTGGTAGCTTACGGAAAATCTTACTTAATGATTGTTTACCGTAAGAAATTAATTAGTCTTTTGAACTCAGTACTTACAGTGTCATTTTTTTTTCTTGGTGGGGCATTAAACAGTTGATCCTGTTCGCCAAGATGAAGGGCAATCCATCTAAGATTATAATGATGAATGTAATTATAAGCAATAATGATGATAAGAATGTAGGTGAATTTAATTGTAGCACAATTTCGAAATTACATGTCACGTTCAAAATATGTTTTACCATAACGAATTAATAGAAGAGATGACTGTCGAGACTATTGGTTGCGAAAAAATCTCAGAAGGTTATACCACAATTTGGGAGCACCAGTTGAATGCTTAGCCATCAACAGTTGGTTTCATCTTGGGGATTGGATAGTTCAGAGTGATGCCTTGAGAGGAGCGAATGGAGTACCGAGGTGGTAGCCTGATGGTTATGAGTTCAGAAAGATGGGGAGGAGCGAAACCATGTATGCATTTGAAGATGGGGAGGGAGCAGCATTTTGTAGAACCCGGGACTTGCTGAGCAGCGACTCTAACTATCAAAGAATGGTGTCATGTGACAAGACTTTGATGAACCTGTTGAAAGTCTTTATGCAGCATCTAAATTGGCAGCAGTTTCCCAAGTTCACCATGTATAGAATTCACCATATATAGAATACACCATTCCAGCAATTTACTAGTAGTCGGTTAGTGATTAAAGGCATTAATAACGCTGTAAACGTCGATATTTTTGCATGATTAATTTTTTGTTCTGAGCGACTAAAAAAACAAAACAAAACAAAACAAAAAAACATGTTCGCGGCTCAATGCATTCGCGCTTCGGAATTTTCAACACATTCAGAACGTGCAGAAAAAATTGTGAAGATATTTTTCGCGGGTTTTAGAATTGGCGAAAAATGCAAAAATTAGTATACCGCGAAAATGTCTGCGTTTACAAAGTAAGGATGAGCGGGGCCTAATGACCTCTTTGTCATGGTACTTGCGAATTTAGTGTCACAACACTGATTGCGAATTCAATGTCACAACATTAATGGATGTTGTGTAGAATGGAAGAAGACCGCCCTATATGTCATCCAGACATATAGGCCCTATGTCCACAGTCATGTTTGTCTCTGAAGTGGGAGATTTTGATCTTCTGCAGTTGCTGACATGGCAGGTGCCAGTTATGAGTAGGCCTAACTTTTTGTCATCATTGATTTGCAATTTATTCCTTGTTCATGAATCCGACATAAATTTGTCATTGAAACAAGAATCCGTCACGACAACAGTTTCTTCTGCATTTTGCATCATCATTTGATATGAAGTTAGTATAGTTGCATGTCATCGCCGTAACATTGAGTAACTCTGTTTTGTCATCATTGTTTGGCAATCTATTCCTTATTCATGGATCCAATATCAAATGTCATTGAAACAAGAATTCATCACTACAACAGCTTCTGTTTAGGTCGAGCCCACTGGAGGGTGCGGGGAGACTAGAGGGATCGCCTGCGGGGTCTGTCCGTCAGTCGTCCGTCCGTCGTCCGTCCGTAACGCTTCAAAAAACTTGAATAACTCTCTGCTTAGGACTTTAATTTCAATCAAACTTAGAGGGGAAGATTGGTTATACAAAGTTACACATTTTACCAAACATAAAGGTCACCTCAAGGTCAAAAGTCACAGGCAGGGTTCAACGAACTTTTAAGGCCCAATGAACTTTTAAGGCCCAATGTTGAGTTTTGTTTATGGCTAACACTTTTGATCCTTATGTATGTTTGTGACCGAACTTGGATGGTAGATGTTCCTTGGAGAGTTCAAGGTCACCAGAACGTCAAAGGTCACAAACAGGGTCAATGAACTTTTAGGGTCCAATTTTAAAGGACAAGTTCACCTTCATAAACATAAGGATTGAGAAAATGCAACAATATTAGTAGAACACATCAGTGAAAGTTTGAGGAAAATTGGACAATCGATGCAAAAGTTATGAATTTTTTAAATTTTTGTGTTGGAACCGCTGGATGAGGAGACTACTACAGCGTGTGAGTCATATGCGTACAACAGTATAAAGAAAATATAAAAGAAAATTCAACATATTTTCACTTTTTTCGCATAATAAAAGAGCAATTGACTTGCCTCTTTCTAAAGGCAGGGGGAATAATATTACCCATAACATTTATCGGTAACGAGTCAGGGGAATGTGTACTTTTTTCAAAAGATGGAATTTTGTGAAATTCTCTTTATATTTTCCTTATATTGTTGTACGCATGTGACATCTAAGTTATTCATACACTGCAGTAGTCTTCTCATCCAGCGGGTACTGCAAAAAAACTTCAAAAATTCTTAACTTTTGAACGGATTGTCTGATTTTCCTCAAACTTTCAATGATGTGTTCTACTAATATTGCTACATTCTCTCAATCCTTATGTTTATGAAGGTGAACTTGTCCTTTAAGTTTTTACAGCGCGTTTCGTTTGTGGCTCATAACTTTTGATCCCTATGTCCGTTTGTGACGAAACTTGGATGATAGATGTCCCTTGGGGAGATAAAGTTCATCATAAGGTCAAAGGTTACAGACAGGGGTCAACGAACTTTTAGGGCCCAATGTTAAGTTTTTACGGCACGTTTTGATTATGGCTCATAACTTTTGATCCATATGTCCGTTTGTGACCAAACTTGGCTGGTAAATGTCCCTTGGGGAGTTGAAGGTCACCACAAGGTCAAAGGTCATAGGAGGGGTCAATGAACTTCCAGGATTTACAAAAACGTTAATTTCTTCTACGCGAATGGGCGAGACACATTTTGGCACTTGCCTTGTTGCATTTGCATCATGTCATCATTAGATATGAACCTATTATAGCTGCCTGTCATCGTCGTAACAATGGGCACGTGTGTTTGACTAGGACTATGAATAGGTCAGATGTGTAGAAAGAGATCAGGAGGTGTCCTCGACAGGATCATTGAAGAATGTCGTAGTTCAGGTTGATTCTGGCAGATTGGGAGCCACGGACAGTGACACACTGGCTTATAGGCAAACGGGTATTTAAACGAAACCACGTCAGTGCGCATCCAGAGATCTTGCAATCAATAGTGCCTCAGGGAGGGCAAGTGTAGGTCCAGTACCGCAAGGAGATAGACATGATGAGAGTTATTACTTTACAAGATGTCAGTGCCGTGGTTCCTTCTGTTCACCAACTGGATACATTAAGAGGCAATAGGGAATGGTCACCCATTTGAAGACGTACTTGGTCACCAGCTGCACTCCCTACCAGGTTTAATAGGAAGCTGAGATTGCTTCCTGGACGGTAATTCTTGAAGCCACATTACGTTTTCCCCTTCCTTAAAAGTGATAAAATGAAGGCTTCCTTCGACTTGTCTGCAAAGACACCATACTTAGGAGATAAGTTGGTGATATTTGTCAATACAGGAAGGAAATCCTGCCGACATCGCCTCTGAATCAGCGTAAAGGAGGCATTGATTTAATAATGTTTGCCAAAGAATTTGTCATTGACCTTTTCACTTTTCCCAATATATGTGATCTGACCAGTATTGTATCCTCACATGAAGTGGTCCTAGTTCCACTAACGTTGTGCATCAGAATTGTAGGCTGGTGAACGATAGGCCTACAGTGTTGAACTGCTATTTCAAGTTAATGATGTAGACAGTCTACTTAACACTTTCCGTAAAGAAAACGAAAGACGTTAACTGATGTAGCATGAGTGGTCCGTAAACGTCCGATTGTGCTGATTGTTTATGGGAGCAAATGTTAGTCTTTGTCACTCATTCTCTCTCTTTCTTTCTCTCTTTCTCTCTTTTTTTTTTCTCTCTCTCTTTCTCAGATGGTCTATTCACATGGACCCCTCAGAACATCAACCTCACGACAATCGAGATCGTCATCTCAGATGACGTCAGCAGTACCTCATTGTTCTTCAAAGTCAAGATCTGCCGCTGTGACAACGATGGAACTTGTGACTTCGACAACTACGCTGAGGGGCAGAACTTTTTGGTGGACAACTTTGCGGTAAATACCATTTTTTCTTCAAGCAGATATGTCTGTCAAAATCATAGTATTGTGGATAGTACATAATGAGGGGGTGTTTTACGTTCTAATTTGCAAGCACAAATTTGCCGTTTGAGCCTTTTCCGTGTCCGAACTATACATCACAAACATGATAGTAAAGGATAAGACGTTTTATAAGAGCCGTTAATGACCTCCTTAGAATCATTCTTGGACATTCGCTCTTTAATACACACCGTTATTGACAACAACCGTAAGTAAATTGCTTTCTTTAAGAATGGATTTCGGTAATGCTAAAACAAATTAGGAGCAATTTAACAACCTTAAGATAAACTACACATTTCTCCAAATGCCCGTTACACTTCTCAAGGGATATTGGGACCGGGCATTTTCCTGTATCGCTCCTGGCCTATGGAACTCCCTCCCATCTTTTCTCCGTGAAATTGACAAACTAGATCACATCAAAGCCTCACTCAAGACTGACATTTTTCACCAGGCATTCAATTGCTAACTCACTTGGTATGGAGGAGTCTGCGCCTTTGAATGTTTCTACAACAGATACATGGCGCTATACAAATGCTGTGGAACAAATCAGACCAAATCACATCTCATTAGTTGATAGTTCTTGTGGGTCGATGGAGGCGCTATTTCCTGATAAATGTTTGTTAGATTTTAGGATCCCTCTCTTGATCCTGTGGCATTTTCAAAGCTAAATATGCCTTATATGACTTTCTTCTTCTTTGCTTTTAAATATGCCAATAGGTAAGTCTTTTGAAACTCGTGGATCACAAGCGGAAAAAAAAGAATGTGTGATGTCAACACGGTCAAGCATATTGTAAAAAATCACTCTGTCGAAATTTACGTACATCCGCCATATACAGTGCTTCTTTTGGTGAATTGAGCGCAGTCCATGAATAAAGCCCTTTTCCGACACACCAATTTCAGTAGTTTCTGATATGTCATCCCCGCTCTGCAGGTCGTAAAGTGTATATGCCAGCCGGGCTGGACGGGCAGCCACTGCGAGGAAGACTTCGACTCCTGTGCTGGGCAGCCGTGCTTCCCTGCCGTCAACTGCACCGATTTGCCACCGAATAGCACAATGCCACAGTGCGGAGCCTGTCCAAGAGGCATGACAGGAGATGGGTTCACTTGCACCTGTAAGAAAAGTTGGCAAAAAAGTTATCATCCGTGTTTTGTTTTGTTTTATTTTGTTTTGCGGAAAGTAATCTTGTATGACATTTAGGATAAAGCTGTTGAGAGGTGATGTATTTGCAGGAATCGCCATTGAATGATCTTATCTAAATTTCAAGTTAAATGTTGATGGTTATTGCACATGACGTTTGCTTCGTTTCTTCATCACTGTTAAAGTGCTGCCCGTGGTGACTGACACCACAGAGCCCCCAAGTTCCCAGACACCCACGGCTTCTCCAATCACAACATTAGATGATATGACGTCAGATAGTGTCACTATCAGCGGATCGACGCATACAACATTGGCTGATGGCTCGACACCAGTAACAAATGTCGCAGCCAGCCAATCACCGGCAACCACTCACGATGACGACATAACACCCGCTGTAATGAACCATTCAACGTTGATGACATCGAACACTGATTCTGAAACAACCGTCGAAACTGTGGAAGTGTCTACACCCTCTGTGGAGTCCTCTTCCGTGGATAATGTGACGATGGATAATGTGACGACTGCTATTCCTTGTGAGAATGGAACCACACTCAGGAATCAACAGTGTGTCGGTCAGTTCAACAGCTTTTTACATTAAAGAATATTTCAATGTGTTACTTAAAGGTTAGAAATATGTTACGATGTATTCTTTTATCCTTATCGTGCTTATAGCATATAGCTAGTAACATGTCACTGGTTTATTGAAAAGCAGCATGTTAGGCCTGACCATAATGATAATGCATTCTATGCGTGCAGATAAAAATTGATAGTCAGCAGATGTGGAGAGTAAAATATTCTATTTCACAAACAGCACAAGTCTTTCAAAAATTGAATATTCAAAACTTTTGTTTATAACACGGCGAGTATTTTTTTTTCACTCTTGGGTCTTGGTAAGATTGTCCTCTGGACACCGTTAGTTGGATAAAGAGTAATTACTTTTGGGCTGTCCTTTAATTTTCTATCTTGGATAGGTAGATTTTATCTTCTCATCTATATTTCCATGTTACTTCTTGTCACACATTGTTTTTTGTCACATCATATTTTTTTTTTCGGAATACCCGTTTGGTGATTCAAAATTTATTTCACTTCTGTTTAACATAGAGTGGAAAGAGATATTCCATTTTGAAAATACATCCCTTATCCAAAAGTGAGACTACGCGTACCTGTATTTGTCATTGTGACAGCCGTTGAGTCACATCTCTTATTTGCACACATTTTGGAAATTCATTCTTTCCCTCTTGAAAACGTTTGAAAAGATGTTTCCCAAAAGTCTTAACCTGCGTTGTGCAAATTCTTACGCAGGAATCAATCGGTAAACAATTAAGAAACCCTGCCTATCGGTAGATCCATCCTTTCGTACAAAATGTGTGTCCTATATCATATACTGCCACCAAGGAGTTATTGCAAGAGTTAGTTTCGTTGTTTGTCTGTTTGTTTGCAAAATTACTACAAAAAAATGTGTGTGGATTTGGATGAATTTTCCAGAAATTCGATAATGGCACACAGAAAAACACAAATCACAAAATGAAATCTTCAGAGTGCTCTGGATCACTGCGTACAGGATTGTTCTTTCTTTCTTTCTTGTCGTTGGGGGTCGTCTTCGTCTTCTTCTTCTTTTCCGGATACTTGTTATTGGTAGGGTCCAACATGAACGCTAGATGGCTAATGGTCAAGGAATCTAAAAATGCAGATTATATGAGTGTCAGACTATCATATAGGGTGAAAAGTATCTGCTTGGTCATGTTGGTGGTAAGTCTTTGCGCTCTGAGTAGGACTACACTGTACTTATCTAGTTTCTTGTGTTTTGGCGAGAAAATTTTGAAAGAATAATGTCGACTCGACTTAAAAGGAAGATTATGCTCATCTGTTTCTCTTTCTCCGACAGCCTTTAAGTCGTTGGCGCTTAAGCTGAGAATCACGCACATCAACTCAAAAGCAGTTCAAGCCTCGACTGATCTCACAACACAAGGAAGTCCTGCTTTCCTGAAGTTGCAGTCCAACCTCGCACGGGCTGTGAGTTCATAAAAAAGACAGCTCCTTTACCTTTTATAAATTCACCAAATGATCAAACAATTTGAAGGATTTTCTTTGACTAACTAATCATATCAGAAATATATTGCCAAACATCAAGAAATATGTTTGAAATTAGTGTGCCCCATATTATGTTCCTGCTTGGGTTGGTAATTTTGTTTTAATTTCTTAGGTACTTGTGTGTAAAAGAGTGAGCTCGATAATCACGATAATAGATAGATACATACATACATCTGTACATACATACATACATACATACATAGATGCAGAGAGAGATGGAGAAAGAGAGGGGAATACAGCGTCATAGACTTCTAAGTACTTCTCAGGCACGGTATAGATTCTTCAGGGTCTTCAGCTTCTAGGTCTACTAGAAATCAGTGCAGGGGTTGTACTCTGCTCAGTCCTCGTATTGCATTCTTTTCATACAGGATATACTAGTATACCTTATATGGAAGGTAGTAGGAGCATTTTGGAAGAGCTACTTATGGATTTTTTTTTCTTTCCTATGAACCTGGAAAGCTCAGCTGTTGCTGTGATATCTTCGGTTATTTTGCGAGTTGTTGTTGTGCTTTTTTTGCTTGTTTTTGTTTGTTTTTGTGTGTGCTTGTGTTCAGACTGTCCACAAAAGAAAAAAAGTATTGTTGGTCGTCATTTTGTTTGACTGTCGTTAGATCCAAAGTACATGTATATAGAATATTTGCATATTTCAGTTAGGGGAACTTAAGTACCTTTCTTTTTTTTCAGATTGTCCATACGACCGGAATAAGTTCTGATAATGTAGAGGTCACGCTTAGCAGCGTGGAGAACGGCAGCATCTTAGCGATTCTCGTGGTGGAGGTCTTCGGTGACAACCGTGACAACCTGACGCAGACTATTCGAGACACAGATTTCTCAACTCTGAGTGATGGTACCACAACTTACACCATAACGGAGGTTCAGATCGATGGTAAAGCAAAGCCACGCCCAACAACGTGTTATTTTTTGTTTTGTTCTGTGTTTATAGTTATATCTGACATGAAATTTGTTGAAGTTTTGTTTGCAGCACCTACTTTCGGGATAAAAGTTAAACGTTTGGAGTGAAAATTTCTGAATGCCCAATAAAATAATCAAGAGTTATGACTACAAATTAACGTTTTCATGCTAAGTATCAACTTGACCTTTCCAGACATTGAAGATTTCTTTATTTCACAGAACATCATTGAATGTCAAAATGAGAACATTCAGGAAAGAATGATTAATTTCGTAAAGAAAAATTATGTTCAATAATCATATGAAACAATATTGCAAATGTCGCTTCAATATACGACTAGTATTCACTAGAAGTATCTATGAGGAAGACGCAGTATTCAAACATGCAAAATTTGCCATGTTATCCGTATAGGCTTTAAAGATCGTTTATCGGCAGGTTGCATGTCAATATCGATAGTCTGCAAGGGGTCATTATCTGTGTACGCAGAAGCTGTTGATTGATTCATTGATTCATAAGCGGCATGTAGGAAAAATAATTTCCAGTGACTTTTATTCCTTGAAAATTTCAAAGTGATTACTTCCAGTGACTTCGTGTAACCAAGGAGGTTTTACACATGGAGTTCCAACTGGCTGTAATACAGTACTCTCCGCATAATAGGGTAGGCTCGGGCAGAGCGTTTCTTACCCGATTAAGCGGAGTACCCGATTAACAGAAGAACACGTCTCATTCACAATTGACACACACAGTGTGTATGTACATGCATTGTACACTGCACCAAACACCTACATTGTATGCTTAACACTCGTGCTTGCACGGCACATTATACATACCTTGCACTTACTCAGTCACGAGCAATAATTTACACTCTTTTTATGGACAAAATTAATCACTCACCAAATGGTCCATCTTTGAAAATTAAGCAGAGAAGGCGATTAGCCGTGGAAAATTTGACATTCATGATTTCTTAAAGTGTTATATCTGCTATAAAATGTGGGTAGAAAGTAGATAACAAGGAAATTCTTTACCCATTTATGCGGAGAGGCAACCCGATTATCAGGTAATTTTAATGTGCATTGGAACTGATTTTGACATTACTACCCAATTAAACGGAGTACCCGTTTAAGCGATACCCGATTACGCGGAGAGTACTGTATTATTCAAACAGTTGTCAGATTTCTATTGATGTACAAAAGAATTCCACAGGTGCATCTGTGCCTTTGATGATCGATGTTCGAAGCCGCCGTCTTGCAGAGCAATCTGAAGATTCATTTTGAACGTTATCATAACGTTGGCCATATTGTGCTTATTTATCTATTAAATGAAATGAAACTTCACTTAATGATAAAGCATGTAAAACAAAAGTCAATTCCGTACAGAAATTTGCGCAAAAGTGTAAATCAGAGCTGCATCATATGAATATTTTTAAAACTGTACCATCCTTGAAAGCTGGTTTTATCACTTTTCCGCATAATTTCCGCAAATGAAACTAATATGGAATAATCTTCAAGTATAATTCTTTATTGATAGATATATTACATTAGTGCCCGGGTATGCCCAGTCGAGTAATTTTCATCTTTATTTCAGCATTTTTTGCTTAATTTCCATTCGCGCATGCTTGTGTGTACCACCTACCTTTTATAACAAGGGATAGCGAAAAGTAATTACCATCACAAAGACATATCTTCCTTTGAAAGTGGCTGGTGATTATAGCCATGTTCAGACGTATTTCTAGTCGGAGTAAGAATTTATAGCTCGGCAATTAAAATTAAAATTAATGCATATCTTACCACGACCCTTGTGTCCACACGACGGTCGTGGGAAGAAACTCCGACCAATTTATGTGCGAGGGTCGGTGTAACTTCCGGAAGTGGCAGCGCCGCGCACGCCGACCATGCGATTGTTTTTTACCAGTGGCATTTGTCTTCTCCATTCTTGTTAATGGAAATTTTAGCAAGAGCGGCAGCTTCTTCGTCGCGATCGATTAGGTTAGAATTGCACTACACGCGCACGTGTACTCGCAAAATGTCAACATTGCGATTTGACCCAGGAAGTTTACCTAGGTCGTAAGGTATGTAAGTTCATAGATACTCCGAGGGCTTGTCCGCACGGGCAATTTACTCCGACCGGATAGTCGTGGTAGCGAGATACTCCTGAGAAAACTCAGGAGTATCTCGTTCGGAGGAAGAGGTCGTGGTAAGTTCCTCCGATCGGAGGAAGTTACCACGACCTTGTTCAGACGGGCACTACTCCGACCTATCCTCCGAAGTTACTCCGACCAAGCTTCCTCCGACCATTCCTCCGAAGTTACTCCGACCAAAACTGCCTCCGTCTGAACACAGCTTAAGCAATGAGTAACGAGTTAATTGTCTTCGTATCTGCGCGGCAGATCCTGTTTGGCACATACTTCAAATATTTTTTGAGCGGCGGCTTCGAACATCTAGCAAAGGAAATAAGACGGTTGTGACTCCATTCTCTAGAACCTCCTTGGTGTAACATTAGGCGTGTTCACATCAGCCCGATGTTTCGAAATAGCGCACTATTTTCTGACGTGGGAAATTAAGAAATATCTCGAGCTTGGATTTTTATCGGGCTGATGTGAAAACGTCTACTGCTTCACAAAATTGGTACAATAGCAGGCAAAATCCAAAATCACTGCGCTTCCACACAAACAATGCGATGAAAGGTTGCTCATCAGGCTGGGAATGGAAATCTTGCTGTTATTATTTTCTTTATATGTCTTCTCTTTTGTCACATTTTCCTGGTATACAGTGTATACACTGCCAAATGAGGAGGGTCTGTGCCATAATATATCATTGATATGTTAGAATGATTATATTTTGTTTACATTGAAAAACAAGTACTGTTGAGAGTATATCAGCATCATATATATCAATGATCAATGTTCAACGGTACAAGAATGACTTTCACATAATTACATCAAATTGGTATATTGGCGTTGCTGTTTTCTTTTGCAATTCAATGCAAATGAGATTTTATTTCCATGTATCACATTTTTGTTGATACAAGTTCAAGGAAAAAAGTAGTGTATACAGCAATACTAGATATATAGGCCTACATTTACATGTGAAACTAATGTTCAAAGTAATTGTGTTATTGGAAAGGGAATTTCATGCATTTTTTGGAGCATTAAGATGAGGCATTTTTTGATGAAGTGAAAAGAAATAAACCTTGAACGTCTTCTTGACTCTAAAAACCATACCATAGATAGTTACAACAGATATTCAGATAATGTTCTGAATATCTGTTGTAACTATCTATGGTATGATTTCAGTTCCATCACACTAAAACAGGAGTTTAGTTACCTTTTGAGTGTTCCATGTCCTACAAGCTGAACTTTTTAGTGGAACACTCTTTTCCATCGTTACGATTACTTCTTTTTGTTACAATGGCATAATGTGCATTGTTCCATTTTTGCTGTAATACCATTTGTGCATATATTTTGTACTGTGTTCAATGATCTGTCTTTCCCAGCTGGATGAAAGTCCACACTTGTACCGCTTCGTATTATTTATTGTTTTCTTGATGGAAATAAATGAACAATTGAATTGAATTGAATTGAATTGAATTGAACTGAATTGAATTGAATTCACTTGAATTGAATTGAATTGAATTGAATTGAATTGAATTGAATTGAATTGAATTGTTATCTAAACTGTGCTCCCAGGTGAAACCGTCCTGGCAGAAAGTCCACTCTCTGTAGCCGCCATCATTGGGATAGTTTTCGGCGTTTTGTCCGTCGTGCTCTTGCTAGGGTTCTGTGGCTGTTGTTGCTGCGTGATGCATGCAAGAGCTATGCAGGCTAAAGCACGTCTGCCGTAAGTAGACTCGTTTTCAGTTCCTTTTGAAACATTGGGGACATTTTGCTCGCTCACCCTATAACACTCCCAAAGTGGGTATTTGATGCAGCTCTAAATTCTCACTGGTATAGAGATTTCCTAAGCTAAACGTTCATCAAATCATCTATGCGTACAGTGTAATAGAATTATCATGAGATATTTGAAACATATATCGGATTCAAGATTCTTTTCGACTGAGAGCTGCTTGAGCTTAAGTTTGTGTACTGTAAAATTACCATGATTCAGTGTGTCAAAACGAAAATGCTTTGTGTTTTATTTCTGTTGTTGCTTGTCTCTACGAGAAATTTCAGATTGACCCTTTTTCTGTTTATTTAGCAAGACAGTGACCAATGGACTTTGAGAATAATGTCAAAACTTTGCATTTACTTAACACCATGCCTTAATTTTATCCATTTGTCATTAATTTATCTTCGAGAAAGCCTTTAGTTAATGCTTTCTGGCAGGCATCTTGGCAGTCCCATATGCAAACTCAGGTCTCGTGTCTCTTCTTTCTAAGGAATCCCATGCATTGGATGTGGGAGCTAAAGATGAGGCATCATCGTCTTCCTTCTAAGAAATAAACCTTGAACAACTACTTGACTCTATTAACTATCCCATTGGTAGTGATAACAGATATTCAATTTGTATTCATGGGCAAGTAGAGTTTAGGAAGAACATACTCCAGATATTATAAATCCTTATGTACATTCAATTTCATTTCCATCACACTAAATGAGCACTTTACTTATTAAAACCTTCTTTAGAGGGAAATTGAAATAATGTTGCTCTCAGCAATCATGGCAGATGAAGGAAATGGAAACATAGGATAGGAATGAAATTGATAATGAGAGAAATGAAGAATTGTTCATATAGGTTTTCCCGGCCAATTTCGCACCTTTTTCAATCCAATTCCTTCGTGTCCTTATTGCCGCTATTAATTTAGCAAAATTTAGCATAGATTACATGTTCGGTATTTCAATTTTATGATCTCTTCATTTAACTTCATTTTGGAGCATTCAAATTACCTCTATACTAATCTCATTCTAATTAACTCTTTTTCGACTTGAATTCATAAGACCAGCACCATTTCACTATTCGTTCATTCAATTTAGAATGATGTATGATTGTCACGTGATCACGTATATGGTGCACTCGTTCATTCAAATTCAATTTTGGGCATCCAATGTAACATGTTCTGCAGTCAATTTAGCAGACACGTTTATGCTTTTGTTCTGTCTTTATTTTCTTTAATCATTGTTATTGTTTTGTGAGCATCATAGCATTTCATGTTTTTGTATTCATTTCGTTTTTTTAAGTGCTTTATTCCGAGTGTATCCATGGTGTCGGCCAGTTTTAGGAAGTCATGGTTATGATCCTCAAATGTTTCTATAATTCTTTTCTGTTTTCTTGAGATAATTATACACTGTACGTCTGCATCTAATTTGTGCTGTCATGACTGTAAGAAGATGAAGTTAATTTATAGTACTGGTACATGTAGGCCTACAATGACATGTATGAAAGAAAAGGGGCGTTACAGAACAGCCATCTCGAGTTATTCAGGGTCAAAAATATGATACTTTTACTGCTAAACAGTATGTGGATGAAACCAAAAGTGACATGAAATTACACGTTTAAATGCTCTGACGGTTCAAAACCACTAAATATGTACAATTTAGTGAAATACTTGTCGCAATAGTTTTACCAAAGAAAAAATAAAGCAACGACCGATTGTCATAAGTTTCGGGTAATAGTTATCGTTAGTACATTGTTAACTAGAACTGCCGAGAATTTGAACATCCAGTTATGATTCTTTCGGAAGTTATGCATTCATAAAGATGGTAAACCCGCCAAAAACAGCATGTCGCAAAGTAATAATTTTGCCGATGTGTTACTATTATGCAAATGAAAGCATGATCTTTTCTCATTATAACTTGTTCTTAAGCAAATTAAGCCATTTGCCTACACGTTAGAATAAAAAGAAATATAATTGAAAACTATTCAATTGAATTATTTTACAAGTCAAATTTGTCGCAAAGGCCTGTGAAACATACGTTACCATGATTTCAAGTTTTCCTTTAAAACATTCCCTGGGGTTAGAATTGTGAATTATCCGTCCTAAAAACTTAGAAAATGTCTCGTCCAATGCTGTAAACAACAGTTGTGCCACCTGGTTATCTGCTGCAGAGAAAAAGCTTCACGTACTAACACGTTTCAGACCGTATGGTTAAGAAATGAAACATACGTTACCACCACTATGGAAAATTACAAATGAAAATGTTACAAGGAAGTTACCAAACATAGGCATACGGTACCCCAATCTCTCCACTGAGTTTTCAATTATGAACCATTACTAATCGCTTGAAAAAGTCACATCGAAGGTCAGATGTAATTTACGTTACCGAAACATACGTTACCCCCGAAAAAATAATCTTAATTAGATTCACTAACATTGCAACCATTCATCGATAACAAGTGTTATCTAGAGCCATCTATACTCCATAGTTGCTTAGAAACAGTCATTGCGACAAAATGGCGCATCACGTTGACGACTCACAGGGAATGGACTGCACGAGATCTTTCTCAGTATCTGAGCGAACGGTATATATATTTTCAAAGTCATGTTTAGCGTAATTACATTCAAATATTGGTACTTTTTTACTATAAGCAAGTACTTTGGTGTTTGTTTTGTCGAGGAGAATAGCAAGTTTACATCTCACTCAGATATTTATACCACATTAGGGTACCTGAACATAGGGTCAATATTGTAACGTAGGTTTCACTTAAGGTAACGTAAGTTTCAATTTTACATCTGCATGTTCACTGTCGTACTTTTCACCAAAGCTTTATCCTAATAAAGACTAATATCCATAAACAAACAGATGAAAAACATATTTCAATTTTAGGCTTGCACTAACCATTCTTTTTGGCGATAATCATTGTCAATGAGGCCCTGAATACCCTGGTAACGTAGGTTTCAATCACTCTAAATCAAACCAATATGTATGTTAATGATTACATAAATTATGAAAACAATGGTTTTCATTTTAATTATCATATCATTCACTTCAAAGTTATAGTTATTGTAGTGTACCAAATTCATTATGTGACACTTCATTCCTTGTAATTAGAGGTAACGTAGGTTACGTAATTATGTAAGAATATCTTATTACGGATTTGCAGTATGGATGTTCTTATTTCTCTGTTAAGGGAATTTTATCATTACTCCTTAGGTTCCAAGAGGTCAAAATGGGAAAATCAAGAGCCAAGATTCAGGCCGATTACTGAGAAGGAAATAGGAAGAGATTGGAGAAGAAGCCTTCCTCACTCTCTAAAAAAAAAAAAAAATGAGTGAAAATATTCACTCTTAATGGAGTGATTACAAAGAAAAAAGGAATTTAGAGCAAAATTGGAATGAATTTTGAGTGAAAAAATTCATTTTCACTCATTTTTGGGTTAGCTCAGGGATCGCTCGAAGAGTTAGGAGTGGTCCCTGAGGTAAAGAGTGAAAATGAAAATTTTCACTCTAAATTCACTCTTTTTTGTATTCATCCCATCAAGAGTGAATATTTTCACTCGATTTTTTTTTTTAGAGAGTAAATCCGAGAAACAACGTGTAAAAAAGTATTACGTTCCTGTGGAAAATCTTAAGAGTTGGGAAAAACAAGAGCGCAGAAAAAAATGAAAGAGTCAAAAAGCACAGAGCCTTCGGCAAGAAAATAAAAGAAGGCTTAAACCGATCTCAGCAAAGGGTGAATGAAGGTGATAATGTCGACTTGATTGACAAGGATTGACATGGAAATTGAGTCACAAATTTAAAAATTTGCTAATGATGTATACTTATGTATGCTTTACAATGAAAGGTACTGGATAAAAGTGTTGGCTTGTAGATATCAAATTGAAAGGATGAAATGTATGTAAATTTCCTTGTTTATGCACCGAAAATCCATAAGAATTTCTACCCAATCTAACTCTTCCGAGATATTAATGAAAATATGAAGTTTAGCCAAGAAAATAGAAGAAAGCGTTATACTAACGCTCTTATACCAACTTTTATATCATTTCACTTTGATACAACTCGCAACTTTTGCATTCTTCTCTCCTACATTGGCTCTTACCCAGTACCTTTTTTAAAAGTTGCCTTTTGCAGAAAAATACCAGATTGTGAGTCTAAAGTTGTCTTTTACAATGATGTAATATACATTAAAGACATTTTATATGTCACCGAACTTTTCTATGTAATGGAAATAGAAGAATTGCAATTTGCTCTTCTAACATTTCCATGCCTTTTCCATTGCCTTTTTCCAAAAACGAAAAGAAAAGAGGGGGCATCCAAATTATGAAAGGTGCGCCTTTTTGTGTTTATCATTGTTGTGTTTATAGACTAGTGTGTCATAGGTCAGTTATACTCTCAATCTAAAACCGTGAGAAAGCTGTCTATTTACGTGACCACTCTTGAATTGTTCTTAATTCTGTATTTTTTGTGACTATTACCCAAACCATGCATTATTGTTGCTTAAAACTTACAGATTTCTTGGCACATTATGGAATAATGTGCCAAGAAATCTGTACGTTTTAAGCAACAATAATGCATGGTTTGCTCATTAATGAAACTCGTGATAATCATGCATTATTAATCATAAAGCAGTGATGGTGTTTGCATTTTATACTTCATAGGCTCGCTGTGATTTATTTCACATTTTTTCACTCTTATGCCTGATGTACCTTATTGATGTAAATTTTAATATGCTAAACAGTTAAGTGCTGACCAGTTTGTGCACTTACACTGTGCAATGTTGTTTAGCGATGTATCATTCCTTTTTAATGCACTTTCCAATGCATCTCCACTTTCGAGTGATTTATATTTCAATCTTGAAACATTTGAAACATACGTTACAATTGTTTATAGTACGCACTGATACATTTTAGGGCTTCTTGACAATGTCTTTTGTGACTCTTATATAAATGTATTCCTTGGGTTTTGAACACGGCACTTCAACAGGTAATTTTGCAGTGAAACTCATAATATTCAGACAAAATAAACTCTTGAAATTTAGATATTTTATTCAAATTTTTCATTTAAGGCCAAAAGTATATACTATACGGACGATAACATCAGACGACAATTGAATAAATCTGCTTCCAGAAGTACTGAAGGTCTTGCAACGCTGGTACTCTTGATATTTATTAGAACTCTTAACATTTATCTTGTTTTTTAGTGTTTAGTATATTTATGTAACATACGTGACCCATATGCGTAACAAACGTTACCAAGGTTTAAACCGTCACATTTTCATTTGTCATATGGTGACTGAGATTGTTTGAGAATATGTGTAGGACAAATCCATCTAAAATAATTTGGCAGTTATCTGCAAGTTCTATGTGTCCGAATAGAACAAATATAGGAAACAATCTAACTTTACACGGTTAACAACCTCCATCATATCTATCAACATCTTAATTCACGGTTACAGTGACTTATCAAATGAATGAAAAAATAAAGAAGGCACATTGAAATAAGAATGGTCATATCTTCGAAACTATCCACCAATAGAAGGATAGTTGCATTGTCCATCCCTAAACAGAATGAATATGGTCAAAGAAAAATAAGCGCAGTAACGTAAGTTACAGTGGTGAAATTTTCATGTTCAGCTTCAAATATCAGAACAAAAAAAGTTTGCAACATTTGTTGCTCATTTTTGTTTGAGTTGAAATTCAGTGTATCCTCTTGCAATTTTTCGTTGTTGGAATGTTTTTGAGAAAACTTTATTTTTTCAAAATTTCAAAAGCTGAATTGTACATTTTTAATGGTTTTGGCCCTGACCTGTACACGCACAAAAAAAAAATAGTTATAACATGACGTCAATTTGAAAGAATATGTTTGGAATACGACCGCCCATTCGCGAAATTGAATTACTCAAATACCATTTTCGGCGAGTGACGGCGAATTTAAATGAATGTTATAATGTAGAGTACCAGCCAATTTGAGTGCCGTTTTTACGAATTCGAAAGCCACATGTGCAAATGTCATTGATCGAAAATGCTAAATTGAACGCACAAGCATGAAAAGTTGCAATTTTGAAAGGCAGACTGAGCGATGACGAGGGTTTTTGCTAAATTACATGAACCTTCTCTCAAATATAGACTGACGAAAGTGCGAAATTGGCCTATAGTTTTTTCTTGATTCAATGACACAACGTGCCGTAACCTTCTTACCCGCAATGATTCCACATTTACTAAACCAGAGCTTTAAAGATTATGATTTTTTAGTATGCTATAGATTGCCCAAATTTCATCAAACTTCACTACTATGGCCTGTATTGTTTGTGCATTCACTGATCTGAAAAAAAAAATCCCAATTTTGGATAAATCATCATTCAACACTTGTGCTGTTATCACGTTCGATGTTCTTCAACTCCAAAAGGGTAAGGGAGTTTGTACCTTTCCAAACCGACGGTGGCGCTTTCCACGCGCACTTCATGGATGACGGAGATGATCGGTCGTCCTTCGACAGCCGCCAAGCTGCTATGCATAGGGCTATCCGTCACATCCAGCAAGATCACCGCTCTGTGGCTGGATCTGAGTCAAGCATTGTCAGAAATGCCTACCATGACAGGGTGAGGCTCCACTCTGAAGAGATTAAAACAATTTTCTCATTGTGTTCAAAAACCCAGCTCTCCTACACGCTTTAGATTTAATGAAGTCATTTTTTGTAAAGATTATGTTTGTCCGGTTCCTTGCAATCTTGCACTTTCTGTGATGAGAAAACTCATCAATATTATTTAAAAGGGGGGTCTTCAAAGGATTGCTGGAGTTGGGATATTGATTTGGTCAACTTTGAGTGGTGTTTAATATTGGAAAAATTTTTTTTTATTATTTCCGTTTTTTTTTTCTATTTCAATCCTTCGCATTTATATCCAACGACATTCCATATGAATTGTCAAAATAATGTAAACTATACAAGACATAGCAATCAATGTCAAAGAAAACTTTGAACTGATTAGATAGAAATCTTATCTAAAACAATGACAGTGTTATACAAACAAACACAAATACACACACATGCACATACATTTAGACAGAGAAAGAGAGTCCAAACATGACTGTTGCAAAAGTTTACGAAAGGTTGATTTTTTTTATTGTGAAATTCATCTTTAAGCATCAACTTCGTGAGCTTAAGATTAGTACAATAATAACGTAGAAAGTCCAGAGTTTTTGGTTACTTCATTCAACTTTCCAGCAATGTAGTAATGAATGAACATGTATCAAAACAGTCAAGTCCCTTCGTCTGGTTTTATTACAGCGTCGGCCCCGTGAGAACACACGACGAGGATTCATGGTCCCCTATGTGGCAGACGGCAGCGAAGCTTCCTCGCACTCTTCTCGGGTAAATACCTCCGTTCAGATGTATGAATCTTTGATGTGCAAACTGTGTGCATGCATGACAGTGTTTGTGTGTGTCTGTCGAATGTGAATGTTTGTTCATGCTAGTTCGAATGGAATGAGACACTCTCAGAAAAAAAAATAATAATGATTACCGTCCTGAGGGCTACATTTTGATGGGGGGGGGGGGGGATAGGATAAGATAAATGGAATGAATATGTTGATTTTGTTTGTTCTACTCCACCAGAGTAAATTTAAGAACTTACAGTTTTAGTTTGATTGATGAAGCAGACTATCACTGCGCGTTATTAGCTCACCTGAGCCAGAGGCTCAAGTGAACTATTGCCATTATTCATCGTCCTGCGTCCGTCGTCGGTCATGTGTCTACGTTGTAGTTAAACGTTTTTATATTTGAGGCTTAGAATAAAGGGGAAAAAGTGACGGCTTTTCTCCACGTGTTCACCAAACTTGGCGGGTAAAACCTTCCTAGTGTGGTTGGATCTTGATTTGTTCAAATGAGCACCATAACCTCCTTGGGGCCCAAAAGGCCCTGAACGAAAGATTATTTTACAATTTCCTCCTCTAGGAAAAAAAAAGTGATAAAGTTTATTGTTAGTGCTATGGGTATTGAAGAACATCGGTGACTGTAGAGGTAGTTGCAAGCTTGTTTTAGCAGGGGGGGGGGGGGGGGGGACCCTCAGGCCCGGGGCCAATTTTCACATTTCCATCTTCTTCTAGAAAATGCATAGTCACATTCTTACCAAACATGGCACTGATGGCAGACATTCTTACTTGGATGATAGAATGTGAAAACTGGCTGTTAATCAGGTCCAAGCCCCAAAGGGCCTTCCCTGAATCTTCCAGAAATAAAAGAAAGTACACTCACGAGTGTACCTTGTATTTACTCGGAGCATTTCTGGTTCTAAAGAAGAATTATTTTTTTTCTTTAAATATTCTCTTATTTGTACAAATTAATGTGGACTCGTACCATACGAAGGGTACCCAGGGAGCCCAGAACCCCCAAATAAGAAAATTTTTAACAAAAAAATCCTCTTTAAAACATGAACTGCTCCTAGTAAATGAAGTGCACATTAGTGAGTGTAGTTTGTTCATGACAGATTAAGGGGTTTCCCCTTGAGGCTTGGACCAAATTAACAGCCAGTTTTCACATTTTTATTTTCGAATGGTAAGCTTTCTACAAACTTATCAGGTATTGTATTGCCAGTGTGACAGACTATATAAAAGGACACCATAACCTCTTAGGATCCCCACAGCTCCCAGTGTTTACTACTCCTGTTCTTCTTGGGTAATAGTTTTCAAGTTTCATGGTAGAGCGCTGTGGCATAGCGGATAAAACTCCCGACTCCCGATCGGAGGACCCGAGTTCGAATCCCACCAAGTGATTACGTCCTTGGACAAGAGCCCTCGACCCAGGTGTATAAATTGGTACCTGGCAACACTAAGGTAACAATAATGGCAGGGCGCTCTGGTATATAGAGCAGTGGCAACACTGAAGAGGCTAATCTGGGTAAATAAGACCTTGTTTTTATTATTTTTATTATTAAGAATGTGTGCAACGTGAACTCGCGATACTCGGGTTAATTTACCTCCCGGATTAACCCCGGGTCTCTTTTGTACCTGTATTATATTCTATAATAAGAAAATTCTTACTTCAAAATCTGCAACAGGAAATCATGTAGTTTTCTGTCGTCTGATTTAGTGTTCTGATTTGTTTTGCTTGTTTGTTGGTGTGTTTATCGTTTGCTGCAGGTGACTGTAACGCGCAATCCAAGGCACGAACGGAACCGACCTCAATACTATTAGGAAAAAGAATTCAACAACTTCTCAAGTCTGAGCTGTATATCCATTGGAATCAAATATCAAGTTTAATATTTTAGTAGAGTTAAGGTTACGCTTTCTAACGATATCACCTTACTATCACGTCATTCGGTCAGGTGACGAGGTTAAGTCCTTGCTGACCCAGGACACGCTGTGTAATAGCTCAGTGGGAAATACATTATCTCAGGCTCCTTTAAAGACAAAAACAAACCTTGTCATCGAGAAGTATAGTGTCTTTTTCGTTCCCTTTGTACGTTACAAAGCCCAAGCGTCTTCCATAGTCAGCTTTTATACGCCTGGCAGATGATGAACTTTCTTGCGGAAACGTCACACATCAATCATGTCAACGACGAATGACTATGTAAAACAAGTAATATGTGCAGTCAAATATGTCACTTCATAGGCTACTATGGCAAGATCCACAATGTACATTTTCCTCTTGCTTTTCTAGACACCAATAAATGATTTGCAAATACCACTCTTAAAAATAAAATCTGTCTCGAAAGGAAAGAACAAAATATGCATTCTGATGGAAGTCCACATTTATTATATATATTCCGCGTCACTGTAAATCTTGACTGGGCACATTAATTTTCTCAAAGGATGGCAAAAGTGAATACTTCCGCAAAATGACAGATTATTTCTTGAAATCGTTAATTTCGACCTAATGTACTCGATATTGATATACACTTGTCGTACTCAGAAAAGACCTTTTCAACACATTATACGTATTATGGTATACTTATCTGTAATTATCGCGTCATGGATTATGAGGTCCTGTGTCAAAGAGTATATTTCTTTGGAAACGTAATATTAGTTGTAAAATCGCTTTTTATCCAAAATGTTCTCGAGGAAACGGGGTAGTGGGCGGCAAAAAAGTTGTATTTTTTAATATAATTCCTTCAGCAGGCTGGCAGTGTCCTGTGGTTAATTGCTTAAAGAGTTACTGCGCCTACGTTTCTCTATCTATTAACCTACGCATTACTTTCCTCGGTTGTGGCAAGTTTAAGATAGCTTCTAGTCGCTACGGAGGAAGTGTGTGAAGAGAGTACACAGAATTTGCATACAATGTTAAACCTGTCTGTTCAATAAAGATTAAGGACAGAGCCATTTCCGTACAACTTATGCAGATGTAAAGTCACTGATTCAAGTGAAATGGTAAAGGGCTAATAATGCTGAGAGGCGAATCCATATAATAAACAAGACGCAATGAGTACAATCTGATTACAAGGGATCTCTAGCTGTTGAACAAGGTGCATGATTATGCTATGGGGACAAGAATGCTCCCTTACTATAAAGCAACTTTCTATTACTTTATTGCTTTATTTTTTATACCCCCGCCAAACGAAGTTTGAAGGGGGTATATAGGAATCAGCGGACGGTCGGGCGGTCGGGCGGTCGGGCGGTCGGTCGGGCGGTCGGTCGGGCGGTCGGGCGGTCGGTCCGTTGCAAATCTTGCGTCGCGAACTACTTCCTCAGTTTTCAACCGATTCCCATAAAACTTGGCACAGATGTGTGCCTTGGGTTGTAGATGTGCAAGACGTATTTTTTGACAGTACCCAAAAGTACGTTGCCATGGTAACGGCATATTATGGGCAAAAATGGGTACAAATCTTGCGTCGCGAACTCCTCCCACAGTTTTTGATCAATTTTTATGAAATTAGGTACAGATGTTCATCTGAATATGTTAATGTGCAAGACACATATTTCCGCAGTGGCAAAAAGTGCGTTGCCATGGTAACGGCATGTTATTGGTAAAATATAGGGCAAAATGCTTCATGGCAAAACTGCTTCATCAGTGTTCTTCCAATTCTCATGGAATTCATATTGAATGTTTGTCTTAGGATATAGGTCAGCATGACACATTTCTTGACAGTGACAAAAAGTATGTTGCCATGGTAACAGCTCACATATTATGAGCCAAAATGATGGAAAATTTTGTGTTGCAAACTACTTCGTCAGTTTTTGCCCAATTTCCATGAAACTTGGTACAGATGTGTGCCTTTGGTTGTAGATGTGCGAGACGCATTTTTCGACAGTACCCGAAAGTACGTTGCCATGGTAACGGCATATTAATGGCAGAAGATCAAGGAAAGATCTTGCGGATTTAACTACTTCCTCAGTTTTTTGACCAAAGCTTATGAAATGTTGTTTTGACCAAAGCTTATGAAATGTTGTTTGGCGGGGGTATAACCAGTCGCTGTAGCGACATTTCTAGTTTTCTTTTGATTACACCATGGTATTTGAGATCTAATGAATATCATATTTATGCATGCAGCATCCTTCAAGCATATAATAATGGGCCTACACAGCGAGTATATTAGGTTGCCTATCATTATGGCATATGTCTAATTGCAGGTATTAAACCTGTATAATTTTGTTTTACTGCTTCCTAAAATATTTAGAAAGCCATCTTTATTTGAGGTCGAAATCATCCTATTTTTTTAGTAATAGCGCAAAGAAAAATGGAATTGAGAGGACCTCCATAGATAGATGTATTGCAAATGTACCGGTGTGGGCGCCTATTTATGCACCTCTTCGTATAGAAAAAACCAGTTACAGTGTATATGGCCGTGGTATGAACCCACTTGTTATTTCTTTTCCAAGCAACACACCAATTTTTATTTACTCTGTGAGCCGTTATAATTATGTTGTGCAACATGTGTTTCTTCGGGATTATGGTTTGACTATATAACAGAAGGTGTAAGATATGGATTTGTTTATATTAGAAAGTATACCAGGGATACATGCAGTGCGTGTCTCTTTGCGGTATGTGTGCATTGAAAGAAAAAACAAGTTAACCAAGAAATAAATTTGATGATCTGTATTTTCAAATTGCGTGTTGACTTTTTCATCCGTCTGACTAATGAAGACCACCACTGACGGCATCGAAAGATGCTACAGAGAGGATCGTCTTAAACGAATATTTTGTTTGGGGGGAATGAGAATTGAATAAGTGAATTGAATTGAATTGAATTGGATTGAATTGAATGGAATTGAATGGAATTGAATGGAATTGAACTGAAACTCATAGGATGGCTTGAAACTCATAGAGTGACATGGGTGTGGTCTGAGAGTGAATGTGCGTGATATTATGGGATAAAATAATGAGAGACAAATAAGATTAACAAAGAAAGGTAAATAGAGGAGGAGAACTTATAAGTAGTGCAAATGGTGAGAGATTGTGCAAGATAACCTTTCCTTTGATCCATGCCACAAAGGAGCAAGTGTGAACTTCAAAAGCTTATGACATGCAGTGTTTCATTGTATGATTATGTAAATGTGCATGGTATTTATAGTATATTTATTCAGTTGCAGGATTGTCAAAAAAGAATCCGATCAAGAAACGAAAAAGATAATCTGAGCATTTAAATGTATTTACAAAGATCTTGAATTTATAGGAACAGTCACTAATCATTAACACTGGAAAAATTCCTGATCAATACGCGGCCTAAAAACACAAATTATTGAAATCTGTATATATACAACTCGGCAGCAACAGAAAATGAGAGCTCCGTAATAGATTCTACATCGGCGGCACCTCCAGCCCTAGTCTATAAAACACTATAAAATTAAGTATAACATTAAAAAAATCGATAAAAAGGAGACAAGCAATTTGCAAAGACGAGAAGCCGATTTTTTTTTTACCATGCCAAATGCCTTGTAAAGTGCCATGGGAATGTCAGGGTGGTTTAATAATGACTGCTCTAATGGCTGCTCTCCACAGATCTTTTCTCTATACCTTCTTCCTATTGAGATCAGTGAGGCTCTCTATTAAATTTTTTTACACATAGATTATGTTTACCTATACTATGCAGGATGAGGAAATCAAGCATTCATACTCTCATGACCCCCCCCCCCCACTCAAATGGTCAACCATATATGCTTGTTCCTATAGAGTTCTTGTTTTTTTTATTGTGTGCACATGTAATGTAATGTATCATCAACGCAGGGCTCCCTTGTAAAGCAGGCCTTTGTGGCACTGAATGGGACTACCCTGCTTTTAAAGAAGACTTTATAAATAAATAAAATAAATAAATAAAAAATCTGGATGCCTGCCCCTTAACGGAGGGAAATGGGTTAGGATTTTGACCCCATATCACGGGCTTTTGGAAGGGGAGCCATCAAAATTACCACCACCCCCCCCCCCCATATGTTTTGGAAGGGAGGCAGCAGAATTGCCCCCTATCACTTTTTTCTTCTTTTTTTTTCAGGGAAGCTAACAAAATTTTCCCCTATGTGAAGGAAAAGTGCGGAAGCGCCCAAGAGTCGTCTGTCATGTACTTATTCGTAGCACGACGTATCGTCAGGCTACGTGCCACGCATGTAGCGAAATGGTCTATGAAAAGAAAGGTCAGCTGGTCAGCTAATATTTCGAGGGAAAAATGATTTCAAACAAACAAAAAAAACTATTTTAAAGGGACTGTAAAATATTGGTTGAGGTGAGGATTCAGCTTGTAACGTTTTGCGAGATATAAACCACCCCTACACGAAATGTTAAAGAGCTTACAATTCTAAGGGGAATCAAAAGTTTATGTGATGAAAATCGGTTTTGAAAAGACTGAGATATCTAAAAACTAGGAAAACAAAAAGATCCTAATAAAAGTCGTGGCCTGTGGCGATTTTAGGATCACTTTTTTTTTGAAATCTCAGTCATTTCAAGGATAATTTTCATCACGTTTCATTTCACGTTTCATTCACGTTAAATCCTTTTTGAAACTACATGCTCTTTCGTATTTCATAAGAGGTTTATCATTATCTCACAAAAAATATGCATAATCATGTATATATATATATATATATATATATATATATATATACATATACGTATACACATATGTATATATATATGTAATGAAACAAAGAAGGGAAAACTGACCAGAAACAAATAATAAATAGCGAAAACTTTGAGCAAAGAAAATGGGTTTTCATCGAGATTCGAACCCGAGACCTCCGGATTACTAGACCGGTGCTCTATACCGACTGAGCTATTGATGCCCTAGATCGGTGTCCGTCCCAAACCCTTGAAACTCTCTTTGCTCGTATGGTCAGAAGCTATAGTGTGTGTATGTGTGCCACACACACACACACACACACACACACTCACACACACACACACACACACACACACACATTAACCCAACATAAACCCAAAGGATGTAAATCAACTTTGGGTCCGTCCCAAACCCTTGAAACTCTCTTTGCTCGTGTGGTCAGAAGCTATAGTGTGTGTATGTGTGCCACACACACACACACACACACACACACACACACACACACACATTAACCTAACATAAACCCAAAGGATGTAAATCAACTTTGGAATAAATGTGAGGGATCGCCGAAGCGATGCAGCTTTTTGTAATATATTTTGAAACAAGGAAGGGAAAACTGACCAGAAACAAATAATAAATAGTGAAAACTTTGAGCACCCTTACATCCTTTGGGTTTATGTCAGGTTAATGTGTGTGTGTGTGTGTGTGTGTGTGTGTGTGTGTGTGTGTGTGTGGCACACATACACACACTATAGCTTCTGACCACACGAGCAAAGAGAGTTAAGGGTTTGGGACGGACACCGATCTAGGGCTTTCAATAGCTCAGTCGGTAGAGCACCGGTCTAACTAATCCGGAGGTCTCGGGTTCGAATCCCGATGAAAACCCATTTTCTTTGCTCAAAGTTTTCGCTATATCAAACCTGAATCCTCACCTCAACCAGTACTGTAGACACACAGTCCCTTTAAGGAATTTTCAGGGATTTTTAGTCCCGAGCTGAGCCCGGAAAAAGTGGGGCGTACCCTTTTCCCGAAAAATCGGGAAAGTGCATGCGGTACAGATAATCACCTGAGAGGGGGGTAGGGGGCACAAAACACAAAATCACACCTACCTTTGCTGCGCTGCCGATGATGCCGCAGCCTGATCAATGTCGAAATGTATCGATCGAACTGTATCGCAATCGTAAATACAGGAAATGAATGCACACACACGTACACACACACACACACACACACACACACGCAAGACGTAGAAATAGTGCACAGTGCAGGTACAGAAGAGCAGCAGCTGTGTAGAGCGAACCATGGCAGTGTTGCGAGTGAGACTTGATTTCCGGGTGGTATTTTCAATATTAGTTTTCAGCTTATCGGCGACAACAATCGGTAATAATGGTGTAAACTTTTAATGCATATTGTACAGATTATTCACGATTAGTTACGTAGCATTCCTGACGATGTGATGGTTGTAAACGCGAGTTTATTTTGTTCAAAGAGACAGACCATTGTTGTGTTAGTCCTACACGTTGTGATTAGTGTTGGGAAACTGACAATTGAATGTGTCAGACAAAAACACTGTGATTTTGTAGCTGTGATCATGCCCTAAATCATGTACATGGTGGTAGTGTACATAGCTGGTCTTTACGATGCATTATCAACATTAGATCTCGAATATGTTTCTAGTCCACAGAAAATTCAATTTTCCGAAGAAGCAATATTTGTCTTCCTTTTCTCCTACTAAAATAAGTGGCCAAATAAGTAACGTTACCGCCCCCCCCCCCGTTAGTATTATAGTCTAGTAATTTAGATTATTAGATAAAGTTTACTAAAATAGCTAACGTTAGACTGTCTACATCTAGTCTAGTCATGCTAGTACGAGTACTACTACTGCCATTCATTGATTTTTCACTGTCCTTTTCATCATCCAGGTGAAAGTTTTGCAATTTTTGGAGTCACGGCAACACCGTATGGCGGAGGTGAGATCGGGGCCAGGTATGCATTCCTGGTCAATTCTGGTGGAGGTAACTCTGTGGCTCGAGAAGTCAGGCTAGGAATAGATCCTGCCACAGATTCAATACTGAACCCACCTGGCAGCACATTCAACGCCTCAACATCAAACTGGCAGCTGCCTGTCAGTATTATGTCTGTTGGGGCTTTCAGAGGCTTTACCACCATCAATAGTCAGCTTCAATCAGCCACTGTTTTCATCCTCCCTGCTGATGGTAAGCTTGCTGTGAACTTAATTTTATTAGATTCTTTGAAATACAGTAAAGTACACTGTAAATGTAGGGGGAAAAATATGCACAAGTTTCTGTATGCATCAGTAAGTGTTCAATACATATTATTTGATGCAGAGCTAGCCCCGGAGACCGCGCCGCCAGGTGCGGTCCTGGCGGCTTCCCCGCAGTTTCGCTTATGTTAGTTCCTAAGTATTCTGTGCGCTTGTGCAAGTGATTGTGAATTCTGTGAACATCGGTGAGCTGCTTATAAGACATCATTTTGTGCATCACAAGCAATGAAATGCATCAAACAGTCGCCGATGATAGTCATTTAGGTTTCATCGACCCATGTAAGTATTCCTACTTAGTTTCTGTTGAAAAATTAAGGAAATATAGCGCCGCAAAGGCACCCGTTTGTTCAACATGAAGATCTTTTATGGGAGCACGGCGCAGCCGCCACACTGCGTGTGGCGGCTGTCGCAGTTAATGCAGAGCATTCTATTCTACAAATGTTGAATCACTAATGTCAGTGCCCAATGCAGTTCATTAACTCTTTATGTGCCATGATGGAAACCCCCTGTGTGCCACATTATTCTGAGACACCAACGTTGTTATTCTTTGAGAAAACATTCTGTGTTTTTAATATGTCACTTCTCTAGATTTCTGTTAAGCTGGACATTATATATTGAGTAAAGTTGAAGAGAAAATGCCGAAGTTTAGCTTTGATGTATCCTGTATGACGATCTATGATTGTTTTTCTTTTAAATGACTAGTAGCTAAATTATTGTAGAGGCAAAACTTTTGCACACAAAAAGTGACAGAAACTGAGAATTTACATGCAAATCCAGTAGGGAATGCCACTTGTTAGTCTATCACAAAATAAAATGCAAGCTACAGCTGTATATGTAAGAGGAACAGAAGCCCGACAAACGCTGTTATTGTACTGCGGCATTTGGCAATTTATCGATTGGTTGAGGCGGGTTTGTGCGTTTGAGCAGAATATGCAAAGTTGGCACGCCGTCAACTGAGTCAGACGCGCGAACGTGGCACATAAAGGGTTAAAGGGACGCAGTCCTCACGAAATTTAAAAAAATATGTTGTTGTTGGTACCTCCAATGAACTACATTTGTACTGTCATCAAAAACAAACTTTCAAATCACCAAATAAGCTCGTACATTTCGGTTTGACTAAAAAAGTGTGACTCTGCAAATGAGCAAGTCTTGGCGGAGAGTCATACGTCATCGATGCACAACTCTTTGCAGCGGTGTTCTGCTCGTCATCCCTAGTTATTTATAAATACATGTTTACTATTTATTTTTATATTAATTGTATGTATACATAAGCTTGAAATATTTTGTTTGAAATTTAATAAAACCACATATTGTCACATTTTATGAAAAAATCAGATATGATCATTTTGAACACTTAAATTGGTTTTCTGAGGCACGGCTGTCAACTTGAGAGTAGGGCATCAATGACGTTGCACCTTTTGGCAGGCTCTTACACGATCGCTTGCAGGAATTATTTTTTAAAAATCGCGTACGGAGACAATTTTTGATGTCCACGCGTATAAATTGGTGAAAGGTTATATATTTTTTACTCTTCTTAATTATCAGTACAGTGAAAATCTCAGGACTGCTTCCCTTTAATGCATGATAGTGGCATTCTCATGTTAACGATCGGTTGTCATGTGTTAACTACTGTAGAATGGCGACCCGTGTAGCTATTAGATAGAGGTTACACTGTCTATGTTGTATGCATTATATACCCGTAGTCAATATTTAGAATTTGTCTATAGCATTTCAAAATACACACATTATGAAAGGAATTACTACATGGCCCCATAGTATGACCACATGTAATGTATTATGATACATTGCTTGTCTTCCTTGATATACAATTCCCATCATTAATTATTAATTGCATGTCTTTTTTTGTATTTTCTTATGTTCTTTCCATTTGACAGGGGATTTCATGCCGGTAGGGGGAAGAGTAACTGTTAGAGCTAATGTTGGTGAGACTATCACACTCTCTGTGGTTAATGCAGCTGCTATAGACCCTAACCTGGTTGAATGGGAGCGCTTCTCTACCTTCACCAATGTCCAAAGTGGGGGGCTGTCTTACACGCTACCTGGTGTAACAATGAGTGATGCAGGCATATACGGCACTTTCGAGCAAGGAAAGAGGGCTGAGCTGAAGTACAGTCTGATCAAATTGATTGTGCGGGGTGAGATTAGTTTATGTGTGTGTGTGTGTGTGTGTACATGTGTGTGTGTTACATTGTCCTCTTCACCATACTTTTGTGTTAAATATGCACTTCACTGGTAGTCATCTCCCATCTGATGGCTGATGGAGGATGATTATGTTCTCTCTTTTATGTTATACTCTGATGTATGCATGAGATTTAAAGGAAACATTCATTACTCTGAGCTCAGCCAGTAAACATTTTCTTGATGTGTTTTGATGTTAAAACACTGGAGTAGGAGTCATCACACAAAAAAAAAATTGGTTATTTAAAATCAACCATCAGTTGAGAATATGTATTCTAATGTGAAAAATGTTGTCTTTTTAAAAGTCGTACACATTACAAGGTATGCTTTTACAATGTATATTCAGCCAATCTGATTTTTTTTTTCCAGTTACACTTTCAAATTACTGTTTACCATTTTCTCAAGAAACAAGTGAGAAAAATGTTTGTTATATGTTGTGAACATTCAATTAAGACTTCATGTTACCAGGATGTGATACAATTACAGTGGAATTATAATGCATTGTACTGCTGTAACTAATTTCTTTCAATGTCCTTTGATAATAAAGTGAAAAAAGGGGGCAAGAAAGACATGATGGAATGTACCTGAAAGGAAACTAAGAAGCTGTAGGATCCAGAAAAGAGAGAAGGTTACCAAGTACAGAGAGTGGATACATTCTTTGACACAAATTGAACATAATATAGTATACAAATAATGAATGTTTATGAGTGCAATGTACAGAATATTTCATGAGGTGAAAGATGAAATGATCCATTCCACGAGGCGCAGCCGAGTTGGATGGATCAAAGATTTCATGTTTCACCGAATGAAATGTTCTCTCCATTCCATGAAAGAAAAACATTTGTTTTATACAACGCCTAAAATAAATCCTGTGATTTTATGTTTTATCAAATAATAAACAAGAGAGAATCTGAGATCGATAGAGTGCTCACTCACTGAGCGCTTTAAAGCTAGCACACTGTCGCATACACACACTGCAATTGCAAGCGTTTCAGCACGTGTAGTGTGCTAGACTCTTGGCATGCGTGCAATGGAGCAAATCGTATGGATCCAAAATTGCAGGGTAAATGGAGCACAGATGATGATGTCATGGTAAAATAAATGAGACAAATGATCAATGTCTAACAACCAGTCAAATGACAAGGATCTATTTAGACATTATGTAATGTGGTATGGATTTTACAAAATCCTTAATGTACAAATGTAATGTCATTTGTGCCCAAAAGGGAAACAAGACAAAACAGTCATAATCCCACAGGTTCACAACAACTGCAGGATTTCACAAATTTATGGTAAACATTTCAGAAACAAAGTTATGTGGCAAAGTAACTTTTGTAAAGAATGATTTCACTTACAATGTAACTGTTCTGCATATATGGGGTACTTTTTGAACTGTTTGACACAGAATACAATACGCATTATGAAATGAAAATGATTCTGAAATTAAAGAACTTTGTTTGGTTGACCTTATCTCCTGAAGGTTGTCCAGCAGGCTACTGGGGTCCGCCAGATTGCCAAAATGTGTGTGATAACTGCTACAATGGAGGAGTGTGCAGTGATACTACAGGGGAATGTTTGTGTGCTCCAGGCTTTGATGGAGAAAACTGTCTGACAGGTATGTGTTTAATATATTATTTGTTAAAAGTGAGTTTACACATCAGTGTTACTGTATGTCTGTATGTTTGCATTTTGTGACTGTAAATCTTAATTAGGTGCATCATTCTGCCAGCATCATCTTCAATCAATCAATCAGTCAATATCGATTTGTAAAGGACAAAGCCTATGTAAATTTTTTTATTGTTTAATTTCTTGTTATTTTATTTTATCTTTTCTTTTGCTGCAAAAGCTTCTGATGGTATGCTTGACAATTATGCACAGTGAAATAACAAAAAAAAAGAGAGTCTTAAGTCTTGATTTAAAGACCGCTACAGTTGAGGATTTCATGACTTGAAATGATGAGTGATTCCACAATTTAGGAGCTGTACAGACAAATGCTTGGTTCCCAGTGTTATTTTTGATTTGCATGTTAGGATTTGTAAAAGAAGAGTGTGTTTGATACTGCACAGATTATGAGTGTATTTGTGAGATTTAAGCACTGGTGGTTCAGGGCCCTGTTTATGAAGACTTAAAATTAATTATAAAGCTGATTTCAACTGTAAGTCTGTGGCAAACTGTGTGGTAAGGAAATATAAAATCGATTTTATCTTTTGGTAAAACGGGGCCCAGAAATGCAACTAGGGGCTTCATTATCAGGGCTATTAAAGTACAATTGTACATCAATATTTTCCTTATCTTGGAAGGACATTTTTGGGATCCATAACAAGTACAATGTATATTTTGTTGTGACATTCAATAAATTTTGTTGGGTGCATTTTGATCCAACAATATGAACAATCGTGGTGCTGTTTGAGCTATTTGTACCAGGATGCTACACCACACAAGTTATTTGATAGCTATGTTTCCCCTCTTCTCAGGCTGTGGGGAATCAAAGTATGGCTGGGACTGTCGTTTTACATGTGAACCGGGCCAAGCACTCAGCCAGTGTGCTGGAAGCCACGTATGCCTTCCTGATCCGTTCGGCTGCAGCTGCTTAGCTGGTTTTACTGGACCAACATGTGAGCTAAGTAAGTGCTTGTGCAGTCAATAGACAGTGGGATTTTGTTGTTGCCCCGCAATTGTTGGTACAAGGTTCACTTTCCAGTAGATGAAGAGATCTGTTGTCAGCTCCGAGCACTGTCAGTGAAATCTGCTATTCCCCTTTGCGGATGCTCTGTAGGTTAAACAAGTATATTTGGTCCCGGAGGACAGAACCCACAGGAAGCTGCAGAGGGGCAATTCCACGGTAACTGACGTTACACGTAAGGATTTTCATGAAATTGTTTACCTTGTAGTTATGTGAATGAAAGCACCTTGGGCTTGCAATTAGCATTGATGAATAAGTTCATGAGAATGAAGAAATAGGTGGAAAGTTTTTCTCTCAAACTGCATTTCTTATCACATAGCAAGTGAAAATGTGTCGGTAACTGACGTTACGGAAAAAGGACATGGGAAATTATGGTGTAGATGAAAATGGAAATATCTCATGTCCCTGACTTTTAGCCTTTATGTGTTTAATATGGCAATACACCTAGGTTCTTAGGAACAGGTGTGCAAAATAATGTGCACTTTAGATATTTCCTTTTAGCACCACGCCAATTTCAGTGAAGGCATTACGGTAACTGACGTTACGTAACTGACGTTACGCTTACATTTGCCATAGGGTTTACACATGCAAAATCATGATTGGGAATAGCTATGTGATATTTCATAATTCTGACCATTCAGAATGATTTGGTTGATATGGAGTCATACCTTGGTTTATCAGTCATAAATACACAATGAAATGAAACAGTATTCCATTTTCTTCGTGTTCTATGAAAACTTAAAGGTAAACATGTCAGTAACTGACGTTACGTAACTGACGTTACACATACTTTGCTGTGGGGTTTACAGAGAACTAATCTATTTAACATGTTATTATACTGCTACAATGTACCAGTGACAATCCCAGGCAACTACAGCAACAAATTAAAACAAAATCTAAAGACACAAATAATATTGGGTGGGCCCTTATAGGGGGCACCCCCCCCCCCCCATGCCATAGCACAGTTGGGCAAAAATAATGTAAATGCACAAGAGGATATTTCTTGACATTTGTCTGAAGATTTAATTTTTATTCAACATTTATGATTACACAGAGCCATTAATAGATTAAGCAGTTCCAAGTATAAATATATTGACGTGGCTAAGGGCTTTTTTTGTTTGTTTGTTTGTTTTTTTATGAACAGGAAAGTTTTTATCTACAAATTGTACATAGAGTGCTCCACCCATAATACCTTGTAGTACTACACAAAACATGGATATTTTTGTGCTTGAAAAAAATATCAAATTATCTTCCAGGTCATGGGGGAAAAAACATGTATCAACTCATAAATATACATAAATATGTATGAAATCTATTGTGATATATTTTTCCTTCTTTTCTTTATTTTACTCCTGATGATCTCCATCATCAATTGATTTGAATGAAAAGTGTCGCACTTTTAATATTTCTCTGTGAAGAAGAAAAATAAATGCTTTTTTGGTCAAAAGAGCGTTATTGTTTTATTCCTAGCTTGAAGTAATTTAACTGTTTTTCTTTTCCTTTTCACTGATAAATCACGGCTTGCAAATACATTCGAGATACCAAGAAATCGGACTTTGCAACGAAAGAATACTAAAATCAATATAAAAGACTCTTCCTGTTCATAATTATCATGTGTTGTATTACAAAATGTCCCTGCATGAATAGAATAAAGTAATCAACAAATACACACTGTATGAACAATATTTTTTAAACCCTATAGAATCCTCTCTCACTTTGAGCAACATCAGTGTTAAGTTTCAAACAATAATGAGTACATGCCTTACGTACCATAATACAAGATGAGCCATGTTAACTACACCACACATTTAAGTGCAAGAGATGAAATATCTGTTTGTGCATTTGCCTTGAGGTAGAAACTTGACTAAGCTTCCTGAAAAAAAAAAGAAAAATGCCAGCAAAAGCAAAAATTGGTGGAGATTGTTAAACTGTTGCTATACAGCTGTGCAGAAGTTTTTTTTTTTTTTTGTAGAAAATGTGGTTAACAGGGAATCATGTCACTGATTAGGCCTACAAACTTTGGTAGCTTTATCATCCCGTAGGACTGGGAATGTACTAATCTGAGTGCGTATACTGCATGTGGCAAACTAAACTTCCAGATGATTTAACCTTAAACTTGTGCTGAATCAAAAATCGAAAGCTCAAGCCCCACCCCCCCCCAAAAAAAAAGATAATCATGGTAAATGAATGAATAAATGAATTTAGAAATAAAATAAAATATTAAAAAAAATTTCCATGGACATACCATGGTAATGACATCATTTCATATGAAAGGGATTGCTGCTCTTTGTTGTAAGTTGACTTCCCAGATGTATTGAAATGGCCAAAAGTAAAAAAATTTGCCTCAGTTATAATTACTGTCATGGTAACTGACGTTACATACTCGTGTATGACGTTTCAGTAACTGACGTTACACATTTTGTAGTGTTCATTTTGACTCTCCAGTATGCCAAGTATCCTTATTTCTGGTATTAAAATAAAGGCATATGGGCATACATTAGAAATCCCAAGTTACATCATACAGCTCACTTCCTTTGATGAATGAACTTAAAAATCCCTTGTTTTTGGTAACTGACGTTACATCCATCATTATCAAAGTAATTAACAGTTTTTATCAAATTCTTTAAAGCTACCAGCTTTTTTTTCTATCGTGTGGTAAAAGACTTCTCTGGTAACTGCATACATATGAAAGATTGTTGTTTAGGGTACTAATAAAGTGGATATACAGAGAGTAAGTTATGCAACAATACACTCTTTTCACCATTGAGTTACAGGCATATTTTGGCAGCCATTTTGAAAATCAAAATGGCCGCTTTTATTGAAAAACATAATGATTCTTAAAACTTCAACTCAAGTACTGTCTGAAAATGTATGGTGTTTGAAACAAATATCATTTTGAATTTTTGGCACCTGTGTCCTAGTTACCGTGGAATTGCCCAGAGGATGAATTTCCATTAGACTTGGAAGATTATTTTTGGGTAATGGATTTGGTGGTTTAATGTGTTTGGGCATTCAACTTTAGAAGCATAAGATTATTGTAACTTCAAGTATCAGTTTGTAACAGTTTTGGCAGACTAGTTTTTGTCCTTCTCAAGTCAGTTTTCTACATTTTCCACTTATGTAGTACATAAAACTGTGTAAAAAAAAAACTTTTAAAAGCTGATTTACAGCAGCATTATACTTGTGAGTAAGTGTTACAACTGTACAGAAACTTGTAAACAGCAGTAGCTTTGATGCTTTCATGTAATAATGAATGGCACGTTGTAAATATGTGCACTGCGTATTCAGCTTCATAATCTCCTCAGGATATTTGCAATGTAGAAATGTCAAGATAAGTGTACACATGTGATGCACATACATAAAAACAAGAAGAGACAAAGCAAACACAGAACAAGATATCATAGGACACAGAGAGAGAAAGGAACAGACACAAGACATTAATTAAAGGGGGGAAAGGAACAAAAAATGAGGAAAAATTACATCAAGGCGATTCTGGCCAACAGTAAGAATTACAATATTTAATAAGAGCCTGGTGACCTCAAGCTCTTGGAATTTTTTTTGGCAGATACAAATTTCAGACTTGACAGCAATTATTCTAATTTCACATGGGATTTTCAGTGATGAATTGCAATGAGAATGCTTATAATGGAAAAGTCCTATTTTTGTCATGTGTACAAATTTAAGCTACATATGTATATGTCAAGATTTCTGCCAACGGCACGCATGCCTGGCTATTGTTTTCCACCAAAGATGTAGTGAGTCTTGTATTCATCTTCATACAAATAATAGCTGTCTTCTTTTTCTGTTCTTTCCTCCTCTCTTCTATTTATTCTCCTTTATCTATACATTGTTGGCATTTCAGCTTGCCCCTTGACAACTTTTGGAGCAGGATGTGACCAAATGTGTCACTGCAATGAGACTGCCTCATGCGATCGGTTCACAGGGGAGTGTAGTGATGGAGAGTGTGCAGAAGGCTGGTCAGGAATCAACTGTCAAGGTGAGGAAACCGAAAAGGATTTGTTCCTTCGCTTGTCTTGTTGAAGATGCTCAATATGAATAGGTTGATTATCATCGCACTAGGGACGTACATTGTAGACCTGCCCTGCGTTGACTTACAGAACTGCTATTAACATTGTAAAAGATTTCTTCTTCTTCTTCTTCTTCTTCTTCTTCTTCTTTTTCTGCTTCTTGTGTTTACTTTTTTTTTCTAAAAAGATGACCAGTGATGTCTGATTCTTTCTGACCCTTGCAAAGCTGCCACTGGCAAAGCGCATTTAATGTTCCTTCCATTTCTAGCATTTTAAAAGATATAGATTACATAGAAAAAGAGAATGTAAATATAAATTTCCATTGGCTAGGGTTGAAAAGTGCACAGTTTCAGTAGAAGTGAATGACCATGTGTATACTCCTTCATGAGAGGTGAAGAAGTGTGTCAAAAAAAGTTTGATTATAGGATATTTTAGAAAGGATTTAGTATCAACCCTTTAGTAGTGCCAAGAAATTTTTTACAGTGTCAACTGTTCAGTGAAGGAGGCAGTATATATGTTACATGGGTATTTTGTGTGGCTTTTTCTTCTTTTGTTTTAATGTATTCATTTTTATGCCTCCGCCACGAAGTGGTGCCGGAGGCATTATGTTTTCGGGTTGTCCGTCCGTCCGCTTTCGTTTACGCGATAACTTGAGTAATATTCACTGGAATTTTACCAAACTTGGTCCAAGTATGAAGTATGATGGGGCAATTATTTGATTAGATTTTGGGTGAAATCGGCTAAAGGTCAAAGGTCAAGGTCAAATCATGAAATTGTATCCGTTTATGCGATAACTCAAGACTGGAATGAGCAAATTTCACCAAACTTTGTTGGAGGATGATGTATGATGGGACAATTAGTTGATTAGTTTTTCATTGAAATCGGAGAGAGGTCAAAGGTCAAAGATCAAGGTCAAATCCTAAAATTTATCTGTTTACGTGATAACTCAAAACTGGATGAAGCAGCTTTCACCAAACTTGGTCCAAGGATGATGTATGATAGGACAATTAGTTGAGTAGATTTTAGTGACATTAACAAGAGATCAAAGGTCAAAAGGTCAAGGTCAAATGCTACAAATGTTGCAATTTCCTCCATATCTATGCAATGCCCAAAGGTATTTTCTTGAAACTTGGTGTGGACATGTACTACTGCATAAAGATTCTCCAGAGAGAGTTTCATGTCATAAGGTCAAAAGGTCAAAGGTTAGATGAAAATGTTGCAAAATCACTTTTCTCGCAAATGGTTCAATGCATCTTCGTGGAACTTGGTACATGCGCATGTACTGACTGGCATGAGGGATTATCTAGGGAATTTAGGGGTCACGGGTCAATAGTTAGGGGTCAAAGGTCAAGGTCAACTCTTCAAAATTTTACTATTCCCTCATATACTAGTATATGCAATGCTTGCATTATTAGTTTCAAAACTTGATACATGCATTACCTAATGGAGATTCTCTGGGAAATTTCCAGCCAGAAGGTCTAAGGTCAAAGGTTAAGGGTCAAAGGCCAGGTTTCAATCCCCCCCCCCCCAAAAAAAAAAAAAAAAAATCTAGTTTTTACCATCATTACACTCTTTCTTCATACCTTGGAAATTACTCAATGCATAAACTTATAAAAAGGTCTGTCAGAATTCAAGTAAAAATTCTCAATTCCCAAAAGATGTGTACCTGCACTCTTAGAAAATTATAGCAAACCCAGTTCAAGACATTTCTGACAAACCTGTCATTTCAATATTTTGCCAGTTATGTGAAACTGTCATGGATCACACAATGTGAAGACATTGTACTATACGCCTATTGAGAGAATCATGCATTATGGCGGAGGCATCAGTCGCCATAGCGACATTTCTAGTTGGAGACTAGGATGTCAAGAGGGATGGTCACAGGCAGTTCAAAGGCTGAAATGTGCACGGTCACATATACAAACTGCTGTCACACGTAAATGTCACTGTAGGGCAAAGTTATGCGGCATCCACAGTGAGATTTCATCTCACAAACTATGTGCATGACTATGCATTAGTAATGCAGTACAAAATTTTGTTCATCACACATATAATTGCTTGTATTACATTCAAACCAATCATTCAACACACGCAGCATACCTAGATATGCAGTCCTCCCAAGGATAGATAATTCATAAGCATGTTGCAGTGACAATTTCTGCAACTTGTAGAATAGAGTGTTCCTTCCATTTAGACAGTTCTGTGCTTTTCACTTATCATTATCCCTCTACAGTACCAGACATTTGTCCAGAAGGCTTCTTTGGTGTCAACTGCAGCGAAAAATGTAATTGTCTCAATAATGCAGCGTGTGACAAGGTCACGGCAGTGTGCTACGGCTCAGATGGATTGTGTGCGGCAGGTTATGCCTCTAACACTGTGAAACTTGCAGACTGCCAAACATGTAAGTACAATTCTCTTGGAGCACTTACTCATATGATGACATAAATGGTATCCTGGGATACCAAATAAAAATCAGCCATTTTGTTGAATTATTATTATTTTTTTTTCTTACGGTTGTACCCTGGGTTGCCAAAAAGTGGGAACTTATTTTGGTGCTGGAGCTAGCGCGCGCTAGCCACTGCACTGCACTGCACTGTACTGCACTGAAGTGCACGCTATTGCTAGCACAGAGTACAACCTTGTACCATGCATGCAGTGGCATGGGAATGACTATGTACACATGCACACAGTGCATGCATTTCTCTGCGGCTGTCCTCGAGTGGACATGAGGTGGCACTACACAACATGGTACCCCGGGGTAACACATGATGCATCAAATGTGGCCAGGCAGGCATATAGACCAACACAGCATTTGCTAGGATTGATTTTCAAAAAAGGCATGAAAGCAGCATTTTTGGCCAGGTGATTTCAGGTTTTTGGTGTTTACTGGAAGAGTTGCAGATTGCCCCTGAAGTTTTTAAAGTTTTAAAATTGAAACCATGTGATTATTTATAAATAGAACTAGTATATTTGACATTTTGTGTAGTTTCAGCTGTTTTTAAGTTTCTCAAACAAAAGTGTACATTAAAAACCTACAGAAACTTGAAAAATAGCCTACTGTGTCTTTGATATTTCACGGAATCATGAACAAAATAATTAAAATGAGTATGTCCAAGGTTACTTTGACAATCCTTGCTTAGTGCTTGATTTAAAGTCACAAGCAAATCATCTTTTCTGCAGTGTTAATGCTTTTTGATTTTGTTTCCTTTTTTTTTTTGTCATCATGCACCTCCTGTCACGACTGATTCCTTTCATTGAGTTAAATGCTAGAGTCAGCAAAGTTCAAACGCCACAAAAATGCAAAATATGTGTCATAAATGTATAAAAGTGTAATCAAATGTACAAATTATTATGTAATCATTACTGATGTAAGACAACAGCTTGTCTCAACTGCAAAATTTAAAAAAATTGTCAATAGCCTTCAGGCCACTAGTGTACTTGAAAACAGAGAATCAGGATGCAAATTAGGTCACCTCATGCATATCTTGAGAATAGATAAATTGCACCCAGCTGTTTAAAGCTCTTTCCTGTGTAGTATTTGAGTTCATCTCAAAGCTTGCCTGAACATTACCAAATCTATGTTCGTGTACACAGTCTGTGTCATTTCTAATTCCCTATTTTGTTGTAATCATTCATTCACAGAAACTATTTTCGATGTGTTTGAGCAACATGTCTGCATTTTCTCTGGGCAAAGAAAGAGTTTTGATTAACAGAACTCGACCTGACCTAAGACTTTTTTAATTACCATATACTTTCTCTGAATCGTTGAACATGCCTGACATCACAAACTGTAGTAGTCTTCTTGTCCAGCGGTGGCTACACTGAAACTTTTCAAGTTCAACACTTTTCAGTTGATTGTTGGATTTTCCTCAAACTTTACAGATGTATTCTACTGTTTTACTGCATGCACTCAATCCATAAAATTTAGGTTTAATTCCCCTGTAACTCATTGTCTATGAGATCCACATGGATTTTGTACTGAGTCCTTGTAGATTATTAAGGAATTTTGTAGAGAATAGGTCAAACGCTATGTACTTTGATAAATGTATCATGGCTGGGGCGACAAGACCTCATATCTACAAAATGTCAAATGATCAGGAGAGCCAAAAAAAAAACCAAAAAACACCGAAATTCGAGATACAAGGTCTTGTCACTCCAGTGACGGTATGTGACCATCCCTAAAATGATCTTTTTTTCCCTCCCTACACCTATTGCCCTCCAGATGAGGGGTGCTTTGAAGAATGTAGCCGGACTTGTCACTGCACAGGGGGCAACGATGTGTGTGACGCTGATACTGGAGTGTGTTCTGATGGGAGATGTCTGTCAGAGTGGACTGGACCCTCATGTCAGACAGGTAAGACATTTGCTTTCCATACCTGCTAACTGTTCCCGTGTGATAACAACATTCCTCTTTCTTTGCAGGAAAGGAGAAGCTTCATTCAGTCTTGCACTCCTATTTTTCTCCTTAACAATTGCTAAATGGTTTATTGGAGGTGGAGTGAAAATCAATGAAAATGACCATTTAATCCACCTGCCCCGTAGCCCCATTACCAGTTGGCCTCCTTCCAGAGGGGCTATGCCCATATCATCTAATACCCACAATTTATTAGACCAAATGGGAGAAAATCTCAAGGAGACAAAATTGCGATTAGACCATCTGGTTTTTAGACAAAACGATAAGTAGCCTAACTGGGCATTAGACCAAGTGAGAAGTAGACAAAACAGCATTAGCTGAAATTGATAGTAGACCAAGTGAGTTTAGCCATAGTGGTGTTGGACATAGTGGAAGGTAGACCATCTGATAGTGGGCCAATTCGCAATAAACCGTACAGGAAATCGTTCATGAAGTATGCAACTGCGTGTATTAGACATTTAGTCTCCAATATCCAACCAAATCCCTAAGTTGGATGAGCGCCCGTTCCGATCATGTGCGGATAAGGGAGGTTGGACTGTATTGTTATTACTGCTGTGATTTATTGGAATCGATTGACAAATTGCCCTACATATATACATTAATGTAGGGCAATTTGTCAATCAGTTGCCATGAAAACAACTCGACAGAAGAATTTCATGAATTGTAATACTGTGTGATTTATATTCCTGTCTTTGTCATCATCCCACAAGCGTGGATCAATGTGAAGACTTAATAATACATCACTCAGATACTGTATACATCAAAATTTTCGCAAAATTAAAGATATGCAAAAATATTGATTTTAATGATGATATGAATGTGATGTACACGTTTTACATTTTTCCGTTCAGTACAGGACTCCACGATGGCGAATTTAACCACTCGCGAAATTGTCAGGAATTCGCAATTCGTGAAAATTTAGACTGGCTAAATATATGGCGTATACAGTAGTCCACTCCATGTTAGGATACATCATAAACCATTTCTCTCACGACTGTGATTCACACATTTAGTTTCTACATAGTTTCTACGCACCTTCTACATCCTGATTGTCAATCTTTTTGACATACAAGCATAGAATTAGACATGTCTCCTTTGAAGCTTATTATCATACAACCTTTTCCTCGCTTCCCCCCCCCCCCCCCCCCTGTGAATGGCTTCTCAGGCATCGTTGATATCTCCCATGTCAAAGTCAACGTGGGCCAGCCTTCAGAGCTCCAGTGCATCTACTCTTCCCCACACAATGCCTCCTCCCTGGTCTTCAGCGCCAGGCTTGGGACCGCCATGGGCACGAGTGTGAATCCCACATCCGTGGAAGCAATGGCGATGTTGGAGTTGTTCAACGTGACTTTCCAGATTCCGTCGGGCCAGTCACCGGCATATTGTGCAGTGACGTCCAACGGGCAAACCGTCTCGTCAGGGGAAATACTAACATATTATGGTGGGTTAGTCTTTTGGTTTTATATAGTACATCTGTCTTCGTTTTTAGTACCCACACATGGCAACAAGTGTACATGCTGAAGGTGATGCATGTGCATGTTGAAATGTCAAATCTTAAATGGCAAATTGTGTATGAAGTAACTGTTTGCATGTGAAACAAATTGAATACTGTAGAAAAAGGTAAAATTTAAGACGAGGGTGGTTGGTACATAATACATGAAATTAACGTTTATTAGTGCAAGTCTTAGACCAAATGAATTCCTAGACTTGATCTAGCTTGATTTCCTCTTTTCAGAAACACCATATCCCTTTTGTGCTTTGTGTAATTCTCACATGAAATAGTTTCAAAATAGATTCAAAGCTATGAGCTTTAGCTTGTAATTGCATTTTCTTGATATTGTATTGTATTGCTTTTTGTGGTTTGTGTTGGCACTATGCTTTTCTGTAGATTTAATCTGGAAGGAATTGTAATCATCTCTGTTTGTACCAGTTGACCTCATTACACTCTCGTCTAGATGTCTCCATGTTGTTATTCTCTTTATGCAGCTCTTCCCACCTTGAGCACACCTCCCTCTGTTGATATGTATGACATGTACAACGCTACCATTAGCTGGATGGGTTGGAAGGCAGATTCCAACAGTTCTGATGGGGGAGAGGGTCCCATAGTTGGCTACACCATCTACTATGAAATGGTAAGCAGTAAGATAAATCAATTTCTGATTGTGTCTTCAAGCTCTTTCAAATTTCTACAAATAATTTCCAGGAAAATTCTATAGTTTTAACTCGTAATATGATGATTGCATTAAAGGTAGGGAATCCCATTTGCATGCCTTAAATGAAGAGTTGTATAAATACAGTGGTATGTTGAAGAGAGTATCATTTTAGAAACTCCCATAAAGTATTGAAAGTGGAAGGTAACATTTAGTACATTTTTATTGACCGTTAGATTTTGAATTGAATTTTTTTCGGGGCTCACCGTAAATTCCAGTACATTACTAGGCTACCTATGCAGACCCATGCACTGCATGTGTGTCCATCATGTATATTTTGTGAAGAAAGTTCATCAAAACTTACAAACATTTCTATGTACATTCTTGCCACACACTCTATATGTTATTACAGCAGCTCTTATACTTTTAGATTTGTGTTTATAGATAAAAGATACAGAAGACTGTAACAAAAAGGCTTAAGTGTGGCTGACACACAAAACTACTGAGTAGTTGAGTTTTGTGCATTATTCAAATTGTAGATAACTGTTGACTTCCAAATTTCTCAGCAGTGGCCTAAACAAGTTCCCTGAGGTTCATATTTAATGTTTTGCTGCATTTTGGGAGGTCTGTAAAAGGTATCCCCTACCTTTAAAGCAGCCTATACCTCCCAAATCATGTATGCAATCTATTACCCACACCAGCTTGACAAAGGGGAGTTAGAATTTTCATATTTCATACACATATTTCTTTAGTACATTGGTGGCCCAAATCTTGACATGGGCAGTGAAAATATCCTGTGGAATGTTATGCTAATGTGGTACTGTAGTGCCCACAATGTTCACACTTTTCTATGATTTGTCCAAAATGTAACAAATGGTGTAATCTGCTATAAATGCATTGGTATTGCTTGCACATTACTGCATTGCATTTTGATGGCAGCCAATGTGCACTATCAATCTCTCCTGCCATGCTGCCTACCTTTAGAATTTGTAATAGCCAAGACAGAATTTTCATTTATTCAATGCTGGACCTATCTCGTGCTGCACTGTATGAAAATATCATGTGGTTTATATGAACCTAAAATCTGTGTCTTTTCCCTAGTCAACCATATTGCATTAGGGGAACGCATGAATATTTAATCCTACAAGATCGATAGCCCAGTATCTGCATGTTTGTGTGTCTGTCTGTGCATCACAATTACACAGACTGTAATTCAAATTTATTTATTTATTTATTTATTTTTCCGTCGAGATGTTTTCATTGCAACTGATTGACAAATTGCCCTACATCGACGTAAATAAGCACTGACTTGATCAGTGTTTTAGTAGTAGCCATGATAAAAAATCATGGGCGTACATACTCGAGCAGGATTCGAACCCACGACCTCCTGATCACCGGACAGGCGTCATCTCCACTAGACCACCGAGCTTTCGCCCAACAGCAAGTGTTGGTTCTAATCCTTATAGCATGCAGCGGGTACTGCTTTTGTTATTCAAATTTATTTGAATTTACGTCGATGTAGGGCAATTTGTCAATCAGTTGCAATGAAAACATCTAGACGGAAAAATAAACAAATAAATAAATAAATTTGAATAACAAAAGCAGTACCCGCTGCATGCTATAAGGATTAGAACCAACACTTGCTGTCGGGCGAAAGCTCGGTGGTCTAGTGGAGATGACGCCTGTCCGGTGATCAGGAGGTCGTGGGTTCGAATCCTGCTCGAGTATGTACGCCCATGATTTTTTATCATGGCTACTACTAAAACACTGATCAAGTCGGTGCTTATTTACGTCGATGTAGGGCAATTTGTCAATCAGTTGCAATACACAGACTGTATATGAAAATATGTGAGGCTTGCCTAACATTTTACCATCTCATGTTCCTCTAGACTGACGGTGCTACGATGATGTCAGGTGTGTTATCACATGACCCAGGAAGTGGGGTCCAGTACCAGTACACTGTGATGGGACTCACCCCAGGGCAAACATACGTCTTCTATGTGTCTGCCTCTAGGGTGGGGTCAGGAGGGGAGGGGCCCAAGGGACCAGCATCCCAAGCCATCACATTACCAGGTGAGAGTGAGGCTGCCACAGTCCTTCAGTGTATCACTTTAGTTCTAATTGAGCTTCAGCTGAGTTATTGCACAATTTTCCCCAATGAGTGTGTGTGTGTGTGTGCTTTCTTTGTCTTGTCTTGTTTTGTTTTGTTGGGTTTTTGGGGGTTTTTTTTAGTATATGATTGACATGTGATCTCTGCAGGTTTAGCAGAAGAAAGAGCCCAGTGTAGAAATCTGATGAGGGTGCTTGCACCAGTGCATTCAGTTGCTTACATGTAGCATGAGCAATTTCTCCTCATCCTCATCAGGCCTGAATGAGAAAGCAGAAAGAAAAATGGTCCCCATTTTCATGTATGATGCATGCCTATGTGCAATAGATATGTGTACCTTACACAGCAATTTCTTCTTTTTCTCTTTTTTTTTTTTTTTTTTTTTTTGAGGGATAGGGTACAAACTAAGTTAATTGATTTCTACTTGGAATTGACTATGGCTACTGACTGTAAAACAGAAATCACCTTGTTTCCTACTGGATATACTCTTCCATAATTTTATCATTTTTCTACAGTATCTTTTATGTATATTATGTATCTACATAGTGAAACAGACAGCATTGTAAATTGATTTCACTTTGATGTGGCACTATACCCACAGTTTTTAGGTTTGTTCGTTGATTTGTATTTTAAATGCATAGCTACCAGTACAATAGTAAACCTTCTGCCAATACTCCCAAGCCCAGTATCATTATTCTTGTACTACAAAGTATTTGTATTTGTTTTATTTCAAGGCATCTCAACAGCTTCACTGAGTACGTCCAGCCCAACAACCAGGCAACCAGCCACGCCAGATACCACACCATCTGCAGCCACAAGCAATAACATCATCCTCTACATCGTCATTCCGGTGGTCATCGTCGTCTGCGTCATCGTGGTCATCGTGGTCCTGGTGATGATTGGCATTCAGAGGAGGTATGTCAAGTGCATCCCAGTTTGGAGTGACAGAGGTGATACATGGTAATGTGTGTGGAAATGGCGGGGGACTACCATCAGTGGACATAGTGCACAAGCATTGCGATATTGGTCTGATTGCAACTGCTTAACAAATTGCCCTCCATTGACATAGATAAGCACCAAATCAACCCTAATATACTCTTGGGGTAGTTTTAGTCTTGTTATTGGGGGGGGGGGGGCATAATGCCTCCCCCCCCCCCCAAAAAAAAAAAAAAAAAAAGAAAGAAATCAGCCCTGGATCACCTAATTACTTTAATCAGTGTTTTAGAAGTATCCACGATTTTAAAAAGAAATTGTGGCCATAATCTAGCTTGATAGCTTAATCTTACTGAAGAGAATAATGGCAGTCATAGAGATTATAGTTATGTATGGAGAGCAATTGTGGCCTAGTTGAGGAGATCACATCCTCTCAATTGGGCGTTTTGATTCCACTGATATCAGTGTTAGTGTCCCAAAGTAATGATAATGATAATGGTAATATGAAAATTTGTATAGCACCTTTTAAAAAATGTTTCTAAGTGCTTTACTGATAATGGCACAAAGTTAAGGCACTTTATCCTCATTGCCTACCCTAATCTGTGAGAGGGAACTAGGTCCCATAGTAACTTTTTCTTATTAAAGCATTTGAGAGCTTGCTCAGGGGCCATGTTGAATACATCAAAACAAACAAACAATGCAGGGTATTTGCTGATGATGTGGGATAGTTGACATTCATATTTTAGTGATGCTGCTGCCGACAATGATGATGATGACATAGAATTTGAATAAGACAATAGTGATGATAGAGATGATGTTAAGTACACTAAAATAGTGCAGTGATGGTAGATTGTGAGCAGATGTGTGATATTGCAGTGATGACATATATGCTGCAAATGATAAGGATGATGACAGTAGTGACAGTGATGATGTTCCCAATGATTATGATAATGTTGCTGATGATCATGATGATGCAAATTGCACTTGTAGGATATTTTATAACAACTGAAATGGTCAGTTGTGCTTTACCGGTGGCATTGTTGCTGCTGCTGCCAGTGAGGATCACGAGAATATTCATGATGAAGATTTTAAAGATATTTACATGTAGCTTTCATTCACTCTTTCAGCTAAGCAACATCATTTTAGCAGTTTTCTGGACTGTAGTGTTTGCTACTTATAATGCAGGAAACATGGTGACTGATCACGTGTTGTAATGTCCTTCTTTTTCATAGACGGAGGAGAAAGCTGTTCCAGGATAGGAGAGAGAGGATTGTTCTGGAAACCCAGGGCATGGCAGAATACACTGATGAAATTCATGGTAAGAGTAACTCTGGTGTTGTAAGAGTGCTTACAAATGTAGCTATGTGCCCATTATCATGAACAATAGGTATTTCTTACATGAGTAGTACCCCCCCCCCCCCCATATCATTTGTAAGCCCACACAGAGAAGTGTTAAAATGAATAATTCAAAAATTAGCATTGCATCACTATGTGCCAGCATCTTGATGATAGCAGGACTTTTTTGTGTGTGTCTGTGTGTGTGTCAGTATGTTTCATCAATATGAACATCACTATACGGCTGAGTGAGCAAAGTTTTAGAAGGATATAGAGTGAGCCACTACAAAATCCAACATTAAGTGCTTATTTGTAGATTTTACAGAGCAACATCATTGGACAAAACTGATGTGAATTCCACCTCGGATACAAATGACAAAATCAAGTCTTCCAGGAAATGTTCTGTAGACTTGCTAATTGACGTTCACACTTTCCATTCCAACAGATAATCACAATGGTGGGTATGAAGAGAAAACTCAGTTAACACCAGCTCATGATGACATCGACGGGGAACCCAATGGGAATCCAAGGTACAGTAAGGCCCCCGTCCGGCCCACCTCGGCACCCCCTGGGCCACCCACTGCAGAACGACCCCCTTCCCACACCCCGAAGGCAATCCCTGTGGCAGAGTTCTCTGCATACGTCCAGAAGAACCGACGATCAAATGTCTTTGAGGATGAGTGGTCGGTAAGCACATCAGCTGGTTCAGCACATATGGTTTGCTTGTAGAGTCTAAATGCCATAAATGGATTTTTTTTCTTTCTTTCTTTCGTAATTGGGGGGGGGGGGGGGGGCTGGCAGTTCCCCAACTGGAAAGTAGATGCAATTTGTATCAGTATTATGTTTGCTGTAGTGCATGTAAAGCCAAGTAGTATTTTTTTTTATGCCTCCGCCAACGAAGTGGCCGGAGGCATTATGTTTTCGGGTCGTCTGTCCGTCCGTCCGTACGTACGTCCGTCCTGTTTTGTTTTTGTCGATATCTCAAGAACCGTGTGGTGGTTTTACATCAAACTTGGTATGAGGGTATATCCTGGGGGGATAATACTTTGTTCGGATTTTAGGGTCATGGGGTCAAAGGTCAAAGGTCACAGGTTATTTTGTGAAAAAAAAGGTTGAAAATTCATGTTTTTCTCCATATCTCGCAAATGGTTCAAGGTATCTTCATGGAACTTAGTATATATGCTTGTTCCAATGGGCAGTGATTATCTAGGGAAGTTGGGGGTCATGGTTCAAAGGTCAGGGGGTCAAAGGTCAAGGTCAACTCCTCAAAATATCACTACTTTCCTTATATTTATGCAATGCCTGAAGGTTTTTTGTGTTTTTTTTTAACTTGATGTATGCATGTATTACCCAATATATATTCTGTGGGAAGTTTCTTGCCAAAAGGTCAAAGGTCGAAAGGTCAAAGGTCAAGTGAAAGTGCTGAATTGCACTTTTTCCTCCATATCTCAAAAGTAACTCAAGGTATCATCATGAAACTTGCATATTTATGCATGTTCAACCTAAAAGTGATTCTCTTTGGAACTGTGAGGTCAAAGGTCAAAGGCCAGGTTTAGATAATGCTATTTTCCCATTTGCTACTGAAATTATACTCTTTCTCAATACCTTGAAAATTACTCAATGCATAAACTTATAAAAGGGTCAAAAGTCAAGTAAAAATCATCAGTTCCCCAAATATTCCTCTGACATTTTAATCATTCATCCAGTTGAACCTAGTTCTAGGAAAGCGAACATTCAGCACATTTGGGTCAAACCTGTCATTTCAATATTTTGCCCATTGTGTGAAACTGTCATCACACATTGTCAAGACATTGTACTATAGACCTATTAGGAGAACCATGCATTATGGTGGAGGCATATCAGTCGCCGTAGCGATATATCTAGTCTCTTTCATATTCAAAGAAAGTTCAAACAGCCCTTGCAAGAAATACTGCAAAGAAATGACTTTCAGTTTTTTGCCCTCCCCCCTCTCCATCCCAAAAGTGTTTTTTCTAAATCAAATTTTACCTGTTGAAGACTGGTCCCAAGTATACTTTTGCAGGTGTGTAAGGGAAACGTATTGTATCAAAATCAGCTTGTCCTTAACAGGTAATTAATGATTAGGGGTTATTGAAAGCTCTTGAGGAGTTACTATCTGAAAGTTATGGCGGTTACAAATAGAAAATTAAATGAAAAACATTGAAATTTAATTTGTATTTTATGAGTAATGGGAGGATAGAGAATTCAGCCATTGGCTGCGCATTAGCCATTGGCTGAATTTGCGTAATATGAGAGGCCGTTCCGCGCGCAATCGCCATCTTTAAAAGCTGATGACTACTGTGAAAAAATATTTCGAGATAAAATAGACTAGTATAAGCCACATTTAAGGCTGTTCAGAGTAAGGGAGGGAGCGGAGGGTGCTGAATTCTCTATCCTCCCATTACTCATAAAATACAAATTAAATTTCAATGTTTTTCATTTAATTTTCTATTTTATCTCGTAATGTACGGTAGAGAATTCAGCCATTGGCTGCGCATTAGCCATTGGCTGAATTTGCGTAATATGAGACTTCAAAGATTTTCACAGTAGTCATTTTTCACAGAAATATATTGTCAGAGAAAGTTTTTGGGCAACTTTACCTACTATGTTTACAGGGCTGAATCTTGTCCCTTCCTAGAGGTCTGTTGTCCCAGAACTGCTTGTCCAAAAGATGTTGCCTGGGATGCCGGTTTCAGGTAAAAATTCCTGAACGTGGATTCATTTTTCCACTCAGCATGCTTGAGAATGTCTGCTATTGGAAAATGATTCCTCTTGGCAGATGAGGTTGCCGCCGATCTCGTTGAATGTGCTTTGAAGAGATCGGTGTCGATACCGGATGTTTTCAACACAGTTTTTATCCATCGAGCGATGGTTTGTTTTGATGCCTTCCCATGAGGTTGCTTGTAGGTGACAAATAGTGCATTCACCTCCTTCCTCAATGTGCTTGTTCTGTTAATGTATTCTTTAACATAGTGTACAATGCAGAGTTTCTTATCCTCGGGAAAGGCTTTCAGTGTTACTTTCACTCCCACATTTCCAGGTTGACTCTGCTTTATCAAATCAGCCACTGCTATTTCCACACAATCTTTGGACGCCTTCACATTGTCAAGGGTTAGGTATGAAAGTGTTTGCACTCTTTGGGCAGAAGTCAACGCTAGTAAAAAACATACTTTGTGTGTCAGTTGACACAGCGAAATCTTATGAGCTGGAGTTACTTGTCTGAGGTAGCTCAGCACCTTGCCCACATCCCATATGAAGCTGTATCGCGGAGTGGGTGGTCGGAGATTAAAAATGCCCCTGAAGTACCGGCAAATCCAAGGATGTGTAGAAATGGTGTATTTCTCGTCCCGTAGAAGAACAACTGATGCTAGTGCGCTCCTTGCTGTATTCAAGGTGCTGTAGCTTGCTCCATTTTTGTACATAGAATTAAAAAACGCAAACAAATTTCCCACCTTCGTATGGGTCCAACATAAGTGACGCTCATGACAAAATCTTTGCCACTTCCTAATATACACCATATACTGCTCCTTGGTGGATTTCCTCCAAGACGCTGCCATTATATCAGCAGTCTCCTCCGTCAGTCCTTGAGCTATGAAATGTTTGCTCCAACCCTGCAACATAAGAGGGAGAGATGTGTAAGTGGATGGGGTCTACCTGTAATGGGTTGGGTTAACAACTGGTGTTTTTGCAGTACCCAGGGCTCCTCCAATAGCATGTTACGTAGTACGGTATACCAGGGCTGTGTTGGCCAATTTGGTACTATCAAAATTCCCCTAGCGCCATCTTGTCTGATTTTTTGGAGACACTTTGCAACCAAGCTTAATGGGGGAAACGCATAAAATACTAGGGGTCCCCAGTCAATAGTGAATGCGTCTACTGCCCATGCCCCTGGATCTGGTCTCCAGGAGACGTATGTTGGGAGCTGGGCATTCAGTCTGGTGGCAAAAAGGTCTATGTTTGGTAACCCATACCTCTGCACTATCTCATTGAATATTGTCTTGTCTAGCATCCATTCTATATTGTCATTGAATTTCCTTGACATCGTATCAGCTTCTGTGTTCTTAGAGCCTGCTAAGTGAGATGCTGTTATCCAAATTTGTCGTGTACTGCACCAATCCCAAATTTGCAATGCCATTTCATTACATGCTTCAGACTTGACGCCGCCCATGTTATTCAAGTATGTCACCGCTGTGGTGTTGTCTAATCTCAACAGTATATGTGCATCTCTGACATTTGAACAGAAGCTTTTGAGTCCCAAACCGGCTGCTAGCATTTCCAGATAGTTTATTTCATTACCTGCTGCTCTTGCTAATTCTTGAGCATTCCATCTACCCCCTGTCTTGGATTGCAGGTCTGTGGCACCCCAACCTTGTCCACTAGCATCTGTTCTTATTTCTTTTGATACTTTCCCTGGGTACAGGGGTTTAGACACGAGATGTGCATGGGATGACCACCAAACTAGTTCCGCCTTGGCTCTATTTGATAGGCTCATATGTCTATCGAAATGTCCTTTCTGTTTTCTCAGGGCTCTGATTTTTTCCCTTTCCAGCTGCCTGTAATGCAAGGGGCCGTACTGAGATGCTGGTAAGGCAGCCACAATCTTCCCAATGACTTTAGCTACCTCCCGGATACTAGGTTTGTTATTAGCAAGTAAGGATCGACATGCATCTTGAATGTCATTGCTTTTACTGGCTGGGAGGGTGATTCTCATTTCAGATGTATTTAAATGGAAACCCAGAAATTCAATCTCACGGGATGGTTCAAGTACCGATTTCTCTGAGTGAATAATGAACCCTAGACTAGTCAAAAGGTCAGTGGTGGCTTGCACTGCTGAGCGAGTGTCTGCTTTATTGTTCCCAATTATCAGTGTGTCGTCCAAGTACGACAAAACTGTGTGCCCCTGTTGTCTTAGTAAGGCAAGCACTGGTTTCAGTATTTTGGTGAACAGTCTTGGGGCGGAAGATAAGCCATTTGGCAAAGCTTTGAACTGCCACAATTGGTTTCTCCATACGAAGCGGAGATATTTACGAGAGTCTAAGTGAATGGGAATTGTGTAGTATGCATCACGGAGGTCTACTGAAGCCATATAACACCCTTTTGAGAGGAGTAGAATACCAGATTGAATATTATCCATTTTAAAGTGTTGGTACTGAACACTTTTGTTGAGTTCGGACAGGTCAAGAATTAATCGAACTCCTCCGTTCTTTTTTGGTCTCGTGAAAACCTCTGAAATAAATTCCCCTTCTTCATGGGCACATTTTTCAATGACCTGTTTTTCTTCCAGAACAAGAATCTCATGGTCAATCTTGGCTGTTTCTTCAGCATTCCGCTTGTAAGAACGCAGAGGTTTTTCTCGAGAAGGGGGAAATTTTTCTGGGTCAAATTCTATTGTATAGCCTTGAACTGCTTGAATAATGTGTGAGTCTCTCGTGATATTTTCCCAAGCAGGGAAAAATGGCTTCAGACGACCTCCGACGACAGCTGGTGTTGTAACTAGATCGTTATCTATGTTGTTTTCATAGTCACCTACCTGTTCTATTTCCTCCCCTGGCTTTGGCTCTGCCTGTGGTAGGTTGGCTGCTTGTTGCCACCCTCCCTTGCTGCTGTCGGTGTGTAAGTGTGAGGAGGATCTCGAGGTCTCCCCCTCCAAGCCTTCCCTAAAAAAGGCTGTGCAGATGAACCGGCCATGGGGTTGGAATGTGATGTTCGGCAGTCATAACCCCTCCCCAACGGGCGGGTGAACCCAGTCGACGTGTATTGACGGCGAGATGTCACATCCGGTTTCTTGTACGGCTGGAACCGTGATTGCTCTCGTGTGAAGCGTGATTTCATCATACCTGACATTGTTTTCCTTTGTTCTTGGATCTCTTTCACTTGACGCCCCAGGTCATCTCCAAACAAGTACTTTGTCACTTTGTGAGAGGGCTTGCACAGGTGGTGGAAATTTGAGTTCATGTCAGGCTTTATGCTGTCCTTTCTCATGCAGTTGAGGGAGAAGTTTGCATCGCAGAGAAAAGCCATAGCATCCTGCTGAGCTTCAGACAGAGTTGCTGGAAGGGTACGAGCAAACGCGTTTATCCCTTTCAAGAGGGATGATTGGATCATTTGTAGTTTCAGATCCCTGTGTCTCGTCCCCGTGGAGATGTTCTCCCAGATAGTGCTGTTCACTTTAGGGGTTTCTAGACATGTGCAGTTAGATGGGTAGGGGTAGCGAGTTGCTGCCTCGTCGAGAGATTTCTGGTCAAGTTTTTGTCCCATCATATACACAATGGTGTCCGCGACATCCTCATCTAGTGGTTCCCCTATCCCGGACGGAGCCACGAATTTCTGAGCCATTCGTGGTATCTTGAATTCTGGCCGTTTGTCTTTATCTGCCTCCTGTAGGCCTACGTCCGAAAACAAGCTGACCGCGTCATTGCGGTTTGCCGATAGGAAATCAGCCACGCTGCGATTATCCGCCAATTCTATGACGGGTGATGAGCTGCTTCCCCTTTGTGTGTCACAGTCGCCATATTCACTAAAACAATCCCGCGGCGTGTTGGCATGTTGTTCTCCATGATGAGGAGTGCTCAAAGTCTCGATCATTTTCTCGAACATTGACTCGAGTTTCCCAATGCGGGACATAACCTCCGTGCTATTTTCCGCTGTAGTCACAGTCGGGTTGGGAGCGGTAGCAGCTGGTGCGGGCGGGTTCGGCTGTGCCTTCCCCGAAGCCGCGGGGCGGGATGCCTTAGGCCTCCCGCCGCTAGACAGAGTTTTGCCTGCAGCCTTCTTCTTTGCTGCCGGAGCTGGGCTGGCCTTAGGCTCACACAGCTCGGTATCTTTTTTGGCTTTTGCCTTCTCCGATTTGTCAGCTGGTTCATCCATGCTGAGAACGATAATCATGCTTGTAAGAGAGCACGAATTCAGTTCCGTATTTCCGCAGATTTCGATGATATTTTCATTTCATTTCATTTCATTTATTTCCACATTAAAAACAACAATCATTACATTTCAAGTCATAGTATAAACATATTCATTGTGGGGGACCAATTAAAGCCTTTCAGGCTTGTTGGGAATAGGCCCCAAAGTAAATACAAGACTTTCTCAACTTACAATACATAGATACAAAATATATAGAACACAAATGGTGCACAATCAAAGCAGGATGAAGAAGGAAAAAGAAGAGAGTAAAATACTGGCAGAATATACAAAACCATGTTGCTATTACATACGGAAAGTGCGTCTAAAATTGTTTCTGAACTGCTGTAATGATTTGTAGGTTTTCAGTTCTTTTGGTAAAGTATTCCACAAAATGGGACCTTGATAAAAAATTGTTGACTTGGCTAATTCGGTTCGATAAAGGGGAGGATGAAAATTTTGTTGGTTTCTTGTATTATAAGAATGGATACTGCTGTTGAGATGAAAACATAGTTGTAAGGGGGCTGGTAATGCACCAAATAAATACTGTTGCATAAAAATTCCTGTTTGGAAGGAGATTATATCTTGAATTGGTAATATATTCATTTTTTTGAATAATGCAGAAGTTTGTGACAAATAATATGAATGAGTTATGATACGAATAGCTTTCTTTTGCAACAAATGAATACGTTTCACATTCTTTTTAGTTGAATGGCCCCAGACGAGAGTACAATAACTCAAGTGAGATGAAATAAAAGAATGATATAACAATTTCAACACATGCTTAGGTAAAAATTTCAGTTTTCGCAATATACCAATATTTCTCGACAGTGTGTTGCAGAGCATATTGACATGACTATTCCAAGACAGTTTATCATCCAGCATAACACCCAGAAACTTTATATTTGTTACACATTTAATCATATCACTATTATAATATAAAACAAAATTATCAGTACACTCACGAGTCCCAAATATCATAAAATTAGTTTTTCCTGCATTCAAAATTAACTTATTTGCCTGCATCCATGTATCTAATTTCTTCAATTCTGTATTCATATTGTCAAATAATGACAGATCATTGTTACGCATAAAAATATTTGTATCGTCAGCAAACAATATATAATTTAACAATTGAGAACAGTTTGGTAAATCATTTATGTAAATCAAAAAGAGAAGAGGGCCAAGAATGGAACCTTGAGGGACTCCACATTTTACAACCTTATAATCCGATTTGAAACCTTCTATTACAGTATATTGCTGTCGATTATATAAATAACTTTTGAACCACTTAAAAGCCACACCCCGTATACCATAATGACTAAGCTTATGCAATAAAATATCATGATCAATAGAGTCAAAGGCTTTTGACAGGTCAATGAAGACAGATAAAGTAAATTCTTTGTTTTCAATCCCTTGGATGATATTTTGCATAAATTCTAATACTGCGGAACAAGTGGAGTGCCCGTTTCTGAAACCATACTGATTTGGGATGAGTGTATTGGAATCTTGAAGAAATGCGGTAACTCTATTGTAAATACATCTTTCGAATATCTTAGCAAATGTATTAAGAATAGATATGGGACGATAATTACTCATAATACTTCTATCACCTTTTTTATATATTGGGATTACACGTGCTATTTTCATATTATTTGGGACTATACCAGTTGATAAACTTATATTGAAAATGTCACACAGTGTTCTCACAATAAATGGTATAACTTGTTTCACAACCCGGATACTTATGAAATCAGATCCTGCACTAGTGTTATTTTTCATCTCAGAAACAATAGACAAAATTTCACCACATGTGATAGGCTTAAAGAATATTGATGAATACACAGGGGTGCCTAAGAAGGATATAAACTCACCATCATCTTAAAACCTTGATTCAATGACAAATTATGACCAATGGTTGAAAAATAATCATTGAACACATTTGAGATTTCAGCTTTATCTGTGACGAACTCATTATCTATTTTTATTCCGTGTGAACTTAAATTTCTATTCTCATTATTTTTTAAGAGCCCATTTACACATTGCCATATTTTCCGAATATCACTCTTCACAATATCAAATTTATCAGAATAATATTTACATTTTGCTTTTTTCAACTCATTCGTAACATAATTTCTAAATTGCTTATAAACATTTCTACGGTATTGAGTTGGGTTTCTCAAATACTTTTTATACAAAGCAGATCTTTTCCGACATAACTTCTGCAAATGAAAAGTCATCCAAACTTTCTTATTCTTCCTTTTACATTTTCATCCAAATCTTCATTTTTCAATAATTCTAACAGCTCAGAATTGTGAGTGTTATACTGTTTGTAATCACTTACGACATACTCAAAGAATGAAGCACATACATCATAATACTCTTCATTTTCTGCGGTATGATTAAATGGAAAAATATTACCAACACAATTAATGCAAATTAATCTTTCTTTACTTTTATCACACGAAAATTCAGATAAGCTCAGATTCAACAATCCTTCATCACAAAATGAATCGCAGTTATAGCATAAAAAGGTTGTCATAGTGGAGGTTCCATATCCTTATACGGAATAATCTGATCCCACACAAATACATGTATCATATGTGTACCGTGGCGCACAAAGAAATGGTAGAATGTACTATATGTGCCAGAGTATAGAGAAGAAGTAGGGACAGGACAATGAGATATATCAACGGAGACATCAAGATTCATACCAGAAATTAAAATACCACAAAACAGTAAACATTTGTACAATACGGGTGAGGAGATAGCATTGAAAAGCAACATTGCAATCAAAATAGCATTTGGTTTTGGTTGTTGAAGGAACATACATTTCCAGGGTAACATAATTATCGCATATAATGAATGTGTAAGCGCAAAGCTTACAACATTCAAACATTATATCAACACAGTTTTTTCTCTTATAAACTAAGGTATCATAATTGTGATAATATCAGACCGATTTTTCGGTCAGATAAAAATCGCTTCGCGATCGAACATTGCGCTGGAACGAAGATGGCGATTGCGCGCGGAACGGCCTCTCATATTACGCAAATTCAGCCAATGGCTAATGCGCAGCCAATGGCTGAATTCTCTACCGTACATTACGAGATAAAATATGTGATGAAAACAGCTGAAACTTATCTCTTGCTTGATATGCACAAATGTGTTTTTAAGCTGTACATCTTGACAGATGGTTGACAATCATTTTCTGCTTTTCTTCTTTGCACATCAGCTCCTTCCACCAGACATCAGCAAGCCATGTAAAGTTGCTTCATTGCCCAACAACAAGCCAAAGAATCGCTATCGCAACATACTGGCATGTAAGTTCAGCACAAAGTGCATGTTACATGAAATGATCAGGGAGCTTCGCTTCATACTCAGGACTTCACCTCATCTAATGTGCACTAAGGATTGTAAATGACATACCTGATTTGTAAATTGTAAAATTACACAAACTTTCTTTAAACAGAAAAATGGGGAATGGCAGTCCCCCCCCCCCCCCAAAAAAAAGACATGTCTGTGTCTACTTAATAATTATAAAATGTACATGCCATCAAACCCCCGTTTGAGATGAGACCCCATTGGCAAACGAAGCTGATGGGGTGCTATACCCCCCTAACGAGTCCTCGTTTGAGAAGTGGGAGGATATGCATTTGCCCATTGCAAAATAACTTTCTACTCATTCGTGGCAAACCTGGAGGCCAAGCCAGGGTTTAATGACTACAACAGCTGTCATATTACGTAAGAGCATGATAAGGATATCTGCCTGTGGCAGACCATTCAAAGTGAACTCAATTTTCTCTATTCTTTCTAAAGTTTTCAATTTTATATTCTATTGAGAAATTCTATGGTCTCTATTCTATTCTATTCTCTATTCTATTTAAATTTTGAAAGAAAAAATGTGACCCATAAATAACAAAAATACAGGAATAAGAAGGAGAGCATTAATACTGAATGTATACACTCACACACACACACACGCACCATGGAGCTACATAGCCCATGCCAAAACCAAAACAATCTCCTCTCGCGGGTGCCCCCCCCCCCCCCCCCCCCCCCCCCCTCCTGTGGCGGTGACTGATGCTTAGATTAGGCCAGGGTCAAGAAACAGGTGTTTTATATCTTTGGTTTTTAAGTCCTTGATTGCCAAGATATACACTGGCATTGTCTACAGGGGTGTAGCTTCTTCAAACAAGAGATTTGCCTCATGTCAGTGTGATATCAGTATTTGAGTATGTGGCTCATGGGCAAGATATTTCACACCCAAAGAAATTCAGTGAATGTGCTCATCCGAACCTGGTAAAAATAAGAAAAGGGGGATAGATAGCTCCTTGATTATTTGGGGTTCTTTTGTCAATTCCTAGATGACCATTCACGTGTGGTTTTGGATGAATTGGAAGGTGTTCCCAACTCAGACTACGTCAATGCCTGCTACATTCAGGTAAGTACCCTCCAGGTGTTAAACAAGACACTACTATCCAATAAACAAAGAGAATGCAGCTCATGCTTAAACATCAGCTACAAACAACAATTTGTAATGTCTTTAGCTGTTTTGTTTTCATGAATAGAAAATATGTTGCCTGAAATAACAATTGTCAGTGGTCATGGTTGGAGGTCACCAAACTTTAGCTAAATTATTATGTTCTGGCTGCAAGGTCTATTAGGTAACAGTTCACCTATTATTCTGTTGAGTTGACTGGATTGAAATAAATTCAAAAATCTATTTTGTGTAAATAGGGTGAGAGATCAGTCCTTGGTCAGGGGTCAAAATTAGTGGAATTCTACAAAATGTAAATTAAGTCATATAGTATACTTACGGCAGACAGAGTGACCGTATGAGGAGCTGAGGTACACTATCCCATTTAAATTCATGCAGTATTTGAATTGCCTGAATAGGCAGTCCTGCCATTGTGTTGTTTCTTATCATATTTTAATGTGATGAATCTTAAATTAAGATATCATTCATATGCCTGCATTGCTGCATGCATTCAAAGTAACTTAACCCTTTATGTACTAAGAGTGCTGATTGGCACAGAAAACCCCATAGCATCGTACACACTGTCCAAAGTCACTATCAATGACAAGGGTTAAATAATCTCATGATATAACATTTAGAAATTTCTGGCTGCTCATCCAATTTATGCTGCGTAGTAATTTGTCATACATGTGCCATTTCATGCTGAAGCTCAAATTCATTTCTGTAGAAATAAATGTGGTGAACATTTATTTCACAAAGACAGTATTCTGTAGCCCAGGTTCATCATGTCAGGCCTGTAATATGCTCACACTCAGGCTCCCTATGCACTATGACATGTTCTTATACAGTTTTTCCAGAGTGTGCCCGAGTGCATTCATTTTACCTGAAGCTGCAATTTCATTCTAGGCATCTTAGTATTAATTGTATTAAAGAGAGTAGTTAAATTGTGATTTGTCACCTGAATATTCATTTCATTTTCACAAAATAAAAACAAACAACAAACAAGCAAACAAAAAGTCTTCAGCATAACACCTCTCAAACGCTAAACCTTGCACTGCTTAGTCCAAACCATTTATTTCAAGAACATCACATGAATGTTATTATAGTGGGATCATCTTCAAAGCTTTTCTTTTGTTTCTTTTTTTATTATCCAGAGGTGTATCCAAGAAAATATATTTAGTGTGCAAAGCATACAAAAAAATCAGATAAGATAAAGTAACAATGCTATTCAAGCTCATCAGAAGCAGATATATTATTCATATGCTAGTATACAAATGATGCACAGGATAGAGTGCGTTAGTGTAGGCGTATAGTGCACTCGAGGGTATTTACAATTGTGAAACATGCACGAGGCGAAGCCGAGTGCATGTTGCACTACATTGTAAATACCCGAGAGTGAGCTACGCCTCCACTAACGCCACGAAATAATCCTGTGCATCATTTGTTTTATAAAATGGGTCGAAAATTCGAAAACTAACAGCATTTTTCAGCATTTTTCACGTACCTTTGTGGGTCAAGACGTCTGAAGATGTTCGTCCCAAACATTTACGCACGTCGCACTCGGAAATCCCGCACCCATACAGTATAAGTATGATGGGGGGTTGTCCGGGTTTCCAGACACTTAAGTTCCCGCATGAAAACTTACTTATTTTACATAGAATATGCACCCTTTACCTTAAAGACTTGATATAGACTCCTCATATAGGCCTACTAGACAACATACTCTGAAAACGGCGTGAGAATTAACCTGCTAAATCGTTGGATTTGCCCTTCAAAGTGACTCCATGTACGCGTCCGGTCCCACAACGCTTGGTCTACTGTACACTGTACGTATGATACGTACGCCACACATGTTATGCACAAGGAAGAAAGGCCGGCCAACCGGCAGCCCGAACTAGAAGTTGTTTACAGGATTGACAGCGCGTATGCATGCAATTCAAAGGAGCTGCCGCGCGCACAGACGATCGGCAATAGGATTTAACACGCAGTGCAATAGGACTGAGTAACCAAAGCACATGTGACTCATTTCAGTGCTTCCTATTGGCTACATTCTTGAACCCATTTTATAACATGGTTTACTGCATATGTATGCAACACAATCTCACAAATTAAGTTTTGTTAGTATACCCCGTCATCATTATTTCGAATGAAGTTGACCCGTGTTTAATTTGTTGTATTTGTGTAGTACCTTGAGGTAACCCCAACCATTCCTGTTCATTTGCCTCCTTCCATTCCTTTGCTATCTGCAGAATATCGATAAGACACAGGTGTATATTGCAACCCAAGGTATCGGTCATGTCCATTCGTTACTATGACATTTTTCTCTTACAATTTGACTATTGTCAGAGAACCACATAGTCCATAATGTGTATATACCTTCCTCCACTCATATGCTCACAATGTCCCTCTCTGTATATTTTTCTATCTGATGTATTTAATATCTATATTCATATATTTCTATCTATCTATCTATCTATCTATCTATCTATCTATCTATCTACCTATTTATCTATTTTTTGTGTATATGTCTGTGAATGTATTTTTTTATTGTTATTTCTCTTTGTGTCTGGTGCTTCTTTCTATTGTTTGACCTGTGTCATCCGTGTAATTGTCTTTGTGGTGTTGTTCCTGTCCAAACTGCTGGAAATAGTGTCTTTCTTTGGTGAACGGTGGTGAGGGTTTGTTTAAGACTACACTTTTCAACTTTTTTTTAACCCAAGGCCCTTCTTGACTCCTAAAAAGTTTTCTGAGGCCCAGTTACATGTGTAGATCAAATGCAAATCTTGTTTATTTTTCTTTTGGGGAGATATTGCAGCCCACCTGTGAGAGCTTTTACTGCCCACGGGTTGAGCAGCACTGGTATAAGAGATTGCATTCTAGAACAAATCAATTCTCACTTTCTGCCTGTGCATGACAGTTACCATGCAAAATGAGTTGTGAATACATCGACAACTGCAGTATCATTTTTGATCAGCAGGCTTTCTTCAGCTCTAAGACATGTCCCTGGTGCAAAACTCTTGATGTTTTTATCATTTAAGACATTACGTGTCATAATTAACTTTCAGAAATATCATATTGATATGTTGCTATGCAAAACAGGGAATTATGGTTGTGCCCCATTGCATGTCACGAAAGAGAAAAAAATCCCTGTTCATCTCATAGTCATGTCTTAGAAAGGGAGAAAGAGAGAGAAGGAACATATTTTAAAGGTCCCCCAACATCCAAATGTTGTCTTGTGAAATTCCTTTCTGTAACTTCTGCTGATGTGAATATGTTTTCACATCACAAAGTCAGGAATAGTTTGATCAAAGTCTGTTGTAGATGTTGTTGATCTGGTTTCTTTTTCTGCACTCACTAGGCTCCACCCCTGACAAATCTGTTTTGCATTTTTGGTGTCATCAGCAGTACAGTCAGCTGAAATGGGCAATACCAAATGGTGCATTGTATGCACCTTGAGATAACTAGTTGTACTTTGTAATATTAACAATATCAAGTTTTATACCATTAAAAAAGACAAGTTTTATACCATGCAAGTCCACAACTTTTCTTCCCATTGACTCAATCTCAAATACTTTCCTCATGATATTGACTATAATAATTTAAAAGCACAGGAGAATCATTCTGTGAGACTTGCCTTGCTATAGTGAGTGTGTACATTATAGTCATAAAAGTATACAGATGCATAGCATTTGGCATTGTGATTCTAATGACTTTACTGTTGATGACATCGTGAAAAGCAAGAAAGTTGTGCAGAAAAAGGGAACAGCTCAGTAGGTATTCAAAAGAAAATATAATTCCATGATACACATATCTTTTGGCAAGTAGTTTGAGAAGTAATAATTTGTGAGCCTACATTGTATTCATGTCAGCAGAATTCCACATGAATTGGATGTGAGGGAACCTTCAATGATGGCATATTAACATCATATTGTTCATTCTGTCCTTAGACTGCTGCTGCTAAGCTTCAAAGGTTGAACTAATCTGCGGATATAACATTTTGACACTTGGTGCTATTATTGCTTGCACTCACTGACTTTTTCTAGCACTGTATGAATATGTATATTTCCTTGTGAACTGCAGTGATATATCTTTCTCCGCATTGTGCGATACATTCTTATTCTGGTCTTGTAACATTCTCTCCTCTGTGTTAAGAAAAAAAAAAACCTGATGCAAGCTTGTGTCATGTTTGTTGTTCTTCTTCTATAACCCTTTCAAGTATTGTCAAGAGCATAATCTACCTGGGCTTTCTGTTTGTCTTCCTGCACATAGTCTTTCTTCTTGTATCTATGTTAACACTTACTGGCAGATGATAACTTAATAACTTTGTAGGGTATTGTAATAAAAACTCAAAATATGGGTGAACAACTTTTGTGAGCTTTGATTTCTAGGGTTATTTGATGAGTTTTGCTAAAACTTCAATTCATCTTCAAACTGCAATTTGATTATTCTCGTATTTGTGGATAGATATATGCAAGGGCAAATGTCAAAACAAAACTCTGACATACTATTACTGGCATAACTTTAGAAATGTTTGGCACAATTTTATCAAGCAATTATTGCCTATAATGGTTGACTACATTTTCATTGGTTTGATATTGGAAAAGTTGTATCAGATGTCAAATGTCAAAAATATGTCCTAAACTACAGTATTGTAAAACTTACTGAAACTTGATATGTGGATGAAGTGTAACCGGGGAGAAAAGTCACCAATGAGATCCTTAAAGAAAAATTTATTGATGTTCAATGGTTGGGGCAGAATTTAATGGATATATCTTGGGTTTAGATTCATCAGAATTTATACAAAATGTGATTGAGATATACAGGATATACACAGCAGAATATGTGTTTGAATATAGTATGGTGTCTGTGGGCAATGATATAATGATCAACATATTCATACAGTTGATTATTTTTGTGGCCTGTATCACTCAAGTTGAAACATTAAAAATAAAAGGAAGAAAATTGATTGTACAGGTTTTAGGGCAAATGTGTAATATAAAAGCAATGGTGCCTTCTTTCATTTCTTTTTTTATACCTTCCCTTTTGTTGTGTTTGTTTGAGATCTTTGGTAGGCTCTTTCCTTCATGTGATTGGAAAGTGTTTGAAATCTTTTCTCTGTGCTTTAGAAAAATTTGAAGTCAGTGTTCATGGAGATGAGGGAAAGAGAATTAACACTCCTTCTACCAAATTTGAAGGAGAAAAACTCTCAATAAGAAATGAACCTTTTGCTGCTCTCTCCATGCTTGGAGCTTTTGACAAATTGTAGTTATTTGAAAGCATGTGTCCACTTTATGCAGAGTGCTAAATCTGTAAATGAGTTATAATGTCTTATTAAATTATCATTATGTGGACAATTGATATTGGATCACATTTTTAACCCATTAAGGACGAGTCCCAGGTATACTTGGGCAGGTGTGTTTGGGAAATAAGTGTTGTAGGAAAATCAGTCTGTCCTCAACGGGTTAAGGAAAGTGTACTCTTTTTTTTTTCTTTTCATATTCATTCAAAAGTCTGCTTCTTCTTGTTGAATAAGATCATGTCTGTCATAACCCTTAATTTGTGAATTAAGGCTGATTGATAAGAACACACAAATTTTTGTTCTTTTTGCAATAAACAGCAATTTAATTTTACTATTGCCACCAAAATTGCAGTCAAAACTTTGATTATTTGAGGACAAGTTTAAAAGATGAGTCTAGTCATTTTCTTTGATATCGTTCAACTGAGGTAAAATTGACAGAAAATGCAAAAGTACAAACTCACTACTGCAACAGGCTTGAAGGGTGAATAGAAAGTGTGTTATATTAAGTGCAGGACTAGTTAGATTTTGTTCTGCTATGTTTGTGGCTATATGTAACATACATGTAATATGTTCCTTTTTTTTACCCCCAAACTCCCAGGTCCTAATAAAGCCTCTCTGCTAGACTTCTGGAGAATGGTGTGGAAGGAGAATGTTCACAACATCATCATGGTGACAAACCTGGTGGAAGATGGAAAGGTAATGCAGCACTCTTCATTACTTCATGACACCATGTGCTGCCAATGTCATACACTACTTTATATGCCAATTATGTTGTTATGGTAACAAAAGCTTTGTCTCAAAAAAGGTGCACCCTGACTGTCCCGTGTGGGACTGAAAACAGGAAAATTAGTATCGCATAAAAAGTTAACATTTAACCATCTTGCACACATTTGTGCATAATTTTTGTTTGCCAGGTTATGTACCTGAATGTGAAATCTTTCAGATTAGATAATTGGCTAATGCGTGTGTCTACATGTTTAATAGCATTTTCCAGTTAAAGAAGTACAATTTTTTACTGATTTTTAGATCGCTTGTCCTGTTCTCTACACACTAATATCTGCTACCAAAAACATTGGATGGGACAGCGAACTGTTGCTCCCTCGATTTGTTGTGAATGAGGAATGATGCATACTTTATAATAGATACCCTGCCTTTTATCAAAGCAATTCATCAACACCTGCAATAGAGTAGTATTTACATAACTTCCTGGTGGCACGACTCATGGGTACAAAGGAGAGATTCTTGTTTCCTCTCCTTTTCCAACACCTCCCTGGTGGAACAATGCATACTGTTCATAGTAGTATGGATACATCATTTGTCTATTCTAGCTAAGTAGTGTTCTCAAGCTGTATTTCAAATTGTATTGAAGTGAGTTTCATGTTGTATGATAGATCACCATGTTGCATTGGTAACAAGTAATGACGCCTTCATTTCATTGCATATTTTTTAATATTTACCTGTATTCTTTTTTTATTCAATTCTAAAGTAATGAGAGAGGTGTAGGTATTAACCATGTTGATGCAATAGCAGAGTGCTGCTATCATCTAATGTATGTATTGTTGTACTAACATGTCAATTTCTCTCAACATCAGTGATGCTTCCAGGTTGTATGAATGAGATGGAGATACAAGTACTATGTATAAAGCATGTTGCTATGGTAACATGATGTTGTCTTTGTTTCACTGTACAGGGGAAATGCATCCAGTACTGGCCAGAGGAGGGCCAGACGCAAGCCTACGGTGGGATTTCTGTCACATGTCACCGGGAGGAGATGTCTCATCAGTACGTCATCAGAGTCTTGATTGCCACCAATGTGAGTCAACCAGCCTTCTTTTTTTTTTCCTTTTCATCATTAAGAGAGCTACAGATTGAATACAGAGATAGTGATCCACATAAAGTGGCAGAGACTCTCCATTTCATTTCCTGTTGCACTTCAATGTTTTTAGTTGTGCGACAAGTGGTGTTAGGAACTATTGTGGCTCACTGGAGAAGGCCTCAGACTCTAAATCTGGAGGCTCCTAGTCTATCACAGTTTGTGGTAAAGTTGAAATCATGATCTCATTCATGGAGGAGTCATGATCTTACTAGATCCTATCAGATCTTGAGGTCAGTAATGGCAAGCAATTGATCATAGACATTTTTTGAGCTGCCCAAAACTTTTTTGTGATCAACTAGATTGCCATGACTGACCTCAAGATCTGATAAGATCACCTAATTACTCCAGGATTTACACAAAAAATCCACAATCAGCCACCAATTGCTAATTTTTCCATGCAAAGCGGATTGCAGGACGGTGGGAACCTTGCATTACCATCTGCAACTTTGATTTAATGTCATTCTGTACGGTTGAGGACTATGATAAGATCCTGATTTTAGCCTTTATTTATTCCAAAGCAGATTTGCAGATGTGAGTGTCAACGCGCATCTACTCATGCATGTCTGATGTATCTTTGTGCGTGTGGGAGAGAGGATATGTTCGTTACATGTGTTTTGGGTACATACTTTGCATCAGGTGTAATGTGTGCAGGTGTGTTGAATGAATACATGTGTGCTTTGTGTAGTTCTGTTTGTGTGTGCTTGTGAACATTTCCCTGAGTTCTAGCAAGGTCTGAAGGCAAAAGAATGCAAAGGATTTCTGGAGCATTGTGCAATATCTAGTGTTTTTGATCACCAGGGCTTATTTGTACTGTTTTTTTTTTTTTTTCTTCTTTGTCTGACAGGGGGAGGAAAGCCGCACAGTGAAGCAGTTTCACTACCGGAGCTGGCCGGACAAAGGGGTGCCGCGATTTGCCGCACCCATCCTCAGAATGATCGCAGACGTCAACGGTAACCAGGACAACTCCGGCAACCAACCTCTGCTGGTCCACTGCAGGTGAGATACTGGCTTCACTAAACAGGAGTGTCTGTTGTCATATTCTTTGGCCAACCATCTCTTCAAAGATGACACAAGATGGGGACTTACTCTATCCTGTATTCTGAGAGAAGTTTACGATATGTAACATTATACAGATACTGCCTTTTAGAGGTTTAATATAAAATCTAACATCCCAGCCAGAGTTATATTTTCCCCATGAAGAGGTTGTACTTACCTGAAGCATGCAGCTGTGAGGGAAAACGTTTGGAGGGGAAAACATAACTTGCAAGGGACTTTCAAGTGTTATTTCATGAAATAGACATGTCCAATGGTCTCCATGAATACACATTATTTCTTTCCAGCCTTCTAAAATTCTAAAATTGTATTCCCTGATGCGATGTCACTGCTCACAGTATAAAGATTTTGATTCTTGCTGCAGTAGTCAGGTAGTTGCAGTTGACCAGTCAACAAATGGTTTGTGTGTAGGCCATTTGGTATAATGACCATATGAATAAGCTCCTAAAGAATAGAAATAAATAGTTGCACTTCCTCATACAGTCTCTTGTACCACTTGTACCATACATCTGGATATTTGAAATGTGTAACATACGTGTGTCTGCATGTTTTTGCTCATTGCCACTGATTTATACAGTGATTTAATTGCTCAAAAATATTAATTGCTTCATAATGTTGTTATATTATCATCTCACACTTCTTGATCTTCAATCACATGAATGAAAATCCATCGTGGCTTCTACATTTATTTCATAGGATTGTAGGCCTTGACATCATTTTTATGGATGGGAAGTTCTATGTTTTTTTGTGTCACACATGCATTACTTGAGTCCTGTTTGTCTTTTGCTCCTTGGTCTTCAGTGCTGGAGCTGGACGAACCGGGGTTGTCATCGCGGTAGACAGCATTATCCATGAAGCACGGAAATCACGCATTGTGGACATCTTCAGTTTTGTGAAGTCAATGCGAGACAGCAGGCCTCAGATGGTACAGACCCCAGTAAGTGGCATTCATGAAATGCAGTGATGTGCCCACAGGCATGGCTATATTACACACATCCTTGTGACGACAGTGTAGAACTCCTTGGCCCGAATTCACGAAGGTGGTACAAATGAAACCATGGTTAAACCATGGACAAAAACCATGGAGCGGCAAGTGTCGCACGGAATGTTTCGTTACGAAATTGGTCATTTCGTCGACAAAATGACCATTTCGTTAACGAAATTATCATTTCATGGACGAAATTTTCATTTAGATACAAAATTGTGTCATTTCATTACAAAATAATCATTTCATTGACAAAATGACTGATTTCGTAACGAAATATTCCATGCGACACTTGGCACTCCATGGTTTTTGTCCATGGTTTAAAACATGGTTTCATTTGTACCACCTTTGTGAATTCGGGCCCTTGTGTCCCACGAGTGAGGTGTTGATGTGGCTTGATGGACCACATAGGGACCATTTCATGAAGCATTTTGTCTGACAAGTTGTCGGACAAATTGGGCTCTCAGCCAATCAGATGCAAGGTTTTCAATAGCTTGTAACAGTTTGTCAGAAAAATATCCGACCAAAATGTTTCATGAAATGCCCCCATAGTCTATCTTCATGTCCTTGATTCAAACCTTTTGTCAGCATTCTATATTCATAACTTTCTATATCTTTGCCTAGTCCTGCAGATAGGACATAAAGTCATCAATGCAGTGTTTGTTCCTAAAGACTTTTACATTATGTAGTTACTTTCTTAGTGACCAAATCAAAGCATCCAGAATCTAAATGTAATGACAAGCACAAGCAGATACCCTACCCAGTACTTCCTTCTGTTCAAAACTGAGAACTCATCATTGACATTGTTTACCAGAGAATTTTATAGTAGGTGGAGAAAATGTTATTCACGTTTTCAATATTGTTCTATCTGTATCTGATGTCTATGATTTAAATCCCCCACCCCAACCATACTAACAAGATAGCAAGAAGTTTCATGTAAAATGATTTCTTTATTATTGATTATCCCGTGAGTATTAAAGTCCCATATATTATGCTCTTTTTAGCTCAGTCACCAGGGACTAAAGTGCCAACAAGCTCATGAAAAGTTTGTTGACCTAATTCTACCTACACTAGAAGAGATAGATAGGACCACATGAAAGTGGTGTTTTAGTTTTGTTAGATCTTCTTTATAGTCTATTACCACAAAAAAAGAAAACAAATTCATGTGCTGCTCTCAATGGTGAAACCAACATTGATTACACTTAAAGCACCCAAACCATTCCCTTTTCATCACTTTAATTCAAGTTTTGTCTCTCAAGATTGGATGTGTGTGGCTGTGATGCATGAAGTGAGCAAAATTAATCATCAATCTCTTTTTTATTGTTAATTTGTTTTTTACTGGTCATGTCGGACCAGCCTACCTGAAAAGTTACTTGCCCGACAGTGATTTTTACCGGTTTGGAGCGGTTAGACCTTGTGTTATGTGCTAGTATCACTTTTTGTGAAAAGTTTGATGTTATTGGTGGGGCTAGTGATGATGAACAGGATGACAATGCACATAATAATGAGGTTGATGACTAGTAAAAAGTATGCGGAACTCTTCCAATACAACTTCCGTTGTGATGTGTTTGGTTGTGTAGGAGCAATATGCCTTCGTGCATGAGGCGGTGCTGGAGGCTCTCCTGTGTCAAGACACCTACATACCAGCTAGGGAGATCCCCAGTAGGGTGGAGCAGCTCCAGTGGCCACACCCTGACACTGAGAAGACAGCTGTCCAGGAGGAGTTTGAGGTACCGTAAAATACGATTTATTTGCGGCATGAAATGTTCGCGTATTGGAGCCAACGGCGTGATGCTTTGGCATGAAATTTTCGCAAATTCAGTGTAGACAAGAACTTTCGCATGCTTATCATTTTCGCTAATCTTGGCGCTCGTGAAATTCACGAAATTAAAATGTACGGGAACATTCCTTGTTTTACAGTATGCCATGCCAGATGTTGTATTCATGATCCATCTCGACGAGAGCCTAATGAAGTTGCCATACATCAATGTCGTAACTTTGGTTCAGGTCTTGTAGATTTTTCAAAGACTCTAATCTTTCCAGATTTTCAGAGATATATTATTTGTTCCACGTGAATTTCTTTTAAATATTTTCCTCACAAAAAATAAGAAGAAAGCAAAAGCAGAAACAACAAACACAAAGAGAAGATTGGCTGAAAAGTTTGAATGCAGTCAAGCATGCCATACATTTAAGCGTTTGAATACACTTGGTCAATTTAAAACACAATGGTAGAATACTCCAAGGGAATTTAACAACTTAATTTTAACCCGTTGAGGACGGACTGATTTTGCTACAACACACATTTCCCATAGAAACCTGCCCGAGTATACTCGGGACTCGTCCTCAACGGGTTAAGGACTTCGTGGCAGTATTATTTTGAAAATCTTCAGAAAGGTGAAGTCACGACATGTGTTCCACATATGAAAAATTTTAGTTTGTAAACAGTCTGAAAAAAAAAAGCAAGACACTGAGAGAGTGAAATTAATTTGAAGCAAATGTTTCATATGCATTACCCCAAAAAAACTACAATATTTATGGAGAAGTACAAAGTATGAAGAGTTACCACAAGACAGTAAGATGATGATTTTCAAATTCATGAAATTCTTCCGTCGAGATGTTTTCTTTGCAACTGATTGACAAATTGCCCTACATGGACATCGTAGGTCGTAGGTTCGAATCCTTCTCGAGTAAGTACGCCCATGATTTTTTATCATGGCTACTACTAAAAGACTGATCAATTCAGTGCTTATTTACGTCGATGTAGGGCAATTTGTCAGTCAGTTGCAAAGATGATGATTTCTCATTACCATTTCCTACTACCCATGGTTGAAATGTGTGCAGTTTGCTATAGTGTAGGATACTGATCTGCATATATTGTACAATTGCTTTAACCAGGTGTTAGGAATCGTGTCAGCAGATACAAGTAATGCAGACAAGTTGGCAGGCAACAGTCCTGAGAACAAGGGGAAGAACAGGTTCCAAGATATCATCCCACGTAAGTTACAAGTTTGTCAAAAATATAGATAAGTCCATTGTCTGCAAAAGCTCAGAAATATAATTAGGAATTTATTGTTAAGATTGTAATAGAAAAAAATGTATCTTTCATAATTCCTGCCAAGGGGAGGTTACACACATGTCTTATTGGTAATTGTTGTTTCTTGTTTCAATGTGATGGTGTTGACATTGTCAAGTACAGAATGCGCAATATTTAAAGTACAAATGTATTGCAAGGTGTGAAAAGTCTAGCACTTTTTACTTTTACTGACCTGTCAAATGATATGCAATGGGGACAGGGTGTCAGGGATATGTGTGAGGCATAGAATGCCATGTTTTTGTCTGTTATAACAGCAAATTTTCTTTGATCTAAAGTGAAGAATAAAGTGTGACAATGAAATGAAGTATGACAATGCAGTGAACTCTAAATTTACACCATTTTTGCAGCTGCAATTTCATTCTCTTTTATAATGCAACGATTGTGTGTAAAGTGGACCATTGGCTACAATCTGTTGATGAGATCTGATTTAAGGCAAACCTACTGAGGCTCCCTGAATCTTTAGGAGGCTGCCTGAAAATTAGCTTTAAAAATTTCCTGACAAAAGCACACAAAAGCCCCCCTTTTTGAGAATGAATATTGACTACTGAACTGCAAGTACGTACTCTCTTCCTGATTACTCTTTGGAACTTCCTGATTTTGATGTATATGAATTATGGCAACCCTGTAAATATGAGGGGACAGATCATAGTTGAATTATAATACTTCATTGGACCAGGATTGAGATTACACTGCAATAGGACAAGTTGTGATAGATATTCGTGGGATTCTATGACGCATGTTACAAATCAAGTGTCGTGTGACAGACCAGTTTGTGTTGTGCATATGATGCTCTGTTTGGCCCACAATGTCATATCTTTTTTTTCTCTCTCCATTTTTCACTTTTAGAGGACAGATGTCGACCATACTTGATGACTCCAGGTGAATCCAACTCAACGAATTACGTAAATGCCAGCTTCATACCGGTATGTACAGTGTATGTCTATATCTTGTTGTGTCGTATTTTTATGTCACATTTTGCCACACAAAACATAATTCCTCATCACAGAAAAGTTTCACTTGAGTACTTTCTGGTCCTTTATGCAAAGTGTTTTTTGACAACAACCGGTGAAATGTGTTTGTTCTGTATTTAGTGTTGTTCATTTTGTTTTTTAAGGGGCATGATTTACATTATTGTAGTTATTCTTTTATTTAGCCATGTATTTTCTTTCTATTGCACTTGTCTCTAATATGAATAGGAAATTATATGATACGTACATTGACACAAAAGAAAATATGTCTGCTCTTTCAAATTTCATCTAGATTATGTTGAATTTACTTTGATGCAGTTACCTTTCTTAACATCAATGTTCCTGTGCTTGTTGCTTGTATGTGCTAATATATTGTTTCTGCGTTTACTCCATATGTCTTGAACGTGATCATGATTTGAGTTTTTCAAACTCACACATATGAAACAGTGTGCAAAGGACTGTGTCATACAAAAGGGACTGATACTATTATGGCACACCTACTCATGAGCACATAGTTGCAGAATATTTGAAAACCAAATTGTTTGATATTTTTATGATATTATGCTTATGTAACCTTTTGATGCATGTACAATGTAGTTGCAGTGTACATGTATAAATCTCAATGTTGTTAAATGAAAGTAAGAGTAAATATGCAAAGACAGTTAATTTCATTTTGATGAGTCTGAAAATGATGTATAATTCAACATTGATTTCCTGGATGTTCTTATATTGTAAAAATCATTACTAGAGTACACTACACTGTGTGACAGCATGCTATTCTATGCTATGCTATGCTATGCTATGCTATACTTTATTCTCCTATGACATACTACATCATGCCTTTATATCAATGATAATATATCTGTGCCAGTCAGTAAAACAAGCATTCTGCCATTAGGTGAATGAAATGCAGAAACTGTAAAAAAATAGATTCCACTTTTGGAATTAATAAACTTGTACACTGTGAATGAGTTGCATTATTGCACTTCAGAATTATATCAATCTCACGCTTCCAGGGATACTCCAAGAAGAATGGTTTCATCACAACTCAGATGCCACTGGCCAACACAGTGCTAGATTTCTGGAGGCTGGTGTACGACTACCACATCAACACTATTGTCATGCTCAACCAACTCAGCGACGAGGTCAGTTTAGACCACAGCAGACACCACTTCACTTTTCCAAGGATTTTATCATTTCAAACTCTGCTTCTACTGATATACATGTACTGTGTATGCCACATATTTACCAAGTATATATTTTTTTTTTTGAATCATGAAGGGAGACATGTACGCATGCATATTGTATTCGTGTCAAAGTCAGAGTCAATAATTTCGCATGTTGTTCAATTCGCGAGTCGCACTCAACTTGTGAATTTTGCGAAAATAAAAACCTTGTCTCAAAATATACATCATATACAGTACACTGGAAATTTGCTTCCCAAAAGATGAATGCAGTGAACATTGTCTCCAAAGTTGACAATCTTCATTGCTTTCATACTTGAAAAGGGATAATGCTTCTTTCCCATTCCATTTGCCATGGCTAGCAATCCCAAATGTAATAACCACTCATGAAATTTTCAGTACCCTTCAGCCAAGCCTATCATAATGGCTATGTTATTAACCCGTTAAGGACGAGTCCTGAGTATGCTCCGGCAAGTGTCTATGAGAAATGCGTGTTGTAGCAAAATCAGGCCGTCCTCAATGGGTTAAATGAAGAGACAGACAGGCAGACTGACAGACAGAATGCCATACCGACAGACAGACAGACTGGCTGGCTCACAGACACACTGACAGACAGACTCACAGACAGACAAACTGAGAGAAAGACTGACAGACAGACAGAGAAGAGGCCAGGGGGAGGAGGAGAAAGAAGAGGCCTATAGAAATCACACTATTATCTTGATAGTGCCTCGTCACTGTTGCTGAATTGTATCTCTGCGCTCTCCTCTCCCATGGACTCTCTTGTTTGTACAACAACCCTTGGTTCCATTGTGTGGCACGCACTGTATTTACAATTTTGTCTTGTGTAAAGTCCAACATCCTTTCCAGAAACTCATAGCAATAATTACATCCACGCATCACACCATTAAAGGCCACTCCCCCTCAGGGGAGTGGGCATTATCAGGTACCAAAGAGTTAGTCTTTAATATCCAGAAATATTATTGTCTCACAAAGTAACAATTCACACCCAGTCCCTAACGCATAGAATACACGCTGATAGAGGTAACATAATAGGTAAAGGGGTAAACCTGTGACTTTTACTAAGCATTGTAGTCAGTTATGAAAACTGAATTCAAATCATTGCAAGGCTTTGTTGTCTAAAATCTTGAGAAAGAGAAGACAAGGAGAGGCTACTACCATGAATTCAAGGGGAGTAGATTTTAGAAATAGAAAAGTGGTTTGCTACCATGTTTTTTTAGTCAGTGTACTTTTTGTTGTTGCTGTGAAATGTAAATCTTGTGAGTGCTGCTGATTTCAACAAGGGCTCATACATATAGGTAATGATGCCTTAAGTTTCTGATAAACTTTGTTCGACTTTGAAGATATGTTTTTGACCTTCAAAATATGCCATGTCACTGATTACACAGGCATGTGTACAAGTATATCACTGTTTACCTTTACCATGTACGGCACTTTTTGAATAAATCAGTTTTAAAGTAAGAAAATATTCAAAACCGACTCAGAATGCAGGTCAAAGACCCTCAGTAAACACAGCTTGAAGATAAGTGAAAAGTGTAATCAAGTGCACCATTTATGTAGGGAAAGCGGTCAGAGTTCAAAATACCGTATGATATCTTTGATGCAGCTGAACTTTTTGGCATCATCATTGTTATGACAGAATCCATAGTACATATTCATGATGTTCAACACCAGAAAACTGTGCTGCATTTTTTTCTGTTCAATTTTAATGCATTTATTAAAAGAGAGGTGAACTTCAGCTTCAGTGCTGTATTTTATGAAAGCTGAAGCTCTCTATTGAAAAAACAAAAAACATACAAGTACATGAATGTCAAAATTAGAAAATAGATGGACACTAACAAGAAAATGGAAACAGTTAGGAGAGAAAAGTCAGTGCAGAAATGAAGTAAAATCACTTTGCAAGAAGGATGTTACGCTATAGACACGTAATGATATCTAGTTGTGCAATCACTTCATACTGAACAATGTATGTGATCATGTTCTTCTGTGCTTTCCATTTACACTGTTATTTTCGCGTACAGATATTTTCACGAATGACGAGGTCATAGACATTTTCGCGAGATGTTTTCGCAAATCAACACGGACGCTTGCATTAATGTTCTATCAACAAAGCGCATGGAGACATTTTCGTGCGTTGTTAAATTCGCGATCCAACTGTGATTCGCGAAATTCGTGAAAAATAACAACTTATACAGTAATTGTGTAAGCGTTTCATTAAGAGACGTGAACTGAAAATTTAAAAAAACTAGAGATATGCCTCTTAAAGATTAACATTCAAGAAAAATAAAACCCTTTCATTCTTAGCCTCATGATTTCACACAGAGACAGAAGAGATATTGTATTTGCTGATATCAGTAAACACACACACACGCACACTCACACTCACTTTCAACTATCCACTCTCCAAGTTGAATTTCATATGTGGACTGATTTTAGCTATCCCTATTATTAGACTTAATTATCATTCTCAGTTTATGATGGTGATAGTAGTGATTAAGGATTTTTTTTTTAAATTGTATATGAACTGTGAGACTTTCTTGCTTTTAATTAACCCATTGAAGACTAGTTCCTTGGACAGGAAATGTGTGCTAAAGCAAAATCTGGTCATCAACGGGTTAATGTTAGACTACACTGTGATGTGTCAGTTTAAAGGAGCAGAATGGTGGTGCTTTTGTGCTTCATTTCTTTCAAATCATTTCTATATCTTACTGTTATTCTACAATGTAGTCGTTGCATAATGAATTATCAATATGTCAGTAATTACTGTGTACTTCTCATGTTTCTTACACCGCAGACCTGCAGCATATACTGGCCTGTCAACACTCGGGCAGTGACCTTTGGCCCCTTCACAGTCACACACAAGGGTTCAGAGAACATGAACCAGGTCAAAGTTCGCACCCTTGAGCTTGGCTTCAAAGAGGTCAGTGCACTTTGTATTTGGGGTTCTCTGTGTGTGTCTGTCTATTTGTCCTGTGTGTGTGTATGATTGAGTTAGTAGTGAATAGACTGCAAAGAATGGTTTAATTGTAAATGGGAAAAAAAAAGAGAAAAAGTCAAGTGCCCGTGAAGGTTAGATGAAGGTTGTGTAGATTTTAGCCAGGCCCTATAGCATGCTTGTGTGCTGTACTGGATGCCAAATATACCTTCCTGAGTGTCTGTTTGCTTTATGCAATCATTGTGAAGAGTGTATGGTCATGATATAACCCCCACCCCTCCCCCTTTTCCCAATATGCTCTGCTTATGATACATTGTACTACATAAGTACTGTTCTCTGCATTGGCAAACAATTGTGAATTGCTTGTTATTGAGCTAAGTTAATCTTTGCATTCTTTTTAGTGTCATTTTCCAGCCTATTTCTCTGTTTGTGGACTCTCTTTTAGATCTAGTATTGTAGACATAAGTTAGATGTCTGAATATGAAAATTTTGCTTGTCTTTATGTCGTGATACAAGTCATAATGTCATATCATGAACAAATGTAAATTACCTGGTATGCAGAAGTTTGTTTTTGTCGAGGAAGTTCACATTGAATGTCTCTCATGCATGAATATGTGTTTGTGAAATGCACGTAGTAGAATTCTCCATTTGAAAACTTTAACTTGCAATGAAATGAATTTGTGAGAATAATGAAAATTTCCTTTCTTGCAAATTACAAGCAAGTAACATAAGACATTATAACATGGGATTAAATTGTACTAAACTGGGCATACATTGTTTAAAGCTTTGTACAGATGGATGCAACTTTCAGTATGTTAAACACTAACTGCTTTAGAATGTCCAGGAACTTTTTGATAAAAGTAAAAGGGATGGTATAGTTTTGGTTGAGACCTGGCTTCAGGTTTCTAACATTTTTGGTGAGATGATAAGAAATCTCTTATGAAATAAGAAAGAGCATGTATTTCCAAAAGGAATCCAACCTTTATACGATGAAAATTGGTTTTGAAATGGCTGAGATATCCAAAACAAACAATACTTATAAAAAGGTGGGACTCACCTTTCATTAGAGTGGCTTTTTACTTTGTTTTGGATATCTCAGCCATTTCAAAATCAATTTTTGTTAAATAAACTTTGAATTCTTCTTAGAATGGTATGCTCTGTAACATTTTAAAATACCATCTTGCGAAAAGTTAAAAGCTCAATCCTCATCTCCGCCAATGCAATACTGTCCCTTTAACCATGAAGTTAGTGGTGAGTTGTTTTTCAAGAAGTCAGGAAAGATTGTGCTTGGTATCGTCTTCCTGTAGGAGGAGCGACAGATCCGGCAGTTTGAAGTCCAGAACTGGCCACACGGTAGTCCAGATCCCGATGCCATGAATGCCCTCCTGCAACTGATGAATTACCTTCATAGCTGTGAGCTCCAGAGGGACATGGAAGGGGTGACTGGACCTACAGGCAACAGTCCTCCCATCCTAGTGCACTGCATGTGAGTGATTACATAATTGATTACATAATTCATATATGTAGGCAAACATACATGTACAGCTACTCCATGTGAGTTGCTGCTATAACTATAGCAGGGCTGCACACTAACCCATTTTTCTACTGGTGCGACCTGTCTGTTGGACCAGTAGGTTCCCAGTTTTTCCAGTTTTATTGGGCCATTCCTGAAAAAGTTACTGGTCCAACAGTAATTTTTACTGGTCAGGGACTGTCAGACCAGTGCCAGTATGCAGCATTGATTATAGACTAGTAATGAGTCACAATTTCATTGTCATAGTCCCACACATGATTGTTTATGATGGTGGAGATTGAATGTGACAGTGAAGAATATCATGCTGACTTCGGGTGATATTGCATTCCTATGCTATATTTCCATCCACAGCTATTCACATTGTGCAGATGAGATGTGGTATGTAACTGTAGAGATAGTGAGCTGTCAAACTATGATTGTACATCCCAGCTTCAGCTATTCATGATGTGAATACATTTGAAATGCTTTAAATTGAAAAATTTAATTTACACTTAATTCGATATTTAGATTCTCATTTCCGATCTAATATATTGTAACCTAATTGTTTGATATCTTCATCCAATGCCAGGAGTGGTGTCCATGAGAGTGGGGTGTTCTGCACCACCATGAACTGTCTCGAACAGCTGCAGAATGAGAGTGCCATCGACGTCTTTCAGAACCTCCGTGTGCTGCGCCTCGCCCGGCCAAACCTTGTTCCAAACTTGGTGAGTACAAGTTGCCTCATCAGTATGCTTTAATTTCTCCATTCATTAGCTGTGCTCCACAATCATGAATTCAACCACTTGTGAAATTTTTGGGACGTCCTGATTCACAAAAAACTAGACTCCCTTTGATATATTGTGTATACATTAATTACTGATGCGTACTTGTCAACTGTTCCGATTAAAATGGAATTGTTCTGATTTTCAAGGTTTTGAGACCATGAAAAACGGAATGTACTGATATTGAGCAGATGATTCTGTTTTTGTTTCTTTTTGCCCAAAAGTAAAACATTGAACCGTCGATTGGTGTATCTTATCCAGATGGGCGTTCGCGCACTAACTGTGTAAAAAAAAAAAAAAAAAAAAAAAAACGTACCTATAGTTTATATTCTATGGAAAATGATCACTTAGACTAGCTCAGATTGCAGCACAGAGCATCTAGAACCCTAGAGCTTCCAGAGCCCACTTAAGGGCCCTGGACCCCGGCTGAAGGGACTTCACACTTTTTCCCCTCTCAAAAAGTGTTCGGATTTCTGATTTCTGATTTTAAAATGTTAGCAAGTATGCTGATGCTGAAAACATTTTGTCACCTGCAGAAGGACTACCTGCTGTGCTACCAACTTCTCAGCCACCAGTACACTCTGCTGGAACCGGCCAGTGATGAGGACCAGGACTACGAGAATCGACCACCGGTCAGCGAGTCCCTCTACCAGAACGTCGACTTCTCCCGGATGGACTCGATGGAGGGGCAGCCTGTGGCATCAGTCTGCTGATAGAGGGCGCTAGTCATTTCATCCTTTGTGTGACTTTGTTTAATTATGTGGGAAACTCCTCCTACATCGATATCCTTTAGTACTATTAGGGAGAAACAAATGACAGTAAAAGACAGGAGAGACTCACACACACACACACACACACACACACACACAAATGTTGAACAAACACTTCATATCATTTATCAGAAAGGTGAATTTCTCCTCTGCTAAAAATATGGAGTGTTCAATACATTCTGAGGACAGTTTACTGATTTTATTTGAAGAAATCTTAGAGACACAATTTTGGGTCATCATCAAAATCTGAATTCTTTGGGCAATGATGAAATGTCATCTCCAAAGAGGAGGTTGTGTATAAACTTAACATACAACCAATTTACTGGAAAGAGAGGATTTGTGACTTGAGAATTACCTTTCAGATGTGTATGTTATTATGATGTCATATATATTTACTTATTGTGAGGGGAGGGGGGATATGGATATATGGGTATGTATCAAGCAGCAAGTGAGCTCACTGGAAGTATGTTTGTGTCTTGTAATAAGTGATTGGGTGTTCCTTGAATAGGACATAAATACGGCACACCTGCCTGTGAAAGATCACATGTCATTTCAAGCAGAGAGAAGACTGGGAGAGTGGTGGGGAGGTGGTCCAGCCTGCTCCACACACCCCATGGAAAACAGGTGAGCGTTACCAACCCCATTATGGTATATAATATACCACATGACAGCCAGTAATTTCTAAACAGTATCAACCAGGCACGCATGTGTATTATTGTGTGACTGATTTGTAAATGATGAGAATTTGTATCCATCTGTTGAGTATGTCAATGCAATTACACTGACAATTTATGCTTTTGTACACTTACCAGTACATTATACTGAATGCAAATAAATGCCCAGTTGTTAAATCACTACATGCACAATGTATAGAATGTAATGTTCTTAGGTAAATGTGTGGTCAAATTATGTTTCACATGATAAACCAAAAAGCAGTGTCTCTTCCACAACTCTTTTTTCCTCCTGTTCATTGTATTATCAAAAATATAGTTTTCTATCAAAACTTTCTTTTACTGCTCCGACAGTCTTTCAGACTTACTGTCACTTATGTATGAATGATACGATATGATTATTGACTCATCAGTATTAAAAGAGAATTATTAAGCTCATGATTTCAAGCATTAAAATTATGTAGTACTATTCAAATGGCATATTACAATGTATGTAAGCATATCAGCAATATAATTTATCATCATTAACAGGCTTCTTTTCTCAGGGATGAATTATTCTTTCATATTTTCTTTCAACTCTTTACCTATGAATAATAATGTAACATCAACATTTCTATAAAGAAAAGAATTGTGATTTCTGAGGAATATCTCAAACCTGTTCCCTCGGCATTTGTCAAATGTGCGTCAATGTGCTTTCCATTATATTAAAATTATGATAATACAGAAAGTGGAAAGGAGTGATCAGGTTCATTCACATTGCAAAATTGTACCTTTGCATACCGTACCTTTGCACTCCTTTACATGACTTTTCAGGGCAGCCTGTATTTGCATGGTTGCATACGTGTGAAAAAGGTATACCTTTTCCTTTGTGTATGAAGTGATTACAGTCACATGACCAAAGGGGTTGTATCAGGTGGTATACAGCGGTGGCTGATCCAGGGGGGGTGCACTGGGTGTGCACTCCCTCTTTATTTTTTTTTTTAAGCAAAAGAAATAAAAAGAAAAAAATTGGGGAGTGCGTGCGCCCCCTTAAATTTTGTATAGGCGCCTCTCCTTTATGGAATTCCTAGATCCGCCCCTGTACAGAGTGCCCTTGGCATTGATCCTTGAAGACACAGTTCACCATGTTTGTCATAGTGAGAATAGCATATCAATTAATTAAATGTGTGTATTCTCCCGTGATCATTTGACTTTAGACCTTCATGTTTCTCTTTCAAGAAGAAGGCACTCAGTAAGTGATGAAATTGAGAAAAACTTAAAAAAAAAACAAATATGTTCACATCAAAACCACTATTATAGCATTATGGCAGTGCCTATGCCCAGGGCAGTACTGTACAAATGTATGTTTGGGCTATCACATGACCTGAGTTACTGCTGTTCCAGAAATTTGCGATGGCAGTGGAAATATTTGTCTGCTGTATCTATTTACATATCCATTCCAGGGAGGCAAAGCTTTCAGACAACTCAATGTCATTGAAAGTCATGAACACCATCATGATAATCCTGTTTTACTTGAACCTCTTAAAATTTTACAGGTCAAAGGTCTGCCATGAGTTGGCAGTAATTGTGAGACAAAGTGTAAAGCATATTTGACAAGGACTCAAGGATTTGATCTGCATCATAAAGCTTTGTTTTCATATTGTAGACTTTAATATGCCGCAAGGTACAATTGTAAGATAGTTTGGTCAATTCAAGTTAAAGCAGAGCGACATTCAAAGCAAAGTCATTATCATTATACAGTACTGAATTGGCAAACTGTGCTATTAGATTGCATTCTTCCACTTTGACGGTGTATTGGTACCAAAGTGACTTTCACCAAAGCGTTACAGTCAGTAGGCCTACAATGTACATGTGCAGCCTGCTGTCAGCTCTTGAAATTTTGCTGACATTCTTTGTCTTTCAAATCTTTATTCGAATGGCTGAAATGATTTTTCTGTTTATTGATCCTCTACATGGTAACTTCCACTAGAGTTATGTGTGAGTGTGTGTGTGTGGGTGTGTGTGTTTGTGTGCGTGTGTGTTTGCAGCATAGTGCATGTCCAGCTGCTTGTTCTGTTATGATGTCTGCATCATTGTCAGGCTACGTTGAGTTAACACCATTTAGATAAAAACCAAGAAAAAGAAACTGTAAGAGAATGTACAGCTTGTATTTGTAAGTGGTCCATAGCTAAACACATGAGGGCCATGTTGCATAAAACGACAGTATTGTATGATAAATTTTAACTCTGCAGTTGATGGTAACTGTTGAAAAACTTTTCCATAGCCAATCAAGCCTGAAAATCACAGATGGTTGCCACTGATTTGCAGAGTTAGCGTTACTTGTAAAGTTACCCTCCTAGTTTTATGCAACAGGGCTCCTGATGTTCACTGATTAGAGTTTATCACAAAAACAGGACAGGAGACAAACAAGATCTGATAGTCACTGTCCTGGCTCGGAATAGTGATGATAGTCTTGATTCTGGACTGATAATATCAAATGTTTGTACTTTACTGTAACCATGTGACACACACAAACACAAGCATACAAGCAGCATAAGTGATATGAAGAATCTGTCTGTCATAGAAACACAGACAAACGAACAAACAGTCTGGATGGAAACGCCTCGGCTGCGGCTGGGTTCAGAAGTTCACGATTGAATGGATATTTTCGATTTACTTTAGAAAGCTCTGCCTGTCAATTTTTATGGAATGTTGGGGGTAGGGATGTGTTGTTCTGGACTATTTATGTGTGTGGTAGACAGCTTCAGAGGAGCTGTCCATTACTTGGCTCGAGACTTGTCTAGTGTGTGCAGTGCTCTGTAATGATGAAAACCGAGATAAAATAGTCCATAATCTAGACTAAGTAATGAGGGTTTTTACTAGTTAAAATATTGCATTCTCCAAAAAAAAAAAACTCACAACATTTTCAGTAATTTATACTCCACAAGAAAATTTGTTTGTATAGATTTGATATTAATTTTGCTTAGTTGAAGGATGTTTCTAATTGATTATACTCTTGCGCATCGATGTTACTTAAAGAAAAACAAACAAACAAACATAAATCATAACTGCACAGCCCCGTGCATTCACCTAGATGATTTAGATTTTGTAGATTCCTGGAAATATATTATGGCCAGCTGAGTGTATATTACAGGTGGCACTATTAGGCAGTCTTGCATTGAATGCTTCGAGTATGTGTCAGATAATATCAATTCACTCCATTTGTCATCACTTTTCTTTCTTTTGTATGTTATATGCTGCTATCAAAAATGGTCAGTGATGTTAAACTATTCAATAGATATATTGTAAGAACATTTACAGTATTGCTTCACTCCTGCTCTCAATGATGCTGGACCAGTATGAATGTGTTGCAATATATGTCATCATTACTACAAGTTTACTTTGTAGTTACCATGATTACTATATTTCATGCAGCCAGTCTCTGACTGGAGTTTCTGTTTCACCGTAACTTTCACAGACACTTTTGTGTTTGTGTGGGAAATGTTCAATGTACACAATGCATTTTAATTTCTATATTTTTCTGTATGTTCATATATAAGCGTGATAAGTTACCTGTATATTTTTTTATCTATGCACCAAGGTGTGTTTCTAATATCAAATTTTGATTCGGGCATCACTGATAATCATTTGCACTTATAGCATTATAACCATATTGACCAGTATCATATAGCTATTATAATTTGTAGTCTTGTAACCATATTGTGCTACACAAAGGTGTTCACCTTTGTTTCATTCATTTCCCTTGCATTGATGATCAGGATGTGTGTGTGTGTGTGTAAAAGGCCTATACAGCATTTTAGTGTATTCGACAAGTCACACACACCTCATGTGTAGTTACTCATAAAGAGGGCATTCCTAACCTGTCTTATCCATTTAGTCTTGGGTGTGAAGTAATGATAGTGATGATGATTGTGATGATGATAATGATGTTAGTGGTAATGATATCAGCATTAGAACACAACAATGAAAAGTCATTATTCATGCAAAGATTGTGTATGTATGTCCCTAATTACAGATACATGTTGTATTATTAGGAAGAGATATCATAGCATCACAACAGTGAGTTTTCCATGTATTGTCACTATTTCTGATGTTGAAAATGCCCTGGGGTGGTATTCTGAGGTCGTAATTAAGTCTGTAATTAACTTCGTGATTAAGTCGTGAAGTTAATAGGCCCTTAATCATGGGCAAAATCGGTATTCTGAGGACGTAATTAAGGTATGATTAAGTCCCCTGTAATTATCTTAGGTCCCTCCCATCTAATTGTTATTCCATCCAATCAGATGCGTTGTTAGAAGCCAAAATGATGATTACACGCGCAAATATGCCCTCAATGCGCGCTTCTGCACGCCCCCTGTAATTACAACCCAAGAGCTCCGTGCGCACACTCCGGTATTTGATTACAACCCCTCACCTACGCACGCGAAGATCTCAACCTCTTTGCTCACACAAAATGACAAAATTCCTCGAAGATCGGCTATATTTCTTTTTTTCTCTGAATTCTACGGATACCATGATAACAAGATTCAACCGCTCCTCGGTTACCGAAGACGGTAAGCATCGTTGTGGCAGAGAAAACACGATGTAATGCGTGATATCGGAGTAGTTAATGACACTCTTTGGTATCATTAAGTTTTCCATTAACTTTCATACTTAATTACACCCTCAGAATACCGATTCGTAATTAACTCTGTGATTAAGTCCTCTCTGAGGTGCACGCGCATTGATACGCGCAAACGCGTAGGTCCTTCCCGCCAAAACGCTTGTTGCTATGGTAGTTAATATACCCCCTACTTAATCATGCTCTCAGAATACCAATTCGGTAATTAAGTGCTAATCAGACACTTAATTAGCTCTCAGAATACGGCCCCAGGTATTGAACAGCACTGTGGACTGGCATAGTACAGTATGTCCCCCCCCCCCCCCCCAAAAAAAAAAAAAAAAAAAAAAAAAAAAAAAAAAAAATCGGATTTCCACATTTAAAATTTGCAATATGAATAAAGTATCTCAATGTTATTTCATGGTCTAAAATATACATCATCATACCTACTCTGTATATTTTGCAGAAAACCCCATTCATTTTGCTTAAGTGGTCACAGAGAAATGTGGATCATTGTAAAGCATGTCATGGGTCTGTTTCTTCCAAGTTTAGCACCCGGATGTTCTTGGAACTGCATGAATGGACAGAACTTTGAGGGAAGGATTCCTGACATGCTCTACAAAGATCATTTTTTTCTCCTTGCCCACTGAATTGGATGGGGTTTTCTGTAAGATGTGGGTAATAAGTTATAATTTCATACCCTGAAATTGTATTTGGATTGATTCATTATATTTAAAGTTATCATTGTGGAGGATCCCATTGTTTGTTTGTTTTTTGAGGGGGGACATATCGTATAGTAAGAGGGTGAAAAATTGAAGTAAGTATATGTTGCATAATGAAAGAATAATGTGTGCTGACATAGTGTGTATGTATCAGGTATGTTATCAACTGCAAGGCAAGGTACTCACATTGAATCAAGCAGAATTTAAGGCCTCTCATCATGGAAAGAAGCTATTTCTGTCAGTCCACTCCACCCCACCCCAACTCAAAAAAAGAAACAGGAAAATAGCTTACTAAATAAAGAGAGAACTACATATCAAAATCTCTCTTTTTTTGTCTTTGTACAGTAAGGCTGTGAAGAGTTGAAATGTGACTCAAATTGTGTTTTCAAGGGAAATCCCCTTCTCACCAATTCTGGAACTAAATTTCTCCTCTACTTATTCTATTTATTTTCAAGCAGTCATGCATTTTGTATACAGTATAGAAGAAACCCTTAATGAAAGTCTGATGTCCAGCTACCTGTAACAGTCTTCTTTTTCTTAGAGGTACTAGTCTACTGTGGTATTCACCTTGTCAATGTAATGTATACAGGGTTTATTTATGTCATGTTGAAACATAAGATGGTTGATATGTGCAAGCAGGTCTTTGCATATTTGAATCAATGCACATAGAGAAATATAGTATTTACGAACATACATTATATTGTGAGTGTTATCAAAGCTAATTTGCATATAATTATACTAAATTTCACAACACATTGTCATGTGTTATGAGTTGTTATTATGTCTCTGAGAGTTCATATGGTACACAAGTGTGTGAAAGTGTGATACATGTAGCAAATCTGAATACACATACAGTGGAAACTCAGTATAATGAGATCCCTGGGACCAAGTTAATTTGTTCTCTATATTGGATATTTTGATGTTAGAAGTGAACAGTGGCGGATATTTTTTCTTTATTTTTTGTTTAAACAATATAAATAAAAAGAAACAAATTGGGGTGGGGTGTATGCGCCCCCTTTAATTTTGTCAAGGTGCACCCTCCCAGAAGTCCTGGATCCGCCCCTGGTCCATGAACAATGCAAAGGAAATTAATTCATTGGGACTGGAGAAATTAGTTTGTGATATCAGGTATTTTGTTTTATCAGATCTCTTTATATCAAGTTTCCACTGTAACAGTATATGATAAGTCTGTGTATTTTATATCCATTATGTTGAGACTGATATTTCACCCTTCATAAATCCCATGGAGGAAGGAGAGAAATAAGCAAAAGGCTGAGGGACAGAGGAAAGTGAAGGGTGAGAGTGAGAGGTAGTTGAGGGTCAAAGAGGACAAGGGGTGGATGAGGAGGAGGAGGAAAAAGGGAGTAAAGAGAGAACTGAAAAGGGAGGGGGAATAGGAGAAACAGGAGAGGGAGGAAAATGAGGGGGAGATGAAGATAAGGAGAGAAGGAATAGGAAGAGAGTTGGAGAGGAGAAGAAAGAGAAGGGAAGGATTATGGAGAGTTTGGAGGAAGGGGAGAAGAAGGGAAGGAATAAGGGGAGATTTGGTGAAGGGGGGAAGAAAGGGATAAGGAGAAAGTTGGGGAGAAGGAGGAGGAAATAGTTTGGGAGGAAAAGAACTGCGGGGAGGATACGGGGGAGGAGGAGGAGGAGGCCGAAGGGAATGAGGAGAGAGTTACAAAGGAGGAGGTGGAGGAGAAGAAGAAAAAGAATAATAGGAGAGTCAAGAAGGGGAAGGAGAAGGAGGAAAGAAATAAGGGGAGTCAAGGAGGATGGAGGAAAGGAATAAGGGAAGAATTGAGGAGGAGGAGGAGGAGGAGGAGGAAAAAATAAAGAGAGAATAATGGGAGAGTCAAGGAGGGGAAGGAGGAAGGGAAGAAGGTGAGAAGAGAAGCAATGGAACGGGGTACAAGGAAGAAAGAAGAGGGAAAGATAAATGATTCCTAAAAGTAGAAAATAAGATTTTGATAAGTACCTTTTCTTGGACACTATAATGCAATGAACAGTAGACAAAAACGGAAGTGTTCGTATATTTCTCAATAATACATTTAATATACCAGTAACGCACGATCTCAATTTCAGTGCATTGAATATGCTTAAAATATAATACCACTTATAAGGGTATTTGTTTTACAATATATATCTAAGCTGAACACAAACCGTTTAACAACCGACACAGGCAAACGAGAACAAGCAAAGTAAAGAAGAAACAGTCAAAGAATTGAATAGATGGAAATTAGCCGCTGCTTACTACTGAATGGATCAGTATTTAAGATGACAGAAGAAATATGTTCATATTTCTATAATTGTTGGCCTTATACAGTAACACTAAAAGTACTGCCACAGTAATGCATCAGCCCTTGAATAATGGACCTTAATACCTCATAGAGACCATGCATGTTGGATGGACAGAAGATACAACAAACGTTGACACAGCATAAAGACGAAAATAGCCAGATGAAGACGAATATTATTTCTGCATTCTTTCAAGAAAAAAAATAAAACGACGAATCCACCATTTACACACCATTTACCGCAGGGGAAAATAAAAGAACAAACGCTTACAACCGAACTATGATGTTGCATGTCGTTTTAAATATGCAACTAATACATTAAAGGAAGAGTCATGCACAATATAAGATAGAAGTGGATGTATGTTTCTCGTGAAAATGGTGACCAAAGAATTCATAAGCAGGCCTCGGAGTGCCGTCCTGCGGCGGAGTTAGCGGTCTCGAAGGTGGTAGGTGGTGTAATCGTTGGCGTACACCTTGATGTAGTTGACCTGCATGGCTGCATCCTCTCCGTTGTTGGTATCGGGGTTCCAGGTTGGGTACCAGGCGTCCTTCGCTAGATAAAAATCCTTGGAGGCCGTTGGGGATGTGTTGGCCCATGGCTTCGCGGTGCCTTGTAATCCGTCGGCGAAATAGTTGACGCCACCAACGGCCACATTTAGAATGATGTAGAACTGCAAAGAGAGCAACAGATCGGGATTGTGTTATTAAACGCTTCTGCGACAGCCAACAAAACGACATTTTTTTTTTGTCCTAGCACCCCGACATGATTCGCATGTGCACTTTATTCTAACTGAACCACAAGCAACGGCCTAGTTTATGCGATAGCAAACGACAACAGCCACATCGGAGCGATAGAACGCAGTGAATAGTGCAGCTTACGATTTAATGATTGTTGAATGTCGGTAGTGGCACTGAGATGCAAAAATTCTGCAATATTGGATTGAATACTAGTATATAAATATGCTCGATCACCATCTTCAAAAGCAGCTTTCGACTCCTGATGCCTTAAACAAAGAAGAAGCAATTTGTTGAACCTTTCTACTTTTGACAAATACCGTCAGCGAGTATCACTTTGTGTCAGAACTGTAGAAATTAGGAGTTAATGCCAAATTAGGAGTTAATATGCCAAATTAGGAGTTAATGCAAATTACCGACATATTATTATTGGTGTCTGATCACTCAGTCCAAGTAGATGTTTTCTTTTGAGTGTTCTGTACACTTCCAAACTGATTTGGGGTGAAGTCATATGCATATAGAATTTATTCATGTTGATATCCCAACGTGTATAGTTTCGAAATGAGGTCAAAATGGGCCTGTGCGTTCGATCCCAGCAGAGTTTTCATCAAGATTTCGTAAGGATCGAAAGCTCCGACCTGTTTTGACCCCATTCATTCCACCGAATCACAACTGCTGAATAAGCAGTTTTCGAATGGATACCCTCACAGCATCTCTCTCACAAATTGCCACATTAATGCATTTGATTTTGTTGTCTTAAGGTACCTAAAAGGGCAGTGTTCACTAAAACTACGTAGGCCTACGTTTACTGCTCAACTATAGTTCTACTTTTCCGTTGTATAGTTATATGTATTTATAAAAGAATGAGATTAACAGCAGAAAGATTGTTCATTATGAATACACAAAAAATCGTCTGAGCCGTAGCTTGATCGCAAATTCCCAACACTATAATTGCATCTCTTTTCAACTCATTTACCTGTACGAAAGTATAACATCGGTATGAAAGTGACAACAGGTTGATGGATTTGATGACATTCACCTTTTATCAATGTGCAGAAAGAGCAAACGCAATAAAATAAGAATGGTATTTTGAAAGGCAATCTTAGAGTCATGAGCGCTATCTAGGCTTCAAGGCAGCGTCTTATAACAGTAGGGAACTTTAGATTTGCGACGATTGCGTTGGCCCTTCTTCTTTCTCCATGCGTCGTATTGCAAAGCAGCTTTTGAATAGATTTCGCGATGACGTAGACTGTAAAGTAAAATGGCGCCATCGTTGTCTCTCAATCGTTCATAATAGCTCTCCGCGTCGTGAATTTCAGCAGTCGCTATAAAAATGGCCCAGAAACGATGTGAAGCTCAGACGACGCGAGATCGATTTCGCTGAGTAGTCTTGCGCATCCCCATGCGCAAGCGCAGATTTTTTGTTTTTTCCTGGACGTCCTCGTCGCAAATCTGACGCTCCCATTGTTCTGTCTTATTTGTGTATTTGCATTGTACTTGATTTTGACTCGAATAAATGCTTGATGAAAAGGTGTTAAAACTTAAACCTTTTATTTTGCTCTATAACCTCTAATCAGTTTTGACTAAACTTATCCTATTCTTGTTTATTTCATCTGTCCAAATCAACCAAAGCTGCTTGAATAAGAATTTTTCGTGGAGTATGTTGATTGCGTTATCATAATGTGTTTCAGAATGTATAAATTCCTTGCCATCCATTATTTTTTTTGGTTTATTATGCCTTTCCCTCAACTCTTACGTACCTCCTGGTCGAACGGTGTCAACTTATTCGGGGAGTTGGCCCACGGGTTTTCAATGCCTGGTGCCTCGGTACCAAAATCACCCAAATCCCAAAACCCTGTTGGTGGGTTCACTGTGAGAATGAGATCGTCGTCAATGTAAAATCTGGAAACGGAAAACGAAAAAAAAAAAAGAAAGATGGTTGAGCAGGAAGAAAAAAATTCGAGTGGTCAGTAAGTGCTTATGATTGCAAGTGTTCATAAAATTGCACAACACAACACATGTCTTCTTTCATTTTTGCTCTCTGCAATTGACACAGCGCCAGAGAAAATATAACACACAAGATGGAATTGGGTATTATCCGAGATCCCCTTTGTAAGGGGTGATCACGTCGCATTGATAATAATGACAAGAAGAATTCAGATGTACTGACAAGGAGCTGTATCATTTTACAAGTGTAGTTGTTGTTCCATTCACGAAGCCTATTCATTCATTCATTCATTCATTCATTCATTCATTCATTCATTCAATCATTCACTCGTTCGTTCATTCGTTCATTCATTATAAATGGTTTAATGGACATTATGATACTTTCTTTAGAGATTGAATGGTCTAGTTTGAAGGAATTTATTCCGTTATTTATTCATAAACGAGACAATCCATATAATTTCAATGTCAGCTTTCCGACATTCCTCACAAAGATGAGCGCAACGGTACAAGGGTTTCCTTTATTAGAAATATAGAGATACATCACATGAATGAAATGTTCATCAGATGATTATCTTATGTCAGAATTAATATGATTACATTGTATTTGACTATAATAGATACACTGTAATTTCCTGTCAACTTTTTTTTAATGACATACTATAATGAATGAAATCAGGACTGTACAAAACATGTGGGTTCGTTTAAAAAGTAGCAGGTATTTGATAGATAGATGCGATATATACGCCATCTGTTATTTGCAACACGCCTAAAAGAGAAAAGAATATATGAAAAATAAATCAGACATCATACCCATATGCATTACGGTCAATCAACTTACTTCAGATCAGATGGAGTCCAATCCAAAACAAACTTGTGGAAACTGTTTCCAAACGTTTCGCCATTGGCAAGATTTCTGAAACAAACGAAACAATAATAAGGATGGTAATGACGATTATGATAATTATAGTAAAATAGCTATAATAGATGGTGATAGTAATAATGATCACGCTGTTATTATTATCACCATCACCATTATTATTAGTAGTAATATAGTAGTGTTACTAAACTACTACTACTGCTACTGCTACAATTCATTATCATTATCATTAATAATGACATTAGTGATCATTAGTAATATCTTTGGTTGTTGTTGTTTTTTAATTCCAACAATATTGACAACAACATCAGTAATAATCATGGTGTGGTCTTCTTTATCCTTATCCTCTTCACTGTTGCCACCCTTTAGAGGGGGTTACCAAAGTTGAGATTGAAGTAAACGAATGCAAGGGCTTGACAGTGAAGCAATTAAAGAGCATATTCATTTTTTGTTCTTTTCAAGCATTCCAGTTCATTGATCTAAAACGCTGCATGGAATTATGCCAGTCACTTGTGAAAACTTGACTTCACAAATCGATAAGCATTAGCATACTTGTCAACTACAGAGGTCTTACCTACAGCATGATCAGTTATTTTCTACTCAATAGCTGGAGTATGTGATTTCACTTTGCTTCGCTGTGTTGTACATAATTATTATAGTTCGCAGCACTTTTCTGGCTCTGTTTTATTTGTTAATAAATTTTAATAGATTAACTCAATGCATGCGGTGCGTATTGCATTCCTCTTGTTGTTTGTTTATTTGTGTGTGTGTGTGTGTGTGTGTGTGTGTGTGTCCCATACCTTTTTTAATGGTCGTTTGTGTGTAGTGTTAGATTCTATGAATCGTTGATGGCTTTCCACAGCAAGAACAAAAACTACAGTAAAGGAAGGTTATAGGATTCAATGGAATTTTCACAAAAGCGTCTACGGGGCGAAAGTATATACAGTTTGTAGAGATAATATCACATTATGTGAGTTATGTAACAGTACTATCTCGGTAAGAATACGTATTTCAAGAGTTCTCTTCAACGGGTTCCTTACATTCAGTGTATTTTAAGAGTGTATGAGTAGCCTTGCAAACGCTGATGTGGCCTTTCCAACCTCCTACCATAATATATGATTTATCAACGACATCTGTCTTTAATCATAAAAATCAATGTTGTTATTATTAGTAATCGCAATCAATATTGCTAGTATACTAGTAGTTATCACAGTCAACATTTTGTTGCTATAGTGATCGCAGTCACCATAGTTGATATCATCTTCGTCATCGTAAGTATCATCAAGCTATGAGAAAACTCACTTGGTCGCGTGGGTCTTTGGGTAGCCATTATACGGCCAGAAGGGTCCCCAGTGCATTGTTGAGCCCACCTGATCCACGCCCACTGATGTACCAGTTGCATCACGAAGATCAGTGTTACCTGTCATGTGGACGAGAATAACACAGACATGAAAAGAGTCATAAAATCGTGTTATTATGATGGAAATACAAAGTACGAATTTTGAGCTGCAGTACTGATAGTTCCTACAAGTGGTCGGAGGATTCACACGACAGCAGACGAACAAAGTACCATGAAACAAGCAGAATAGAAACGGTTTGCTTTGAATAAAAAGATAAGACGTCACGAAATGAGGCAAGTCATGGAACTTTGCATTCCCAATACCAGAGCTTTAATGAAATAGTATAAGCATAAATTCATAATCGTATACACGCAGATTAGCTGGCGTAGTGACAATATTATGCACTCACAAAGTATCTTTTTAGTTTGCTAATGATTACCTCCGCTATAAATATGGTTCGTCTTTTACAATAAACTAAAGAAAATCCATGATAAGGCTTTAAACCAAATTGAAACGATAAGAAAGTAATCACTTTGTAAATAGAGGAGCATTTAGTTTATGAAGTATCTTCAAAACGAATGGTTATCGTTATCTTTAACATTGCTTGATTAACAAAACAGTGGGAGGACATTAAAGGAATTGCATTATCCCTTTATTAGATTTGAATGTATTAATTTCATCACTGTTTTCCGAAGTTATTATAAAGTTAATATTCCATAACTTTCTGGGTTTTTTATCTGATTCCAATAAACTTTTATCGTCACATCTTTCATCTTTTATCTCTTATATCGAAATTTCGTTACAGCCGAAGAATATAAGGTATATCAAGACATGTAGATGGTAATTTGGGGACCTGAATGTTTAATTCGTTGTAACGAGAATTTAACCGTGTTTGTTCTAACTGGAGTGCACTGTGTTTTGATACTGAAGTCTCACCTCGGGCTTCCACCAGGTCAATCTCTCCCGAGGCGGGCCACTCGCCGTAGGCACCGTGCTTCGGGAGCAACCAGATAGCTGCGAATGAAAGGTTCACCGAAAAGTTGTTTTTGTGACTGTACATTTGTCAAAGACTCAGACTTTGTCAACTACATTTAATTACTTGATCTTAAGATGGCGTTCCAATGTATTTCGTACACGGATATATTATCATTTCTTTTAGCATATATATATGAGACGGGCTGCAGACAGGAGGGGTCAACGGTAATCAATTTAATTCGGTTTTCTTTCACATCTCTTTAAGAATATACAAAGACGAACAGATTAGAAACAGAATACGAATGGATATACAAACTATAACAAATAAATACGAGTAGTACAGAAGTGTTACGGTAGTTGAGCTAGGAAAACAGTAAAAGAAAAATACATTGTATGGCGGATATAACGGAATGAGAAAAAGGTCAGTGACCTATCAGAGGTCAAAGTCATGGGCCTGCGGATATGAACTGCAGTTTACACATTCGAACGATAACATTTGTATAACTTACAAAAAAAAACATACAATGTTCATGTAGATATACAGAATTTGGGAAAGAAGCAAATGAACTGAAAACATGGCAGGATGAATGATAATAGCAAAGATCAAGTAGGAAGAGCGCATGCAGTAATAATCAGAGATCCACATGAGAAGCTGATATACCTGGCCAGATCCAGTCCCCAGTAGGCATCTTAGCCTGTACTTCAAGTCGTCCGTATTTAAAGGAGAAGGAGTCCACAGTCCTGATGCGAGCAGATTGGATGGGATTGAGATAGTTATTCCCATTGCCAACCCGTTCACAACCATACCAGGCGTTCCCTGTGCATAGGTTAGCCGGTGATGCACCTGTGTGTTGGATACAACCAATCATCACCTTAGTACCTGGCAATAGTGCTTTAATGTTACAAGTATTACCGGTATGCTACGTTCACACCATGTTCCCGGCGGCCACGGTCAGTATGTTTCACGCCACCATGGACAAAACGCAACGAAACGTGACCAGGCGGTAACAAAACTCTGACGCCGTCCGTGGTGAGACGAGAGGGAAATATAGCTTATAGGTGAGTAGTTTGTGCCCTGGCCAGACACCGTTAGAATGGCGTCTGTGTATAGCTATACAGTGTAAGTGTTCATTGGAGTGAGGACTGGAACTGATAAGACTATGGGGGGGGGGGGGGATGAAGAAGAATGATATCCCACCTACCCACGGCGCGCTACGTACGTTTCGGCAAACCGGACTGTTGTGGCCGCCAAGCTCCATAGTGTAAACATATAGCATAACAATACATTTTCAAAATTTGAAAGTGCAAAGTTGTTGTTTTTTGGAGAGATTATGGCAGAAAAACACCAACAACGACAGCAATAACATCAATGATAAATGTTTTTAAAAAAATCACTTAAATTGGGTAATGAATTCATTGTGTCTGGACAAAAAAAAAGAAAAATATTGTCGACATATGCCACAAGATTGCAATTGATTGATGGATGGATTGAAAGTCCCAAAGGACCTATCTTTTCTCTTCCGCTACAATTCTATATTTGCAGTGCAATTGGATTACGAAAGCTCTAAATGTAAATACACGAAGACATGCTGAGACTTGCAATAGGAATAATTCAAGCCCAGAACTTTGATATGATCATGATCATGAGTGGACGCTCATGTTTAGGAACACGGAGCTCCTTCCATAATTTCCTCCTCTTTCAATCTTATACTCACCCCAAAGACTCAATGTTCCCCAAGTCAAGTAACCCTCTCCAAAGTTATCTTCCGTCAGGGTCTGGTAAAATGTAAAAAAGAACAGCAAACAATTTCAACATTATGGACCAGAGAAACAATTCAGATAGTGTGGTAGTGTACGATGATACCCGAATGTTAACTGTGTTATTCGTTCAGATGCGTAAATTGTTATATTCAATTGGAAATTGAGGAAGATTATAACATTTGATATTGTCTTCCAGTCTGGTGGTAACATAAATGCAAAGTAAAAGCGAGAGAATAGACAGGATTCAACTTACAATGACTCACAAAACTGTTCCAGACTATGAGAGTAAGCGTACGTACTGTATAGGGCTTATCAACAAAGCCTTAGCAAAATATATGATTACAATCTGTTGATATTGTGCACTTAAAGGCCAATCTATGCGACAAGGAATAGGGGAGATTTTGGCACAGCCTGTGCGGTTGCTGGTCCTTATTCGTTCGTTATTCCTAAGGTACGTTATTCTGAAGGTTCATTAGTCTGAAAAAAAGAGATGTTAATGCAGTTTGTGCAGGTACTGCTCTTTATTCCGAAGGTTCATTGTTCTGCAACGTTCTGAAGGTTCGTTATTCCGAGGTTCGTCATAATCCGAAAACGAAATAAAGTATGTAATTCTGTAGGTCCGTTAGTACACACCTTCTTTTCATTTTCGGATAGCGAACCTTCGGAATAATGAATCCTATTTCATTTTCGGATTAAAACACACACACACACACACACATGGGTACATTGTTTAGAAAATTGTGTGTTTTGAAATAACGAACATTCGGAATAACGAACATTTGGAATAATGAACATCACCCATTTGTGCTACCTGTGAGTCATTGAACCCATTCGTTACGATCGCCACCGTGTTCGTACACGACAATTAAATAAAACTTGCAGCAGGTTTTTGGCTTCTTTGTTTGCTTAGGTTTTTTTATGGAACCAATGAAATGAGAGCAGCACGACATCAAAGAATGTGGAAGAAGTTGTCACATGAACGAGTAATACCCCTATTCCACAGAATATCATATCTTTTTTTCCTCATAGGTCATTCGTCGGAAGGAAAGTTGCCGCCCACCGAAGTGTATCGGGTGACAGTCTGATGAATCCAACTCGTGTTGGTCATCGATCAGGTCAGTATCAGACACGCCTTCCGACGAGTGACCGATGAGAAAAAAAAAATGTCTGTGGTATAGGGGCATTAGTTACGCCAGTGTGAATGTACACCCCCATACACAACGTCCTACATACAATGTGGATAACAAGTTTTGGTCACATGATTGACATCCGTTCCATAAAAATATTTGTTGCCAAACACAGAAAACCGTGGTGTTACAAAATTACAAACTTCTCAATCATAGAGGATATGTGAAGGTCTCGAGCATAGACGATATGACAGTTATGAGACCAAATTATTTATAGGTGCGTCAAGTTAAACAGCAGGTCAAGTACAATGTATAGCGTTTCTCCTACTTGACGCCATCATCTATTACTGCTCAATGTCATTGTTTGACTGCAATAAACGCATAAAGACGAGTGCCTTGATAGCTTACGTTCTCCAAGACCTATGTGACCGATGATAATAGATTTGTTTTCAAAAGGGAAGACACATTATCAAGTAATGTCATTTTTCTTCTCTTTCTTTTTTTGTCTACTCTGTCTTCGAGTTGGACAGAAGCAGAAAGGGGGGAAAAAAAGGTTTATGAGTTATAGTCAACGGAATCATGTTGACTATTAAAGAGTTGTCAAGGGAATTGTTGAGGGTGATGAGTGATGATCATGTCAATCCACGTGACATTGGTGCACAGTCCGATCATAAAGTCAGTGGGGAGGAGGGGGCTGGCCAATGTTGGACCTACCGGCTTCAAAAATAAGACGCCATCTCGAACGTAGCTGTTTGATCGATTGTTTGTGTAGTACTCAAATTCCCAGTTCTGTGAAAGATAACAGACAGGATTGGATGAATACAATAGGTTATGATTGATAGGCTCTTACGAGTACCCCTTTCACACACTCATCATCATAATGTCTTTAGTACTCCTTGCAGAACGTATGGCACTGACAAAGTTTAAATTAGGTCGTATGTATTCAGATCCTTCTGTACACATCAGCAACGGTAGAGGATCGAAAACATTGCCTACATCATTGTAATCACTCTTGTTCTAACTCCTCATTGGCTAACGCAATTCTTCCTAAAGTTGAGAATTTCCCCACAATTCCGTGACTTAGAGGGTACTAATGCCACTGACCTCAGGAACTGATGGTCACAAACATGCGACTGGCAAACTTTAACAACACCGAGGGCGCCGTTTAAAGAGAAAAGGCAAATTGAGTTAGTCAGTAGGTCATACTCGTCTTGCGTCAGTTTATTGTATTGTGGGAAAGTGATAAAGATTTTTCTATTGAAACACAAATTTATCTCTTTGATTATAATGATTACGTAAAATTTGATTATCACTAGGTTTATGACTACGACGGTAGTTAAACAGCAAGATACCGAAATGTTTATCATTGTGGATTTAATTGTGATATGCCGTTAATTTCCTAATTATGCACACCCCTCTTCTTCGCTTTCTTTTTACTTTTCTCTCCCTCTCTTTCTTTCTTTCTTTTTTACTTCCTCTCTCTCTCCATCTCTCTCCCCCTTTCTCTCCCCTTCTCTCCCCTCTTTTTCTTTCTTTATTGTATTGTTTTGTTGTGTGCATTTCATCAATGGCATGCAATTCAGCTTCTGGGCTCCTACGTACCATTCTTGTTTTTACGATATAAACCAATATCAATCTCTCTCTCTCTCTCTCTCTCTCTCTCTCTCTCTCTCTCTCCCTGTCTACCTCTCTCTTTCTTTGTCCCAATGCCAAGAACTATTTCTTAATAGATAAGAATGAAGAAAAAATGGAGATGATATGACTTACTCCACCTCCCCCAGCCGTGATCTCGTGTTCCCAGATATCGAGGTTGAAATCGTCGAACTGCTCGTTGAAGATGAGACCATCGCAGGGGGCCGTGTTCATGTCACATGACGCGTCACATGGGTAGGCGCTGCACTGGACTGGAGTGGCTGTTGAAAAAACACAGTCATCATCGTGGTGTAATCAGCTGTCTCACACATTTAACATTTTTTACATTAAAAAAAAAATCAGCACAAACCATGGAGTTACCATAGTTATCATGAACTGAGCACACACAAGCTCTGAAAACGACAGGCTATGAGGTAATTCAAAGTAGGTCTATAAAGAAATTCTTTTAATGACCATAGGAGAAACAACCTGGAAGTTATTCATTGTCGTGGAAGGAGCAACGTAAGTGGGAAGAGAAAAAAATATGATAATTCAACGTGTCTGTCTGTATGCGCATTTCACTGATACTTCCACCACGTAGATATCCAGATTTTGTGTGAGCTGCGTAATATATTTTACCAGTTGTGGCCATGATATAACTGTTTTCAGTGGGGGAGAGCGGCAGCTTTGACGACATCGAGTGAGAATTCCAGAGCGCATATTAATATCATAACCTATGTTACTTTCGCTTATTTCTCACAAAAGGTACATTGGGTATGCAGTACCCCCTCAAGATCATATATAGCAGAGATCATTTTGATTTGAAAAATTGGAGCGTCTGCATATACAAAGATTGCTATTCATTTGTTTTTTAAGCCCAAAGGGTTCGTGATTTCGATTCCCTCTCTTCAAAGCTTCTCTTTGTTCTCACTGGTCTTCTTTTTCCTTTTCTATAGGAGCAAGTTTGGTTTGCAGAGGACATTTTTGAAGGTTTTTTTTCGCAAAATACTCGTTTCAAAGCATTGAGTGAAAAAATGAAACTGTGAGAAAGATGAAGAGAGAGGGGGTACAGAAGAGAGGGACCACTGAGAAGAATAGTGTGATGTTTTAAGGACAAACAACTCCAGGCCCTCTTTGGGTCTTTGCCATAAACGAAAATAAAAGAAAAAGTTTACTCGCCCTCTTTCATTACTTTGTAATTCTATTTCATTTAACCAAAGTCAAAATGCCACATTTCCCTGTAGACAAATAGGCATTGAATGCTTTGTACATGACAGAACTTTCCAGTAGTTTTCGTGCCTTTCTCGGGGGGTGTTTCATAAAGCTGTTCGTAAAGTTACGAACAACTTACAAGCGACTGGCGATCAGTTCTTGTGCTGAATTATGGACATTCTGATAAGTATAGCACATCGAACTGATCACCAGTCGCTCGTAAGTTGTTCGTAAGTTTACGAACAGCTTTATGAAACAGGGCCCTGGTTGTACAACTCTTTTCCGGAAGACCGAGACAAATAAACAGATCATTATATTCATCGCGTCACGCTCTCAAAAGCATCGTCTAAATCCGATCTTGTGACTGTTGCCAAGAATTAGCTATTAAAGAAAACAGTTCGGCTTGTCCAAAACTTAATGATAACAGCTGTTTGGGACACGGAAAAGTAGACTGTCTTCTCAACTGTCTTTTGTTGTTGCTATTTTTATGACCATTTTAAAATCGAACGGTAAATAACAAGCGTCCTTCCACAAAAGAAAAACCTTCTGTAAGAGAGCAAACCATTACAATTTTAACATCACAGGCCTAAAATCGTTCTTAAGTGTGTAATTACAGTAGCTCTTTGGTATCAGGCTTAGCTTATAATGTCATTTGAGTTACAACTTTATGGTCCAACAAAGCCATAACCATAAAAAAAGATATGGCAAAACAGGCTGCTTATCAGAGTAATTTGCACTTCAGAATGAATAGTCAATACGGTGTTCATGACGATAATGACCACTCTTTGAGATATGTAAAGGTGATTTAACAAAACGTGTATGAATTGGCCCACTTTTATCTATGTTTGCATTACGATAAGATCTCTAATACTGGCGAGTCATGATGAGCTGAGATTGAGAGTTCATACAGCACAATATTTATTAGGTTATTATTTTATTTAGTTTATTTTTGGTTAAAACAAAAAAAAAGAAAAAGAAAAATAGGGGTGCATGCGGCCCCTTTAATTTTGCAAAGGCGCCTCCCCTTTGCGGAATTTCTGGATCCACCCCTGGTGTGTGTGTGTGTGTGTGTGTGTGTGTGCCTTCAAATACTCGACTGTTTTGATTTGGTTGTTACGATTTATTTCCAGTGTAAACCAGGGGAACAGATCAATGATTGTAGTATTATTTCAGCCTGCCTTCTGAAAGAGGCATGTCTAGTAATCTTTTATTTTGCGAGAAGCGTGAAAATATGTTGAATTTTCTTTATACCTTGTTTATATCGTTCTACACATTATTATTCTGCATTATTCTTCGCATCCAGCAGTGACTGCGCAGAAACTTCAAAAATTCAAAACTTTTGAACCGATTGTCAAGTTTTTCTCAAATTTTTACCGATGTGTAGTTTTCCTATAGTATATTGCTGCATTCTCTCCATCGACATGGACATGGAGATGTAATTGTCCTCTCCAAAGGACTATGTAGGTATATACGTATTAATATAGGTTTTCCCGGCCAATTTTGCACTTTTGTCAGTCCAATTCCTAATTGCTGCATTCAATTTAGCCAAATTTAGCGTAGATGACATGTTCGGTAGTTCAATTTTATGATCTCTTCATTCAAATTCATTTTGGAGCATTCAAATTACCTTTAGCGTCATTCTAATTAACACTTTTTCAATTGAAATTCGTAAAACTAGCACCATTTCGTTATTCGTTCATTCAATTTAGAATGATATCGTCACGTGATCACGGACATGCCGCACTCGTTCATTCAAATTCATTTTTGGGCATCCAATTTAACATCTTTTGCAGTCAATTTAGCACGCATGTTTATGCTTTGGTTCTTTCTTTTTTTTTGTCAACGCAGTTACTGTTTTGCAAGCGTCATTACATTTCATATTTTCGTACTTATTTGAGAGATTTTGGCAACAGTTTTTTTTTTCTTCAATGTGCCTAGTGATTCTTCCAGTCTGAAGATTTAGTGCATCATGTGGCCACAACTTATCTGGCCGTTGAGTGCTTTATTCCGAGTGTGTCGGCCAGTTCTTGGAAGTCAAGGTTATGATCATCAAATGTTTCTATAATTCTTTTTCTGTCTTCTTGAGAAATACGTCTGTATCTAACTTGTGCTGTTATGACTGTAAGAAGATGAACTTAATCTGTAGTATTGGTACATGTAGGCCTAAAATGACATATATGAAAGAAAAGGGGCGCTACAGAACAACCAACCCGAGTTATGTATGGTAAAAATTACTTTTACTGCTTAACAGTGAGTGGATGAAACAAAAAGTCTTAATGTTATCACCTTTTCAAAAAAGAAATAACATGACGTTAATTTGAATGAACATGTTAGGGATTTGACTGCCTATACGCGAAATTGAATGACTGAATTACCCCTTTCGGCCAGTGTTGGCGAATTTGAATGACTGAAGAGCACGTGCCAATTTGAATTCTCGTTTTACGAATTCGAATGGCACATGTGCAAATTTCATTGATCGAAATGCTAAATTGAACGACCAACTTGCAATTTTGAATGACAGAATGTGCAGTGACGAGGATTTTCGCTAAATTGAATGAACCTTTTATCAAATGGACTGACAAAAGTGCGAAATTGGCCGGGAAAACCTATAGTAACGCTGAGAGTGACCTTTGTCAGGACCCGCTCACTGCTGACAATAAACTCGAACCGCGAACCTTGCGAGCGAGAGTCTGTGGTTTATCCACTGAGTTACAACGTCAAATGTAATCCCTATACATAATAACGATATATATTTATTCAGTAGCCACTGCCAAATCAGGGGCCTGTTTTAAAAAAAGATTGAGCGTATGTTGCAATCAATCGTAAATTGCGTTTCATAAGCTTTGCAACTTATCGGAAGTATAACGCGCGTCTACTGAAAATTACGCTTGATTTTTCTTGAAATCAAGCGATTTGTAGGTGTCTGTATGAAACGGGACTTTCGCTCAATATTAAATATACGCTAGATTTATCGAGTTACGCTCAATAATCGAGCGTAAGGTCAATCACAACTCTTTATGAAGCAGGCCCAAAATACCTGTAACATCAAAATCACACTTGCAACTGAATGACAATTTGACCTTCGTCGACAATATTTAGTATCCATTATACTTTTGAGAATCTGCCCTGATAGAAAATCATGGCCAATTCAGTATAATGTGCACATGAGAATTATCATAACCATTACTCAAGCACTAAATAATCGTCGCTTGCAAAAATATTTTAATTATGATATAACTCTCTCTCTCTCTCTCCATGCATTAAAAAAATTATCCTCTCATGAAAGAATAAAAACACAAGAGGTAAAGACAAGCAATATCCTTGTGCATAACAATACTTCATCCACACCGGCACTTATGAGAGAATGTAAATTAATTAATTAACTAATTGATTGATTAATTAATCATTAATCATTTACTTAATGTAATCAATTGATTAATCAAATTAGTTAATTAACTAATACATAAATAAATACAAATAAATGTTTGGGGCGGGGAAGGCAGAGAGGCATATACATACGACCTTCAATGCTACATCGAGACATCTACTTAAGATCATTGATAATTATTTTTTTTTAAATCCTGCTTATCAGACGAGGAGCCAGCAGAAAACAAAAATTAAACAAACTAACCAGACGAAAAGTCAATACGCGCTGCAAAGTATCATGGGACAATCGTGACGTCTCCTGGCCAACCACTGCACACAAAGAGCGATCGAATGATAATGCCCTAAGTTTGTCTTTTCCAACCACTGCCACATACAAGTACCAGGATATTAGTAAAGTGCCACCCCCTCCCCCTCCCAAAGTAAAAATCGAAAGTCGCTCTTTCCTGGTTTTGTATTGTTTTGTGCGTATTTGTGTTGTTATGTTTGTGACAGGAATATCTCCCAGGAATAATCTGATTCAGTGGCAGGTCATAACAGCTAGATAAGACAGAGAAACGCTACAGCATACGGAGTATCGTTAAGGGGCAATCATTTCATAAAGGTTTTATCCCGTTTGAGAAGTCGTAATCTTTTGATGGTATATTACTTAAACTGATTATGACTGAATAAAGTTGATTCAATTTGATCAGGTTTGTGCAGTTGGTTAAATTTTCCAAAGTAATCAATTCAACTGATGGGGTTTTATATTGGATTTGGTTCTATCATACTAGGTCGAAGGTGTTGGTAAATTGTGGGTTTTGGTTTTGGTGTTGTTGATGTTGATGTTGTTGTTGTTGTTTTGTTTTGTTTGTTTGTTTGTTTGTTCGGGGTTTTTTCGGTCAAGACTCACATTTCTTTTTTGTTAGTTTCATTACCGTGTCGACGTAAAAACATTGAGGTTAACGTAATCAAACAGTTTAAGATAAAAAAAAAAACAACAACAACGAAACAGGAGGCGTAGATAACTCTACCACGATACGTCCGCGTGACTCGTAGACACAGGGAGGTGGCCCTGGTACACACGTTCCCTGTCATGTGGACGCGTTATTGTTCGGACAACGAAGGAGCGCTTCGCTGCCACCAAGGAGCATTGTTTGAAGCTCCTTGCTGCCACCAAGTGCTGCACACTCTATCAATTTCTTTCAGCTTCCAGTCATGAATAATGACTTAAGAAGAATACGACAACTGAATGGGTTCGTCCATTGGCCTTTCAATAGTGGCAGCTCCTGTTGTGATATGCTTTGAAACTTGAAATACAAATATATACCCTCATCACATTACTGAATGAATGATTCATATACCTCAACACGAGTACATGACATTGTGTGCGAAGTGTTCAGTAGAGTGACAGGTGTGTGCAATATGAATATCAAGATGAAAACTTACCTCAGCGTTAAAATGTTTTTAATGAAAGCTGTGACTATGGAAGGAACATACTGCTGAGAAATTTGGGCAAATTTTGACAAATTGAATATGTCAATTTTGACCAGGTGGATTTTATCAGTGTGTATATGCGGGATGTCTTTTTAAGTGTTTGCTCTTTTTCGGAGGGGGTGAGGTTCAACAGAGAATTGAAAATACGCCTTCTTTCAAATTTAGCTGGGTAATGATTTTTTTTATCCAAATCAAGTAATGAAGGACAAAAAAGGCCTATTACAAGTGCACGGGAAGAGGAATTTAATATAGTATATCTTGCAGGTGGGTAAGAGCCTTTATGTATTTTCAATAAAGGTTAGTGTATAAACTACGATTAAGGTATTCATTGTTCTTCAGTAAGTGAGGGAAAAGGCAAAGATTTAAACACATCTATGTACATCTAGAGACAATATATAACTTTGAAAGCTACAGTTCCAGGCGGGAGAAAAAAAAAAAACACTGTGACTGTGGAATGAAGTTTACACCTTTTTCTTCAGTTGAAATAAAGGGGGCAAAGCGACATGGGAGTTAACATGAAGTTTGTGCCTGGTATTTCAGCGGCAATCCAAACTTATAAGCAATATTTCCATTTTGCCCACGATTTGACGAAAGTGTCCCTTTTTTTCCAAACAATATGACCCGAATGTTCATTTATTGGAAATGCTGCCGATTGATAATCACAACGCTCTTGAGAAGAGCGGTGCCAACACTGTTCAGGCTACCCTGGAGATATATCGGATCACAGGAATGGTGTCATTACCACCACGGTTACTGAGTATACGGTCCCTTCGGTGATTGTTATTTCCTTGAAAAGGAGAGCCTTTCTAGCAACATTGCTTACCATTCTTTTCCCTGACTGCTAGGACCAGGGCGGTGACTGCGACCGCCGCCACGGAAAGCATGAAGACGACCCCAAGGAGAGTCAGGTACATCGTGAAGCTGCTCTCCGACTTCTTCTCCGGCACCAGATTACTCTCGGACATATTTATCGACTTCGACTTAGTGTCGTACGAACTCATCTTTGATTCTCTGTATTATTTCAGCGTCGTGCACAATAAATAACGATATCAAACAGGAAATCGGTACACTCGCGTGAATCCGACAACAGTCTTAGGCGGGATTCTTGCTTCAACCTCTTTATATGATATGGTACAATATCAGTGTTCTTCTATTTCTTCCAAAAGAAGAATTAACAAGCCTCCTTGAAGTGTCCGACTCTATGGTTCTCCGCTCGTTTCGATGGTGTAAGATGAGATTAGAATAGCTGACTGTTTGACAACTGGCGAGAAAACAATCAGCTTATATCGATATCTTTGAGACAATGTGTCGCTGTCACTCCAGTACCCATCCACGAGCACCACGACAGAAAAGGGGCGTGTCACAGCATACACATAATGTACCTACACACCTACCTTCACCCAGTGCACAGTAACGATTTGATTAACTCAAAATGCAAACTGAACAAGATAAGGACTGGTGTAGTTTCTCAATTAAGTATAATGGATTTTATGGCCTCCTTTTAGACTCAGGTCAAGCAAACAGAAACAAGGCAGGTTTTTCGGAAATATCAGATTCTGTGAAGGTTGATGAAGAACTTATTAAGTCAAGAGAAGCCGCCATTGATATCACATGTCATATTTTGAATAAATCTTTTATCTCCGTTCTTGGTCTCAAAGATATAATGGCCCCATCGCAATTGTTTATACTTGAATGGTAATTCAAGTGATGAATCTTCTTTCCCTCTGCTGACACACAGTTTTGTTGAGGTAGCACATCAAAGTTTGTCCTTATACGATCTACTTTTGGGGGTCACCCACATCCGGGTTTCGAAAGTGTAAAACCTCATTTTTCCATGCTAACACTTTCAGGATTAACAATACACCACAGCTACTTTGCCATTCCTTCCATCACGTTCCCTATCCCCCTGGGTGGACTAACTAAACCTCGCCTAAGTCGAAAAATTGCCTAAGTCGTTGAAATGTTAACTCAGATGGCTACAATTGGCTTAATTCTTGTGTAAGTCGATGGATATTCTCATGTCTCTTTGGATTAGATCAAGCCGAGTTTGACTGCAATTGCATCATTTTGTAATCATACAAACTATATAACCACAAACATACCAAAAATCACTCAGTTGACGGAGTTCAAGACCGTTTTTGTTTCAACCACATTGGAGTTCACGTGATTTGACAAGTTCACAACGTAAACAAAAGGCAAAAGAACGCGTGCGTGGCCATGATTCACCTACGTGACTCGTTTACACGTTTGCTATCATGTGCACGCGCGAATGTGCTCTAGATAGACAAGTTACTGGATAGGTAAACATTAAATTTAGACCGAGCGCTACGAAACGACTATACCCATATCCCTGCTGTCTATGAACACACGTGGTAACATATCTATTGATGTATTTTTATGCCTTTACACATCAACATTTCGAACAATGGTTGATCCTGACAAATAGAAAACTGCTGGAAGCTTGCCCGACATTGCAACAAATAAGTGGATTCCAAGTAATGAACTGTGTTTAAGTGGAACTAGTGAAAAGAAACGGTAATTAAGGGGTTCCCAGGAAAATGTTATCATTGTAAATCGTAATACATTTTGTAATCAAAATTAGCCTGTTGTGAATGTATGCGTAGTCATACAACCCACGAGACATGCAGCCAACGAGAAAGACAAAAAGTAAAACAGGCCCGCTAGCTGAAATAGGTTTAACAGGCCAATGAGCTATATAGACACTAGGCAAAATTACAATGTCCACGAGCTGCATAAAGCCTCGTAGTGTCATGCCGAGCTCGTGGAACCTGTTTTTGTCTAGTCTCGAACCTTCGCGCTTTGTTCTCTATTGTGTCTAGCTAGTGGACTTTATGACTCGTGAGCTGAATGTGGGCTCTATTCGACTCGTAGGCAGTATGACTCGTGGGTGTCGAACTCGTGAAGCGCACCCAAACGATTGGAATGACGTTTCAGGCAGTTTCTATAAGAGATGTAGGGAAATGAACGAAAAGGAACAACCTCGGTATATCACGAGACTCTTAAACCGAAGGTGTGGATTCTGATCTTGCTCGATGTATGCATTGATCAATATTGAACACGCGATTTCAAATTTTCCTTACTTGCACGAACGGTTACCTGGAGAAAGCTTCGTAATGGTCTTGATGAAAGACCCTCCCCCCCCCCTCCCCCCACTCACATTGTTGGGTATGCTTAGATGCGCTCATCCCCTCCCTTCCAATACCCTATCTCAGAACTGCCAGAATTACTGAGCCCCCACCGACCCCATTCATACCATTTGCGTGCTTTCCACAAGCTTTTCCTGCCTTTGAGCAGGGAGGTGAGACTCAACTCCCTGCCATGAGATCCCCCTAATAATCTTTATCAATTACTATAATGCAATGCTTCTTCTTTGAGCTCTCATTCCAACTCCCTATCTCAAGGCAAGGGGTGGGGACAAGGAGTCAATATTTCTACTTTTCAAACTGAAATAATCCTGAATGAGAAACAAGCTTTCAAAACTAGCAGGAATATTAAGCATTCCATCACGAGATTAACATTGAATAGACTTTTCTATGCTTTTTTTAAAGATATGTTATATTACCCCCTTCTCAGATTTATCAAGAGTCCAAAAAAGAAATATAGATTAAAAAACGACGATTCATTAAAGAGATCTGGCTTTTTATTGTTTTATTTTGTCTTATTTTGTTTTTGTTTCTTGTTTAAGTTAAATCTCAGGCCCCTTCACGGTACCCCTTCACGGTATTAAGGAATTTGCATGCGGTCCTTATGACCAAAGAGTGGGATGGGGGTCCCTTCTTTTTGCTATTCGATGTCTATTACCATGAATATTACTGCCTACTTAAGATTGTCGTAATTTTTCTAGAAGCGTTACTCACTATCCTCTTTCCTCAGGGCCATGACCAAGGCGATGACGGCCACGGCTGTGACAGCGAGCAGGAGGATGATACCAAGAAGTACCAAGTACATCGTCGAGCTGCTCTTCGATTTCACCTCTGGCACCAGATCGCTCTCCGATATCCCCATCGATTTCGACTTCGAGTCGTACGCGTTCATTTTTTTTTTCTTATCTCAGTCAGCGGGGTTTGCGATGAAAGTAAAATTGGCGACACAATTTGCAATCAGCGTCGTGAAAATCTTGCTCAGCGTTTTTATGTGATGTGATCACCAATGCTTTCATTCCAGAAGAAAACTGACGAGTGTCATTGAAATGCCCTACTAAAGAAGCCCTCGTCTCAAGTACATGGTGTGTGGTGGTTTTATATTGGAGAATCTCACTGTTTGACAAGCAAGGAGAAAACAGAATTTCACTTGTCAAAAAAAAAACTCCTTACGATTCAGCGCAGTCATTCCACTACACGTCATTGAGTGTTACGACAACAGAGGGGCGTGTCATGACATCTTCAACTACCACACCCACCCACATCCCCCAAACACACACACACACACACTCACACATCCACATTCAAACACACAAGCTATAGAATGCAAATTTGTCACAATGATATTGTAATGTTTATCAAGAAAGCACAATAGACATGATGGCCTCCTTTTGTACAGTCAACAATACAGACTTGTTCGGTTTGGGGGGTTTTATAGGTTTTTTGTGTGTTGATATTTGATGCTACTTATACGTTTACACCAGGTTATGATGACAGAAGCACTTGGCAATATTCCAAAGAAACGTGATATAAGAGAAGTGCCCATAAGTATTTCTTCTTTCCCGCACAGTTAACAAAAAATCCCAAATATAGATTTGAAAAAAAAAAACACCTTATCTAACATTGATCGATCCGCAATTGTGGCATTCGATGTAATGTCTCTTTACAAACGCTCAACTCTTACATGATTGTGACATCCTGGTGATGCTGATGAAATAGTATCCATAAACAAAAGTGCAGGGGATTTTTTCCTTCCTTTAAGAATTTCATAACTTACTTTGATAATCAAACTGGTATTCGCGTGAGAGAGGGGAGTATAATATTCTTTTAAATATTGGGGGAAGGAGTGGGGACGACGGAGAGAGAGGAAAAGACTTTCGTCTTACATTGTTTACGTCACACGGTTGGGTCTGTGGGCAATGCTCAGAAGAAGGGGGTAATTTGTCGACGAAACCTTAACTTAATGATCGGATTTGTATTTTTCCAGGCGTACATGTAATTTCTTTCTTTCTTTCTTTCTTTCTTTCTTTCTTTCTTTCTTTCTTTCTTTCTTTCTTTCTTTCTTTCTTTGCTTGTTTGCTTGTCTATTTATGTAGCAAAAATTTCGGGAGCAGCAACCCCACCCCGTTCCACGGCCAGTGTATTTTCACACCATTCTTCTTGATGTTAACAGGTTTGTAGGATCCAGTTCGAGATCATGCAGAAAAACAGAAAAATAACAGTTAGTCGCGGTTATCAGAATGATGGTGTGCGAAGGTGTGAAAAGTTCATATTATAGGCCTATATACGTTTCTTTGTGCCAACTGCGTAGACAAGGGCAGGTACAGACCGGATAAGACCTTACATTTGGTGTGGCAGGAGCAATTCTGAAGATGGCCTGCCGCTTACCCGAGTCAATTATTTACTGCATTTCTCACAAGTCACATCTAACTTAAGATAAGATACAATTTTCCATGAGAAAAGGTCCAGCTGTTCCTAGATGGTACCTCCGCGTGGAGCGCGAAGTGATGGAAGATAGATAAAGTCGTTCCTTCTCTTAGTCTGTGCTAACAAAGGGTGGTCTAAGTCCACAGCGACGATCCGTGAATCGGGTTGAACTAACGTTTAAATATACGGCAGAGTCCACTGCGTTTCAACATGTTGTTATGAAAGAGTTTCATAATGTGCAAATTTTTTGTTTTGTAACGGTTCAAAGGACGAATTTGGACAGAGAAGTATCGCAGTGAACTTTTTCAACTTGGACTGTGCCAACAATAAGGAACTCATCCTAATCAATATTTTGCGTGCCCTCTCTGAGTGGTATGGTGAGGGATTGGCTAATTTGCTATAACGTCCCCAGAGAACGATGAACGCGACAAGTGTATATATACATATCATAATGACGTTTGCTTTGCTGGAACTGAGTTGATTGAATGCAAAATAAAAACCAGTCAGGGCGCTACCTCACAAACTTTTGCAGTGGTACATAGCTCTCAATAAGTAAAACACCCCAAACAAATATGTCGTTTAAAATTCAAAAGGTGATCAAAAGACTCTGATGTCACGGCGACGTCGATGGACAGTTTGCACATACACCAGTGCATCCTCTGTACCATCCATCCTTCGTACCATTGGCTAGATATTTAGATCAAAATGAATAAAACTACCTGCTTTCCTTTTTTATAAAGCGTATGCATCTCTTTTAATGTTTTTTTTTCTCTTGGACAGCTATTCAGGGATCCATTTAAGATAATTATATTTGACATGTTTGGGGTCTTAAAAACTGAATTTGTAGTACGTATATTTTTTTTTCTCCTCTTCTCTGTCCCTCTCTTTCTCTCCCCCCCCCCTTTTTTTTCTCTCTCTCTCTCTCTCTCTCTTAATCCGCCTTTCCATCTATCTATCTATCTATCTATCTATCTATCTATGTCTTATCGACAATCCCCAGCCAAGAATGCTTTTCCAAAGTATCTGTGCGTATGTGTGTGTGTGTGTGTGTGTGTGTGTGTGTGTGTGTGTGTGTGTGTGTGTGTGTGTGTGTGTGTGTGTTGGTGTGTGTCTCCTTAGAAAAGAAATGGTTCCGTGCGTCGAATTGATACCATGCCCGGACTATCCTTCGCATTTATTTTGCTTTTGTCTTAATTGGAACATGCTTGTCAATACTGGTGGCAGAGGATTGATCTTCGAGACCCAATTTTGCCCACCCCCCCCCCCCCTCCTCCTCCACCCCACCCCTCAGTATATAAGGCTTGTTGCACAATTCAGTAGGGCCTATACTGCAATACATCCTCAGGTGTCTTTTTGCTCTTACGTATAGGCCTATATCAGTTCAATTTGATGTCCGATGAAGTCTTTGTGCCCTTTAATACTTGTAAATTACAATATGAATGTGTAGTGGAATAAAATCTGGGGCCTGTTTCAAAAAGATTGAGCATAAGTTTAAACTTACGCTTTAGATATACATTTGCGATTGATTGCAACTTGAAATCAATAGCAAATTTGCATTTCATATACAACTTTGCGATTGATTGCAAGTTACGTTTTTTTTTTCTTGAAATCAAGCGTAAGTTTCTTTATGAAACAGACTTACGCTAAAGATTTACTGAGTTACGTTCAATAGATCGAGAGTAAGATCGATCGTAACCCTTTATGAAACAGGTCCATGGAATACCTAGTCACTGTAGCAGTAAAACAAACCTGCAGCATTTCAGTATACAGTTCTCCAATAAATCTTTGTCTCTCCTGCCTCTCTCAAAAAGAAAAAACAACAACCAGAACCGAAAAAAATAGAAAACCGTTTTTGAACGAATAAAATGATACAGAGAAGAGAGACGGAGAGAGAAAGAGACAATCACAAATCACAGATTAACCTACTTCCTCCACCTCCACTGGATGGGGTGGATCCACTTCCCGGGCTTTGCGTGCTCGAAACGGGCTGGTTGGTAACAGGTGAGTTGGTAGGTTGGACGGGTGCATCGGTTGGTGCAGTTGTAGTGACAGGCGCAGAAGTTGGCTCTGGGGGAAAAATTATAATACTTATATATATACGTATATGTATATGTATATAATATGCATATCAAACATGAAACGAAACAAGAATAATGTTCTCAATTATCGCATGGCACAACTTGAGAGAAGTCTTTGCTTATCACACTGGTTAAGTATTAGATTAGAACGGCAATTCCTATTAAGACAAGTTTAACAGACAGGATGCATATTCCATGTTCTAACCCGCAAAAGGCGGAAGTGAGAGAGGGATATGTTTTTTTTTTACATTGACGCTGAATTGAATATAATGTAACTTTGCACTCATTGTTTATTGATACAAGTTTACAACTGGTACCACCATGCCTTTGTGACAGAACACTGAAACGTTGGTCAGTGTGTATACACAAATCATTCTGAGGCACTTATTCTCTAAAATTAATGTACATTTTACTGTCCGAGACCGAGACAGATCAAGAAAAATGTAAGGAGCTCGACTTTGCTTAAACAGTATCAAATCTTTTTTCATTTCCCTAATGTAAGATACCACTCAAGGTTAAATTTGACTTTATAAGCAGAATCAAGCCCAACGGACAGGATGATTCTAAGATTAGATATTCATATTCCTTTTTCGTTGACTATTGATATCGTATTGCAACCTGATTATCAAATTAGATTAGGAATGGATATCATCATCTCATAGCCTAATAGCCTGATTACATTTTTCGATGATTTAGCAACTACAATTTTCCACCCTAACCACCAATAAATTAAATTATCAAAACGCACAAATTTTTGTTTGATGTGAAGAATGTGATTTCTTTTTAATTCGATCAGACTTAAAAAAGATTTGAAGAAAAATTGACTCTTTCAGGTCGATGGGACATCTGTGAGGAAATAGATAATACCTCACCAATCCAATAGGATAATTTTGGTAGCTATTATTTCTCTTTCATGTGATATGTCTGATTTGAAATAACTTTTTATTAGTGGAAAAATTGAGCAAAGAAAATGGGATGCCATCGGGATGGAATGAAAGGGATGATACCAATCAAAATATCTTTAACATATAGTGAAATTTCATCTCATGTGTTTCTAAAATAAGTGTGTCAGTCGGGCAAATTCTACTTCAACCAACTTATAGACAGACACATAAACAAGAAGCTATCATTTTCAACTGAAGTAACTTTTAGCTATTTTCATCATACTGGATTTCCTTTTCTTTTAGAATCACTTAACTTCCATCAAATCAAACACATAGATTAACAAAATGCTCTCGCTTAGTAAACACTATATCGATAAGAAGTAAACACAACAAGCAATCAAACTGGACAATAATAACAAGTGTGCCATGAACCAGTTTTCTACTGTTCTCCAATTGCATGGATGCCTGGACACGGTTCTTCTCTCATTTATATAGTCACTGAAAGATGTTTTCATTTGCCACTAACACAAGCTGGAGTACGCCTTCACTGCAAACTTTAGGAACCTTTAATATAGAGATTGCCATGAATACATCTTGTCAAGGAGATACTGCATTGCATTATTTGAATACAATAGCTCATAAGTCTATTGACTTGTCGAGTGCATATGAGAAGGCATATGAAAAAGCCCTGAAAGAGTTGAGAGTAAATACTGAAGTACAGAATCATAAAGGGCACGGTGTGTTTTTATTGCCCTGAAAACATGCGTACCTGGCACAGCCCAGGACTGCTCCAATAGTTGGTATCCAACTCCGTTGTAGACCACATACACCCAGTAGTACACCGTGTCACCAATCTGCGGGTTTATATCCGTTTTCTCGTGGACCCAGTAGTTTCCTTTTAGAAAAAGGAACAGAAAAAGACAGCAAAAGAAAACGGACAAAATATTCAGTCAAACAGGTGGATTATTCGTCAAAGAAGACTGAGGAACAATATCTGAAATAACTCTCCTTTTCCTTATTCAATGGATTCCATTACATGCTGTTATGTCGTTCAAGACAACACAAGTTCTACCAGTTTAGCATCTTCTCTTGTCAGTCCATAAACAAACAAACGAAAAGCAAGAAAACAAACAAGCCGACAAATGGATTATTACCTTTGTAATCACTGGAATACCAAACAGACAAAAAGAGTCAGGCTAGTTTAGCCTACAAAGAGGGCAGTATAAGTTCATTATCATGATTACCATGGGTAAACCAACTGTGTAATTGCATTCAAAACAAAATGTGTCTTTACGTGCTCGTTTCCAGACCTTGAGTGCGGGGAAGCTGACACACTTTTTTGCAATTTCCTGAACCCATCCATATTTTTTTCTTTTTTGCTCGTAATCATCATAATTATTTCAACGGAAAGGAAGAAAATTTTAAGAAGTGACAACAGCATTTGGAAAGTTACACGAATATAAATCATGTAGGTAGAAAACAGCTCATAATAGAGAGAACTGATCACAAGCAGACGATTCTGATGCCCACGGCTTGCAAAACTCCAGGAGATTAGCATAAGATGAATCAGGATAATGGTAAAAACAAACAAGTACAAACAAACAAACAAACAAACAAACATGACAGTCAAAATTCTGCAACCTTACCTGTGGGTTCGGTCACATCATAGTTGTAATCACCAGCAGCAACACCGTTTAACGGTCTATTGATGTTGTAGTGGTATGCCACAAGGGATACCCCGTCTTCATCTGAAAAAAAAAAATGAAACATGGATGGTAAATAGTTAATCTGTGTTTATCCAGTCTTGACGCCTTGACTGAGATAGATAAGCGTTTCGATGCGAATTTTCCACACTGGTCCATCACCTAGCGCTCAAGCAAAAAATAATGATAATAATAAATGAAATAGATGAAATATATATAAAAGAAACAAATAAAATGATAATAATGAAGATAATGATGGTGATAATAATAATGATGATAATGAAATCAGTACCTGAATGTCTTTGTATCTCAGGTAAAGGACGACATTTTGTTTTCTATATTTTGTTTTATTGAATGTCCGATTTTATAGGCAGTGTCCCTTTGAAAATATGTGAATTATGTCCTCCACCAATGTTCCCATTGCTTTTGTCTGATGTATCTACGCGTAACGTAATAACATAATATGTTACAGTCAGTACAAAGACATGCCATCAAAGCTATATTCCTTCAAATACTAGTTTATGAGTACGGTCTGTGACGCAAAGTTTTGGCCGCTGTTGCTAGAGGCATCCTTACAAGAAGCTATTAAACAAATCAGTTGCATACAAAATCAAAGATTATGTTGTGAGCATTATTGTCACGGTTATGATACCATTGTTATTGATTTATATGTTTATTCAAGTATCGTAGTAAGATTGTATATGCCGTATAGTGTAACGTGTAGTTCTCATCATTGGAAAGCACACTGAGACGAAAACATATAATGTGTTCTGTAAGTAAATCAATTATTAGTATCATTATACAATTGTACTGATGCGGCGCATAGCAAAAAGTATGTATAGAATAAACAAGGTGAGTGACCTTATACTTTGCTGTCTCGTTTGTATCTTGACATTATAACCATTCCATTACAAAGTGGTTCGTCTTGTTTCTTCAAAACCTAGAAATTTCATGTCCTTACTCCCTTCTCTCCTAATTTCAAAATTTTAAGATGTTTCGAAATTTGGAGTATTTCTCTTTTTGAGTTAATCAACTCTGGTTTTATATCTATCCATTCCTTTGATCTGAATCGGCTCTATGGTACTTCACGATCGATTTCTTTACAACTGTATATAACTGTGTATCCAGTAACTTGCAATAAGCATGCAAAGAGATTGAATGTCTGATTCAATTTCAATTTCAATTTATTTCTGCAACTTTTTCTCCAGGAATACAATGGAGAAACGAAAATACATAACACCCATTTTGGTAAAATAACATTTTCTATATAGGTTAATCATGTGTTTAAACAAGCTCATTTCTTTACAAAATACAGTAAGTTGTTGCATTTTCACTTCCATGCCATGTTCCACGTGGTTGAAAGGGACGTTACATTAATGCCCCCATTCCACAGAGATTTTGTTTTTTTTCTCATCAGTCACTTGTTGGAAGCAAAGATTGTTACTTCGGGCCACCCACAGAAGTTTATCGGATCACCGTCTGATAAATCCGACACTTGTAATCGTTGACTATCAGGTCAGTGTCAGACATATTCCGCTCGATCCTCTTGCCTCATGAGACCAGACATGTCTGATACTGACCAGATAGTTGACCAACACAAGGCGGATTTATCAGACGGTGATCCGATACACTTCAGTGGATGGCCGGAAACAAAAATCCTTGGTTTGGACGAGTGGCCGATGAAAAAAAGGAAAAAAAATCTATGTGGAACAGGGGTAAACAATACGCAATGATTTCCTGATAAAACGACTATTGTCATGGATTTATTCGTAAAGAACAAAAATACTTCAAATATTTGTGGGCCCCTTTCAACACGACTCTCCACTTTTTCATCATTCTTTGATGTCAACTCACCTCTGATACAGAAATACATTATTGCACAACCATGAGTGCTCTTCCCCCCCCCCCCCCCAAAAAAAGAAGAGATTATTATCATCAGGATCACTACTCATTTTCAATTTAGTATTATTACCATCTTTTTTTCATCAAGTTAACATTTGCAAGCCAAGGTAGCATAAAAACAAGCAAATTATTTGCATGGATTTCACAAAATATTCCCAACATATCACTATTAGCTTCCCGGGTGAAGGAAATTTGTATAAATCACTGTAATGAATTCTCAGACATCTTTCTCCCAGTACTCAACAAACGGAAATGTAGGGCTGTAGAAACCTAAAGAAGAGATGGAGTTAACAGCAATCTTATTCGGTTTGATCACATCTTGATTTCGCCTCTAAAAAAAAAAAAAAAAAAAAAAAAAAAAAAAAAAAAATATATATATATATATATATATATATATATATATCTATTTATTTATTTATTTATTTATAGTATACGCCAAACTGGAGCTACCCACAGACAGGAAGACAGTTTATTGATGACTCATTGCATAATGATCAGCCACGCTCTAAGGAAAATGATTTTTTCTTTATAACGGTATACTGCAATTATACCATTCGCCATCCCTGCTCATAAAAGATGAGCGGTACATTCTACATATTGGTATAGCCACGCAGACTCGCAAAGAAATAAAAATGCGCAAAGATTGATAACATTAAAATCAAAATTACCAGACTTTACGTATTTTTTACACTCATTTGAATTAACAAAGAACTGTACTTGAGGATTATATGATTCCAGTGTCATTTGTCGGAAGAGATCGAAGAAAAAAATATTCCAGTATAATAAATGGTACAATTTCCACAACATAGGACCTACAGCTCAAAATCAAAATTTACTTTTGTTTTATATGCTTTATCGTTATGTGAAATTTAATCATATTTACTACATAAACAAGTGAAATACAGTATACTTATCGTAAACATTATGTTAGCTTCAAAATGAATTTACGAATTACTCAGATAAACGGTGTTATCAAACCGCAATCATCAAAGGCACAAATGCACCTGTGGATTTTTACTTATTTTTATTATTTTTGTTGTTGCTGTAGTTGTGTGTGCATCCAGAGAAAACTGACAGGTGTTTTTATAATTACAGCCAAATGGAACTTCATCTCTTGAACCTAATTGGTATTAGCAAGTAGCAGATGACAGAGTCAGAGATTTTCATTTCATTTCATTTCATTTATTTATTTCATTCTTTCTTTTTTTCAGCAAAACATAACACAGAATAAATCAGGAGTAATAACATACACAACATAGGCATGTATTCAACTTTTCATGACAGATAATGGTTAACAAATAAAAATCATACATGCATACCGGCAAAATACAAAGTTATGTTTGGAGAAAAAAAGAGAATTGAGAGGTCCACTGAAAAGCATGCTTGTATATTGTGAACCACTCAAAGGATTCTTATGAACATATTTGTTTCCGAAGACAGGACGGAACAAGACAAGAGAAACACAACAACATGACATGACTTGACAGAAGGGTATACCATTGAAAGGAATAAAGCACAACAGAATAACAGAAAGAAAGGAAAGAAAGAAAGAAAGGACGGAAGGAAAAGCCCACACGCTGAACATCGGGATCGGAATAGGGAATTGAGGTGCTTCGGAGCTCAAGAAGCTGAGCAAGGTTTATACAAGTAAGATGATGTAATAAATAACACAATGATGAATTCAACGATTGACGATAAACCCTTGGGTTGTAGAGACCAGCTAGCTATTAAATGAATAGTAAATGTCTTAGTAGGAATTTAACAAAAAGAGTTTCAACTTGCGCTTAAACGAATTCAAAGATGGAGAATTTTTTGTATCACAACTTAAAGAATTCAAGAATCTAGGCCCGGTGTATATGAATGTATTCTGGGTCAATAAAGTTCTCAGGAAGGGTAAATGAAACTTATTAGATCGTCTGGTGGGATAATTATGAAAAGATTGATTTCGTGGACACATTGAATAAAAGATGCTGGGTAGTGCATTTGTGTTATAATTTAACATAAACTGACCCAGTTTAAAGAAAAACAAATCTTCAATTCTTAAAATCTTATATTTACTAAATAATGGATCTGCATGGGAACGTGGTGAAACGCCACAAATAATACGAAGTGTTGTTTTTTTTATAACGTTATCTATATAGTTTATCTAATAAAGTTTGATGGGCACTTCCCCATGCTAAAATTCCGTAATTAAGATAAGGTAATATTAATGAAGAATACAACGTCAACAAGGGTGAACCATCCTTTTTGTTTAATTTCTGGATACTCACGTGGATAGGCAAAACGGATTCCCTGGGGCGACACCAGCGAGATCTGTGGAGTCTGCACCTGGTAGCTGAGTGGGTAGACGACCTGCGTAGCGTCGGCACCACCATCGTGGGCGAAGAACGCGAACGCCGCCAGCAAGGCGACGAGATGTAGCTTTCCTTTCATGTCGACAGCACACTGTTGCCTTGTGAAAATGATGTTCAGCACCTGGCTGAAAACTCTTTAATTATTAGACTTATGTAACCTCTGTTGAAGCGTGAGAAAAGGTACGCACGAAACCATCTGCTATTTGTTTTAATTTGGTTTTAATAAGTTAACTGTGTATATTATGCTCTTCATTTGTTTGAAGTAAGGTGGTGAAGATAACTTTACTGTTTACAGCAGACAACAGGCACGGCGCAAACACCGACGCTAACGCATGTTTGATTCACAGCTGATTATGTTCCCTCACCCCTTATAGGACTTTTACCATCATTTAAAAACAACAAAAGGTCATATCTTGCTTCCTTGATGTTATTAGTTGTTGTTGTTTTTTTGTCCGCGAGGAGACTGCAAAATACAAGTTTGGCTTTTCAGCACGTCTCCTCCATTTCCTGCAACTTTAATTGTAATTCAATTTCATCTGCCTATGTGATGCGTAGTATATGTTGTTAATTTCGGGTATTTTTCTTTGTTACTTGTACTTGTTAATTGTATAGATATTGTGTTATTTATTTATTGTATTATATGTGTATGCCAATGTTTGCATTATTGGAAATGAAATAAATGAAATTAGATATCTCTCATGTAATGTGCACACAATATCTCGAAAGAATAGATGTGAATAGGGAAACTTAACCTTCTCAAGACCACCGTCCCACTGTCTTGTTGACAGTGTTTGTAAACATCTCACCCACGGAATGACAGGGTTAACAGGAAAAAGAGGAAAAGGAGAATGTAGCATACGGAGTTTGCTTCGTAGACGTTAATAAAAATTCATATCGACAATGAATAGTTGGCTACATATTTACTACTGAGTATATAGCAGTGTACCTGGTTGCCTGCCTGACGTAGCACCGTATGTTCTGTTCTAGATTTGTTAAGACTGAGGTTTGAGGTCGTCGTCTAAGTCAAGCGATTCGTTTATTGATAGCGGTCTCCTCCACCTGTATTTAAAGATTTAAATATTTGCTATGAAATATATGTCTTATTTCACATGATTATAACATTTGTAATGTGAACTCTTGTTTATATTTTCATGACTTGTGAATAATATGTTTGGTATTGTTATACTTATTTTTCAATTCAATTTAATTCAAATGATTTAATTTCCATATAAAGTAATACAAAGCAAACATTTTTATACAAGTGGAGAAATAAAACTTACTGAAACTGAAACTGATTTCATGTTTTGATGTTGTTAATTTGGTGACACGATATTTGCTCCTATGACAATTGCTCTGATCTTATTTTCTCTAAGGACTTAGGGTTAGGGTTAGGGTTGTAATGGGGTTTTTGGTTTGGTTTGATGTGAGGATTCGGATGAGGATTGAGACCGTGTCACACCTTTCTGGGCAAGCCTTGCGTGCGACTTGCGAAGAACAATTTTTACTACCCGGAGGTCTCCGTTGATGACCCGCACATGACAGTTCCCAGCACGTATCTCACCCGTAGTCGCCCGGAGTTGCGCACGCAAATCTTTTTACCCGCAACCATGTTTAGGCCCTGTCACACCTTTCCGGGCATGCTACGCGGGCTTGTTAATGTAGGTATTTTTCCAGCATACCAGACAATTTCTGAGGGCGGACAAGGATTTGGGCGAGTCAGTGCATGGTCTTAAGGCCGTGTCACACCTTTCCGGGCAAGCCTTGTGTTCGACTTGCGAAGAACATTTTTTACTACCCGGAGGTTCCTCCACATGACCCACACATGACAGTACCTAGCACGTATCTCACCCGTAGTTACCCGGGGGTGTGCACGCAAATCTTTTTTACCCGCAACCATGTTTAGGCCCTGTCACACTTTTCCGGGCAAGCTACGCGGGCTTGTTGCGTCTAGGGATTTTCCAGCATACCGAACAATTTTGAAGGCGGACAAGGATTTGGGCGAGTCAGTGCATGTGTCTTACTTGCTGGACGCATTCTACTTAAATTCTACTGGCGGGTATACTGTGTGACCTGTGTACCAGTAGCGTGGATGCCGACAACTCCGTGAAGGAATTCCTCTGAAGGAATGGCAGAAGTCCCACAGAATGTCAGTGTCTTGGCTGCGTACGGAGACTGCGAAGTACTTGCGTGGGAGTTGCCTGCGAGGTGCTGCCGCGCTAAGGGCCTCCTACTAGCGATCTGCGTGGACCTCTTCGGGCATCCCCGCGACTCACCCGGAAAAAGTTTTGGTCATGCTCAAAACTTGGCTGCGGTTAAATCGGACTTGCGTGCGCACCTCCGGGCAACTACAGGCGACTTACGCGCTAGGTACTGTCAGGTGCGGACCAACTGTGGAGAACTCCGGATAGCAAAAGGATTTGTTTCCCTCAAGTCAAGCCGCAAAACTTCCCCATATACGGTATGACAAGGCCTTGAGCATGCTCAAAACTTGTTCCGAGTGAGTCGTGGGGGTTCGCTCGCAGAGGTACACGCAGAACAGCAATATGAGACTCTTACCGGCAGCACTTCGCAGGTAACTCCTTCGCAGGTACCTCTCAGTAACCGTAAGTCGCGTAACAGAAAACGGATCGGTTTCAAAGTTCTCACGCAGGTCACACGGAATACACGCAAGTAGAAGCTCGCAAACATTCTAGTGCGCTCGCGGAATTCTCCTGCGTGCAGGAAAATCCCTCCTCGCAACAAGCCCGCGTAGCTTGCCCGGAAATATAAATAAAATATTTCATATAACTTGTTCATCAGTGACAAGTTGTGATGGCTGTTATAAGCTACAGAAATCCTTGCATCTGATTGACTGAGAGAAAATTTGTCACAGAAATGTGGCAGTTGTCTCTGGCAACAAATCTTATGAAACCGGACCCTGGGCATGGTATGGCGCCTTTTAGTCTCGTCACTAGTGTAATGGTCCGCAACATTGTAAATTTGATAAATCGATTGAGATATATCTTCAGTCCCTAACTTTTAATGATTAATCGCTGATTCGATACCAATGGGGTATCACGTCTCCATATTTGCATTAACATCCACAGGACGAGTTTTATTGCCAATTGAGAATCAATAGTTTTGGTTTCATTTCTTTTGGTTAGAATGAAACTAACGATGATTAATCTACATTCAGTTGTTGACACCAAATGATTTGTGGTAAGGGTTATGTCCATCAATATTTTTTCCCTTGTTAAATTGCAATCGAAGAGGAAATTGTGTCAACATAAGGATGACAGCAAGAGAATGTGGCTTGGCATGTCACAACCGAATATGATTATCTTAAAACGCATTAAATGTGAAATAACACAGAACTTGGGAAGTGGACGCTCACATGTCCCTAGTCCCTCAAGCCGTGTTTGACTGAACTATGAGCCACACGATAAACTTTATTGTCGAATCCATTAAGTGTGCTCACAATAGAGTCATTTAATTGTCGTAATGTGCTAGTACTGGTCAGAAAGAAATCAAACGAATTCACCCCGTCAACTAGTAAATTAGATGATGAAACTTGTACACAGACCCCTTTACACCAACCAAAACGAGTTAAGACAATATCATTATTATTGGAGTTGAATGTGCCAACGCATGAGGATTAACATGAATACTGAAATAGACTCCGTAAGAATATTAGTAATATAAAACCATTACTATACATTGATTTCATGCCTTTTTTATTTGTTTGTTTGTGGTACTGACCGCTTAACATTCACAATAAATCATTTCACTATACATTAAGCAAAACAGTGAGAGTCGAACTTGGTAAGTTAATTCGGATTCGTTGTTACCAAATTGTGACCACATCACCATTTTGAACACTCCATAATTACATACTCATTATGCAGCTTGTATCGATTCCTCTATTTCATCCAATCTATCACCCTGCTCCAGAGGGAACATGCGTGATGGTCTACGAGGAATTTTGCTGTCCAACTCGTTTTATCGGGAACACAGAGCGTATAATATTAACATACATCTTTCTTTCTGATTTTGCTCCACAGTGTGATTTTCCATGTGTGCAACAAGTGATCAATCTGTGCTGTGGAAAAGTTTGCTGGGAATATCTTAATACCAATGTCAGACTTCTCTTCACACTCGTCAGCTCTTCGTCTGTTTTGTTTTCTCTCTATCTATCTGTCTGTCTGTTTGTATCTATCTCTTTCTTTGTCTCTCTCTCTCTCCCTCCCTTTTTTATGGTTTCATGTATTATGTGGACAGTCATATACCTACTTCAAATTCCAAAGGGATTTGCTAATACCACTAACCATTTGTCTATGCGGGCCTGTAATTAGGACTATAGCTCTATCTTTCCCGTCAGATGGAGTGCTTTTAATGCCCTTCATCTTGCCTTTAAAAACGTTCTCGATGTACTTACTGTGCCATTGCAGTGCCATTTGGTGAATTATTGATCTTTTATAGTGTAACCGTTTACTGTAGATATATTCTAAAGCACGACGATAGAAGTTGCACGGATTTTTATTCATCGGTCATAATGATTATTCAATGCGTGTTCTATACAACTCCCACGTACCTACATCAAAAATGTCCCTTTATTGGTGATCAAGTGGAAAGAATTAATTCTATATACTAGCAAAATAAATAGCGGGATAGGCTCAATTCTATTGATGGCATGATCTACCTTTGATTCGTGACCCAAATGCGCTTGGGAGAAATAGCGAGGACACTGCTAATCATTACAATATGCAATGACCATAAAGACAATAAAAGAATAAAGTACTAGTGGTGCATATTACTGCACGGACTCACATACCGGCAGGTGAATGGAATGGAATGTTTTCAGTCTGCCAAGATGACCAGATCTTAGCAACATCAATATCACAGTTAGTAATTCCATGTCATTCAAAAAGGAAGGACATAAAAAAAATATTGATCAATTGTTTATGCTGTACAGTGGAAAATATACACAACATGCACAAGAAGGCAAGTTAAAAACATTCACACGAGTACCAATATACATCTAACACACCCTATAGATATTCATCCCCTCACTAATGGACATAACCATACACAACTGCAATAATACCGACCACCGTCGACTCAAGGGATTACTCATGTTGGTTACTTCTCGACATAGAGTCCCATGTATCACACAAACATCATGTTGTTCGGAAGTTGTGCTAACAATTATACTTACACCACGGGATAAATTCACTCTTACATTATTCCAGGATGGCTTGTCAGCACAACTGCTCATTCTGAAAATTATGCATCTTATATTGATTGTGTTTTTGATACATTGCATCATCATTTTAGTAAGTGTACATTAGAAGCAGTCGTACAGTTCTTAATTCATTACAAACTTTCACATTTGCATATTCATCAGGGATCGAGTTCATATACACTTCCATTAATTTTACTTCCTATTGTCACTGACAGCATAGCTGCATAACAGGTGCATAGTATTTACAGGTTGTGCTGCTGACAGGGTTCATCAGAACATTATATTTACAGTGCAAGTGGTAAATTGTGAGGAATGAATAGTCGGTATGATAACGCGTTAGATATGGCTGACGAAATTATCGACCTTGGCTTATTATTAGGCACAAATATTCTTTTTTTTTGTACGATGCTTTCATGTTATTTCATATCTGTCCTTATCGAGCAAAACAATGAAAAAAATTCATATTTACTTTGGCATATAAAATAAAAATGAAATTTCAATACGGTAAAGCAATGTCACTGAATCTTGTTGAATTGTGATTTCACATATATTTCATGGAAGGACTGACTAATAGTAATACTCAAACGTAGAATAAGCTGTTAAATGCTGGGACGCAATAGATTCGATCATATTTCTGCAGTGGCTACTGTGAAAAAGAGATGTATGGACGGCTGATAACAATATACATAAGGTAATGTTTCTTGTAGATCATTACAAGCTCGGACAGGATCACTCCAATGGACGTGCTTAATTATTTGAAAGAGGGCTTGTGCTTGGTTTTTGTTCAGGACGACAGTGGAGCTATTGATCTACCGTTAGGTTGATATGAAATGATCATGCAATATTAATTAGCCATTTCGGAGTTAGTTCAAATGCACATTGGTACTGATGATCTTTCTTTCTTTTTGTTTTTCTCAGTCGGTTAGAGGCAGTTCACTCGTTTCAGACCACAAAATGCATAAGTTTTAGGTAACAATTTATGGCTCGCATAGGTAACAATGACTCGCATGCCAAATGTACATTCTGTTGGAAAAAAAAGTGAAAATAAAGTTTAAATTTGATTTTGAATTTGAATTTGAATGGGATTCATTATTACTGTCCAAACAAAGAATGAACTGTTGTAGACCAGATGGCCAGAATGATCGGTCAATAAATACCTGCAAAAACATCCATTTCATTATTTTGCATTGAATGTATTAACAATCTCTTTCTATTGATATTACCAAATACCGCTTTTGCTGTCAGGTGAATGTGCTGGCAAGCAGCATTTATAAGGATTACATGAATAATCGTTACATCACAGATGCTTATTGCTGTGAATTTAAAAACCAACATGCCCATCGGTACAAATGACCCATTCCTGCTCATGCGCCAAGTGGAACTGCGAACTGGCTTATTTTTGATGAACAGAGTCAAAAATAGTCATAATATGCATAAAATAATTAAATAATGTTCGGGCTAGTGGTCACGCGTCCACTTTGTAATGCGGAAGTCAAAAATAGGTTAAAATGTCGGCCTTGTCATCACTTCCTATACACTTGTCAAAGTCATCGTTGGCGACTTCGGTCTGATCACCATCATACTGTTTGTCGTCCCTCATTTCGGTGTCGACATCATCTCTGTAATTCTCATTGAAGCGATCGCTTCCCTCGTCCCCTCTCTCTTCGTCGTATTTAGCGTCATCAACCTCCTCCTCATCATCGTTGTCATCTCTGTATGTCTCATGTTGACCATCGTTTCCCTCGTCCCCTCTCTCTTCGACGTCCTCAACACCACCCTCTTCCTCCTCATCGTCGTCGTCATCGATCTGAGCATAGAATATGTTCTCGTCATCGATGAGTTCATCCCCCTCGGAGATGTTGGAGACCATGTCGAGCGACGTGCGGTTGTACGATCCGTCCACCCTGTCCTTGTTGCACGTGATATGGTGATTCATGATGCTGTAACATAGTAGGTAGTCGTCCTGTGATTTGATAACAAATTCGGAAATCCCGGTTTGACACGGATAAAAACCACAACCATGTCAAATTGATAATCATTAGATTTTCCTCGAACATGTTTCCATGAATCTTCAATAAAAGTTTGCACACATTTATAGGCAAATTAATGGTCTGCTTGCAAACGTTAACTCATTATATTCCTTAGTCATTGTCACCTTCACGCAATTTGATCAATTAAACTCATTAACTATAAATGGCATCATCCTTGTTCCTTGTCATCGATATAATTTTCTTTCTTCCTACCCGTGTTACAGTACAATATTTACTTCGTGTAAAATTTCCGCTCATCTTGCTCGAAAATTATTTCTCATATTTGAATCGCATCGTTTTGGAAATTTGCTTTAACCTATGTTTCTTTTCCTCTCGCCTTCTTCGTTATCTATTATGATGTTGACATAATCATCACTATTGCATGATTATGGATATGTATTACTTTCCTTTCTTACATATGTCGTTATTGTATGTTAACTACATGATATATTTTTCTTACTTTGAAAATATTTGAAAAAGTCATCATGAAAATGATTAAATTTCCTCATATTTTGATGTGTCTTGTTCTTGTAATCTACTGTTCATTAAAAGCTTTAAGTCTTGGAAACACTAAAACTTATCTTGACGTGTTTTTTTTCCAAATTTTTTCATCTTTCAATATTGACTATTATCATTGTACAAGAATGCATCACGGTAAACCTTTTTATTACTGAGGATGTTCAACGCTTCGTTAGATTTTCATTACCTATTTAGGTTAGTCAATATCCAATCATATTTGAGGCTTCTTTGGGTTATTTTTGTCCCAGACTTCTCAGATAAGAAGTGAGTGACAGAGTATGATACATTCTAATTAATTTTCCAGTCATGTTTTATGTTTTTGATGAATTTGAATTACCCCCATACACTCGAAACCCTGAACTACAACAAAAAATAAAAAGCAATACCCACTCGCTATCGCAAAACTTTTCAAAGCATCCTCTTTTTCTTCTTCTTCGACTTGGGGAAATCCCCACTTTGTAATATGATGCTTGGTTGCGCTCGAATGCAGGTTACAAACAGTGATGAGAAAAGACATTTAAGTCAAAGAGCGGTGATTTACTAAAGAAAACAAGTTGATATTTTCAGTGCAGGGTGGACTTGAACAAACAAGCATTAGACAGCTTTCAATTTGTATGTTTTTGCCTGGTTCCAAAGTTGTGTTTTATGCAAAGTTGTGTTATTTATGTATTCTTCTTAATCATAAATGCTACTAATGTCTTCTTAGTTTCCATGTATTCTAAGGGTTTTTTGGTAATTTATTTTCAGAAATTTACTGACTTGTCATTCTGGAATAATTATTGCAATAAGGACTGTGTAAATGCGCACTTGCGTATGTATTGCATTGTACCATGCAACGTTAGAGTCCCTGTCTCCTTTTATAAAAACTCCTCAAAATCAGGCACACCATTGATAATCATCATGGCTGTAATATACTCAGAGCTAAGCCGTTTTTTAGTTTCTGTCAAAGTTCCGTGAATAATGTGACTATCAAAACCAAACTCATGACATAAATATGCCATAGTCACGTCAGCCATGACTGAAAGGTTTATCAAAATTATCACATTAAGGCATGATATCATCATGGGATGATACGTATATCCTATTGGGACAGTACATAAATAGATGTCGCGATACTTTGCACCAAGTTACAGCCTAAAGTAACTACCCATCCGAGTGCTCAAAATTTCCACGCATCAAAAAATGATTTGTTTTAGTTCTTCATCAACCAATGATTTGCTCTTACAGGTTATTATTTTGGTTTTGATGGACAATGCCGCAATCCAAAACTTACAAAGGACTGGATCATCTGCTGATTGTCATTACGTAAGGTCTTGACTATCTGAAAGATGTCAACCACGCCCTCGGCTTCGAGTTGGTCGATGCTCATTTTGATCACGCAGAACACACCTGTACGACCGATGCCGTTCCTGATGCGGTGAGGACAGAAATTAAAGAGGTCCAATGATGATTCTATGCGTCAATTTTTGTACTATCAATTGGTCACATGGTTATCACAACTCTTCAGCGATAACATTATGGGCTTATACCATAATTGGTCAGCAAGACCATACACATTATATTTCCAGTCTGTTTCCTACAGCATTCGGATTGAAATATGAAATATAGGTCTGCTCAAGCAAATTCTTGCTTAAATGTTACATAGCGCACAATTATCGATATATTATAGATCACTACGAGTATAACGATATTCGAACATGAAATGAAATTGCAGATCTGATAGACCTATCACTTTGTGGCAAAGACATCGTGAAAATCTAACAGGGCCATCATGAATGATACTGCAGATTAAACAAAAAGAACAAACAAAACAAATGGGGAGAAGCAAGGTCTACTACACTCAGGGCCGCAAACTAATGGTATAGGCGGTTTACTTATAATATCATCAAGAAAAAGCTATATTGATCACTTAATCATCCATTGGAGAAAAAACAACAACTTACAAGCAGTGAACAAGAATTGGACTGTCGTCATCGTCATGATTCGTTGTCACGTGATGTAAGAAGTCGAGGATGTTTTGGCAAAAGCCGTCTGACTGAACCGCGACCCAGGATGTGAACTGAAACTGCTGCACAATTCGCGTGTCCTGTAAAAACAAACAAACAAACAAACAACATCGATTTAGTAACATTAAACGAATCAAAAGCCCCTAACTCTTCGAAACATCATACCAACCGGCCATGAGTTTTGGGATGTTGAAATAATTACATTAAATTCAAGTGGCTATATTGGCCAGATTATATGTTGGCAAATCAGGACACGCCAGACACTTGCAAACTCAGCGAGATATAGCATCAATTGATTACACATGATCAAATCAGTTGCACATAAAGTTGATTGTATTCGAGATTTATTGATTTTATGCAGCATGTTAGTTAAGGTTCCTAATTACTGGTAAGTCCAACACTTTTCAACCATACATTTCCTGCCAGTTTTTCTGATGCTTTCTACATCTACCTACGCTGATTGTATGTTTTTATTTTTTTTTTATTTGATTTACCTTACTTCCGCGTTATGTTCCATCCCGTTATCGTAACACATTAACAAATGTAGATATATTCATTATGGACAAGAATGAGGAAATGATTGGAAATAGTCTATTTTAAGGCATGTCCGTATTCATTTTAATACAAAAAACTCCAGCACAAGGAAATAATCGTATATTTTACTGTCGCTCTTCAATGCTTTTATTGTTACCCTTGAATGAGCTTACCCTTCGACGCTTAAGTTCCAAAGTGCGTTCAACCCAGTGGTCCGACTCGACCTTACCAAGGACATCAATGGAGAAGGGGTCGGTGATGTTGGGATTGGACTTGTCCCAGTAAATGGACGCAGACTGTTTATAACCAGAGAGGACAAAAATCATTGGAAATATTCAACGTCAACCATAACGTTGAAACGGCTTGAAAGAATGTACATTGCATGGTTAGATGTTATTCTTCGTGCCACAGCTAGCTTTCATGGCTTGGGTTAGGGAAACTAAAGTGACATTCCTTATCCCTTACCTAAAGTTTGTTTTTAGTTCAGCTAGAGTAAGGCCTGCGTGGTTTTGTTATTGTTGAATATGATGACAGTGGGCCGACTGTCACGTCACGTGGTCATCCAGGTTTATTCTATTCACACACACGCACAAAACACACGCACACAATATCTACATGTGGGATGTACACACACCTAGACTGGTAGGACTAAATTCGACAGGCATTAGGCGCATTTGCAACTATGTAGACAGTCTTCATCACCGCTCTTCAGCCTTAACCTAAGCAGCCCCACCTCCCTGAACTATGAGAAAACAGGTGATTCAATAGGAGGCGAGATAGCATGGCTTCCAGATCATCTGCCTGCTAGTGTAGCCTAAAGAATAACGCCCTCTTACGACGTAAGATTTGAAGTAGCAGGTCGAGGTGGCGTTTGGCAATGGCAGCGACGAAGAGGGCGCATTGTGTGGAAGGGACTGAAGTTGGCAAAGGGTATGGAAACCAAACTGGAGGGTAAGGGACTTATATTTATATAATATCGAATGGCCTCGAGGGAGATACCAGAAAATATTCTTTCAGTGTGGGCAATATTTATCTGGTATCTCCCTCAAGGCCAGTCAATATCATTACTACCTATCCCCTAGGTAAATTAGGAAAATACAGTATGGGAATACGGATATACACTATGATATAGATCAAGCTACATTTGACTACCTTTGACGAACTTCAAACATCTGAACGTTTTTACACTTTATTTTTGCTTCTGTTTCAATTTCTAGAGTTGTAATAACTGATGGTCACTGTGCAGTTATTGAGCACAAATGGACTAGTCATTGTTCGACGCGTAGTGCTGCTGGAGGTGGTTGACCTTGTATGGGTTGATTTATTGGCGTTCTTCTGAGGTGTGTGTAACCGACACACAGCGACGTCCTTGAATGTCCTTTCTTTGTGGTCGACCGGAATGTTTACATGTAAAGTGATTGGCGAGACCCGGATGCTCGTGATATGCTCTAGATGTCGCCTGCTGACCTCCACGACCCTGCAAAATACCAACTGAATTGCCTCGCAAAACTACCTTGTATAGGTAATAATCCCCAACATTTCTCGCTGCTATTTGAGCGTTTTATAGAGGTTGCCGTCTACAAACAGGAATACCACTAATAGAATCATGTGGAATCCATGCATCAACATCAGAATAAACTTTCAGTAGTTGAGTTCCGTTCCTTTAAATGCATTTAGAGTGTTTGGTTTTGTTGGACATTTTTTTTTTCTTTTACGTCGTTGCTTTCCTCGAATTACATGGCATAGCTTTAGGATAGCTTCAAGTCTCTTGAAACTTTTGTTAGCATTGGCCACCAGTTCCTTCGGATCTTGGTTTTAGGCAGCCATAATAGATCACTGCATTTTTGATACAGTTCGGTTGAGGACGACGAGGATGACAGTGCTAAATTCAAGACTTTTATTGGCCATTTTTGCAGGGGTATCCGCCGCATGACCTTGATACCAACCTGTTCGTCCATGACGTCATTCAGCATGACAATAGTACTGATGCGGTAGTCGTAGATGAGGCTTAGGAAGTCAACCACGGTACTCGGTAAGGTCATCTGCGTTGTGATTATCCTCTCACGCTCCCTGTAAGCCTGGCCAAGCAAAAGTAATAATTACATCACTGCTGACACCACCATACCAGCAATACGACTACCTTTTATGATGATGATAATGAGAGTGATGATAACAATGATAATAGTGATAACAAGGGTGTTTCTAGAGGACTAACAACGATATCAATAATGACGATGATGATGATAATAATATTGATAAAAACAATCATTATCATTATCATTATTATCATCATCATCATCATCATTATAAGAAGAAGAAAATAGAATTACACACAAAAATGTTTACAGAAAATTAATGTATATCACGAGACAATGACAATGCCAGTAAATAGACTAATAATGACGTTTGAAATAACAATGATAGTGTTATAAAGCTTGATTTGACTGGGGTATGTATAAGTGTAGGCACTGTTTATTAGTAAAATATTTCCAAATCTTAAACATTAATCTTCCATGTCACAATTAAAAATCAACTGAGCCACACGAATGCCATAGACTAAAGTGTAGAAATCGAAATTTACAAGAAATACTGAAGACTTGAAGCGTGTGAAAATATCACGAAAAGTCTAAAGTAAATTCAGTATGTACTATAACTAAAACAAAGCCTCGTGTTGACTTACGGATATAATACACCCTGTTTCTATAGACAATGCTGAATTCATATGTCAAGAATAGGGGAAGAAAATGCATGGGACTACGCATTCAAATGCAAGGCCCCAGGAGACGAGATCGAAAGCAGAAGTTTGAGCTTCAATTATATCCTATTTCATGGGTTCTCCCAGGAAGCAATAAAATTGTTAATAAGGAAGCAGTAATTATAGGACAGAAACTCTTAACTCCAATCTGAAGGACATTGGTATGAGGAAATTGCCGAAGTGCATCATGACTGCATGTAGCCACGAGAATTGAACGCGTGTGAAAGTACCAGTGTGTCTAAACGTGTGCTAGCGGATGCATAACAGTTATGTATATATGTATGTGTTCATGTAATTTACTATTTCTTTTCATTATTTTCGTTCTAGGGTTAGGCCCTGTGTGATTTGATAGTCATCGTATCTGTATCTCCCCAAACAGGATGAGTGGTATAAAGGAAAGTGCTAGAGGAGTGTGACGGCAAAGTTATTTATTACCTGACAGAAGGTGGCGTTGATGTACTGCGTCGAAGAATCGTAACTGGTAGTCATCAGTAGAGGGCGATGTTTATCCACTTGTCAAGAAATACAGGAAAGGGCCAAAGCGGGATTAACATTGCAACTCGTTTTAAGTTTTCACAACATTCATTTTTTTTTTAGATCAGAAGACGGCATTGCAGCAAGACTATCTTGTAACTGCTAGTAGTAAGCAACACAACAAGCATGGGCGAATGAATGCGATATCTAATGATGGAGGTTCCAATAATTGTCTTAGTTGACAGTGGTTGACATTTTTGCACACTTTGCCATAAAACTCTGAGAACACTCTGGGCATTGAAAAAAGGAGAGAGAAGACAGTTTGAATGAGAAGGAGCAACATTGGGTAATGATGTCATGAAGAAGCAACGAAAACAAAAATTTTCGTTTGTTTGTTTGTTTGTTCGTTTGTCCGTTCGTTACAGAGAGAAAGAACACACCGAGATAGAGAATACCTACGCAAAACTGAAAGAACTGTTATACACCTATGTTTTATGCAGATTGATTCCTTATAATGATCAATGATCATTTCGACCTGTATCTACCCAATGATGACGCCATGGGTCTCAAACAAAACCAGAGGCCTAGGGCTTGTTTTCTGTAAGACTTTATTAATAGGTAGGGCTACAGCTGGTAGTTCCACGAGATTTTACCGGTGTTAAATGTTGTTGTTATTTTGTTCTTATATTAGCGGAACACTTGGGATCATTTGATAACGTAATATTACATGGCCAAAGATATCTCGTGCATGTTTTCCATGACAGCACGAAACGGACAAAGATGCTCTTCTCAGTCCTTAAGTATTAAACAATGAGAAGTGTCTTGCTCGAGGTATCAACCATCACTGTCAAAGGACTCGAAGGAAGGATCTCGGGTTTGACAGTCCGAGGTTGTATCAGCTGAGCCCCAAGAATTATAATGTAGTCTCACCGGAAGATCACTTGAATCAAAGAGCTTCTCAATCCACCTTACCTGGAATCACGTTTTGGTAGCGGTTCTTGGTCGTGTTCTCGGCCAGCCCTCCGGTCTGAACAGCATTGGATGGTGGCTCGTGGCACAAGGTGTAGAGGATCTGAAAATATAAACAAGTAGATGTCATATTCATCAGGATTTCTGCTATACTGCTAGGGTCAGTTAGTCAGATTTCGGCCGGTCAACTACACAATCCACTTCGGCTAAGTACGCCCAAAACTAAAAGGGAGAAACATTATGGGGAGGAACGATAATCTATTTTGATAAACATCGCCCTGCACCTGGAACTGTTACACAGGGTCTACTTCTTGGTAAGGAGAGTCAACATCTGTCTATGTTCCAATATACAAAGAAGTCCCATTTTATCACCTGGTGATGGAAGAACGGGATGCCAAACCCCTATAACAAGAAGTGTATTTTGCCTTTAAATGGTATAAATGATAGTTTCATGAGACGCCTAGGACGTAAGGGATGTGAAACAAGACGATGCCATTGATACATTGCAAAGAAAACCGCATATGACAGTCACATGTTTCTCCCACTAGTTGTCATTGCAGTTAATTAAACCTGAGGACCCCACCACCACCCCCCCCCCCCTCCACCAACCTACCAATACATAAACCCGATGAAACCTGATGAAAAGAAAAGCTAGATGAAGTTTGTTTGTAATTTAATAGGGCTCTTATTCTAGTTACGTGTGCGGTGGCTACTGTTATCACTGTTTTGAGAAAGTAAAGTGTTAGAATTTCATTACTTTCATGTTCTTAACCCCGAGTTTGTCGAAACCTCTAGCATTCGCTACAGCTGATTTTACTAATCAAATCAAATTTTATCAAATTCAATCTGAACCTCGTACAACTTGCGCACTTTCAAATTGGGAATGTGGTAAATATCCCACTTGATAAGCCATACTTGATATTCTTGCTCCAAGGGAATTTCTCCGGTGGATTTGTCTTTCTTGAGAAGTCTCCGGTATGTCTCGGCCATCTGGTCCACAGGAATCATGGTATTGGGATTCAGAATGTATTCCAAGATGGCGTCGTGAATAAACTCGTATTGTTCCTGTATCGAGAAGAAAATAACGAAACTTTGGGTTAAACAGATAAACAAAACATACAAAACAAAACAAAAACGACTCTCCTCTCGTCGCGAAAACTAATACTCCACAGATAAGCTGTAGGGCGTATCTATTATAGTTTATGTCCATATCATAATAGCGTCTTGTGGGAGTTCATCTAAGAAACAAGCACTACAACAGTCAGCATTTAAAGGGATGGTGCAGTATTGGTGGAGATGAGAATTGGGCTTTTAACTTTTTGCGAGATACCAAGAAAACACTAATGATATAGTACAGAGCATACCATTTTAAAAGGAATTCAAAGTTTATTTGATGAAAATTGGGTTTGGAATGACTGAAACATCCAAAAACAAAGTAAAACAAGGCGATTGTAGTAAAGTGTGGGTCCCACACTTTATTATAATCACTCTTTTTTTGGATATCTCAGCCATTTCAAAACCAATTTTTATCAAATAAATGTTGAATTCCTCATAGAATTATATGCTCTTTCATATTTCATAAGAGGTTTCTCATTATCTCACCAAAAAAAATGTTAGAAACCTGAAATTAGGTCTCAACCAAAACTGTACGATCCCTTTAAAGAGAAGAATTGGGAGATCTGTGGTGTATCTAGCGGTGGGGGGAATTTGAAGGGACACATACTGGGTTGAGATCAAGGATAAAGTATAAAAGTATACTAATTTCGTCCTCATGATGACATGTTATGATGTGAAATGGATGAGTCATCACGCCCAAGTCTCACGATATTTTGGTAAAATTCATGCGAAAAAAAAAATCCTTCCAATAAAACCGTGTCATATTTCATCATCAAGTTCTTAATCTACTCTCGGTGAAAGTGAGTTGTTTTGGATTTCAATCCAGACGGCATTTGTAAATGTCTGGAATGGTGGTCGATAACAAAGACATGAAAGAGAAACACTTAATAGTATAGATAAATTTAGCACTCCTCCCATTTCCAGCATTTCCGTATACTGAAAATATTCTGTAGACTTATCTTTTATTATGTATTGTGATGTAATTTTTGCATTCATTTTTTTGTGAAATATTTATATGTTCAGATGTTTCTGTTGGAAATGGAAAAAATGAATGAATGATTGATTGAATGAATGAATGAATGAATGAATGAATGAATGAATGAATGAATGAATGAATGAAAGTGTCTGCAGGTTGATGAGGGGAGTGGTCAAACCAACCGGTGTCTGGACCATCTGTGGACGGCACTGCCTCATCTGCCTCACGTAGTTGAAGATGTCTACGACACCGGTCAGGTCCGCTCTCTCCATCTCATTGTGCAGGGTGACCACCACTCCGGTTCTCCCGACCCCCAGCACTGCAGGTTTCAAACAAGATAGAGGCTCAAAAAGTCATCAATTTCAACTTTTTATATCATTTTATTGATGAAAATTCAAAATTAATGTCAAGCCAATTTCCAGATTGTCCTTGCGATTAAACTTATGGGATACAAAAAAAAAATCGTGATTGTGTAAGTACATATCCAGAATAACGAGATCAATATTATTTCTACTATAGCAAAATGCAAGCACTCCTGTTGATAATGCACAAAATCCACTTTTAGATGTATATCTCCGACAATACTCTGAAAGTTAGACGTCAGCAAACCATCTTGCAGATCTAAACCATAGCCCAAAGGAACTAATGGACATCTATATAACGACATCTATCACGTGTATAGGAGTTTGGGATATTCGTGGGCCGGGAACAGTATGAAAGACAACTGAGACAAATCTCAGATTATATAGATAGTATAGTTTTGGTTTAGATGGGGGATTCAGATGTCAACTTTTTGAGAGATAGTTAGAAACCATTTAAAGAGCGTACAATTCTAAGAGGAGTTCAAAGTTTTATTTGATGAAAATGGCTGAGATATCCAAAAACAAAGTAAAACAAAGTGGTCCTGATAAAAGATGGGTTTCACTTTTATTAGGACCTCCTTGTTTTAAGATATCTCAGCCATTTCAAGATCAATTTTCATTAAACAAACTTTAATTCCTTTTAGAATTGCATGCTTTTTCATATTTCACAAGAGGTTGCTCATTATCGCACAAAAAGCTGAATTCATGAAGCACCATCTCAAGCAAAACTTTACCATCCCTTAGAAAGTTCGGGTCTTGCCTGTCTTTTGAATATTCGATAAGGTGACTGAACGTAGTTTCCTATTATTCAATCGGCTCATTCTTTTTGACAGCTCACATTTTGATAATTATTGCACAATGCAACAAAAATCAAAATCCCACACAAGATGCCAGATAAACATCAAAGGTATTTTAGCAGTTACTGCCAGACAAACAATCTCAATCCGATGCCACTGATAATGCTCCCCTATAGTTCTCATCTTTTCTTCAGATGGAAATTCCATCCTGTTATAATATCACTTTATCTTAAACAGAAAAATAGGAGAATTTGGTGAAAACTTGGGGAAACATAGGACACACACAAAAAGTTATGAGAGAGTACGAAAGTTTAGAGTTCGAAAGTACGAAAGTTTAGAGTATGAGAGAGTACGAAAGTTTAGAGAGTACGAAAGCTCTTCATTGCTTTGTACACAAAAGATCACACATTTTCATTTTTTATTGAGAGAAAAAAAAAATTCCTCAGACCTGTTCTTGGCATATGATAAGAGAAATCATTTTTGCATGTCATCCTCAGCGGATGAGTTTTGTGTGTGCCCAAATATTTGAGAAAAATAGAAATAAGCTAAATTGTATGTACAAAAAAAAATAATAATGGAGTGTTGTAAAAACGGAATAGCCAAGTTGTCATACTCTTCAAACTTTAACAGATACCATATTGTTACTGATCAACTTCTCTGTTTTTTCTGTTATACAAAGCAATACAATGTCAGGATGGAAGTTCCCTTTAAATTCCCAACTTTTTGTATATCTTCACGCAACATACGATACAAGCTTCTGACTTATAGGGTAAGAGTTCGCCCTTTCACAGTCGCTTGTCATATTACCTGCAATGTACCAAAAGGGGCGTGGTCTTTCCCTCACGTGACAGTTTCACCTGTTCGATGAATTTAAGGACGACAGACGCATTGCGGGGCACACCCTTGTCCGGCCATTTAACAAAGTGGAAATGATCGACCCTCCGGAACTCTCCTCTCTGTATGGTTGGATGGGTTGTTGAGAGGGCGGGGCGGGGCGGGGCCGGGGGTGGAAGGAGGTGAGGAGAGGAGGAGGGTTAACAGCACTGAACAGACACACACATACACACACAAACAAAACAACCGAGGAGATTAGCAAACATAACCAGATTAGAATATACTATTAATGTTCATATGATGTAAGTGGCTGCGATTAGACAAATGATTTGATAAAATAGGCCAACACTAATTTAATCGAATCCACGTAGTCGTACGTGTATACATGATTTATTATGACGTGTATCTTATTCTACCTTTGTATCTTATTCTACCATGTCTCATGTTGTTAATGTCACTGATCTCAGTGACAGGAAATGGACTGCCACTATTTCGTATCTATTGTTACTCTTACCTACATTGCATAAAATCCTAAGCAAAACCATTGATCTACCATCTGTGATGCTTTGATCTCTGATGATTTCCGAGAGGTTTGCGAATCAACAGTCACTTTGGTAGTCTCAAAGTTCACGCAAACAGGCAAAATATATAATTCGATGATCCAGACATAAACAGCTCGTTACCTCTCACCTTTTCGATGGTGAAAGCTCGTCTGACATCATACACTCCGTGATTTTCCCCATCACAGAACACAGTGATAGTGTCGTATACCACTGAGCTTTCGCAGCCAGGCCAGTACTGCTCGCATTTGGTCTGTTAGTTGAAGTCATCGTATAGGTAACAGTTATGCATAAAACAAGCTTTAAAAAAAGACAAGCAAAACGTTAATAGAAAGGGGGGCTAGAAGGAAAAACAGTAGGCAGTAACCTTGTATTGCTCTATATATATCAAAACATAAATGTCTGTTTGTTTGTTTTATTTTTCTTCAAACACAATTCCATACATAAATCAAGATTCTTTTTCGTAATATCACCTAAAATATCAGTATGCAGATATGTGATAAAAGCGTGTGATAAAGTTGTATATTATAGAGGAATATGTATGTATGTATGTATGAATGTATGTATGTATGTATACACAGTACAGAATTAAGAAAATATTCGATTTTCGATTCAGCCAATAATGTCATTTGGTCCGAACCTTAAAAGTATCTGTAAGCACGTATATCATACGTCACTATTCGGTTTACCTTGCCCTTTTCCACCAGATTGGTCACCATGACAATGGTGTCGATTTTTTCCTGCCAAACCATTCTCCAGAAATCACTGGCAGACGCCACGTTTGGACCTGAAGACAACATGAGAAGTACATCCAAGAACACAAACAAAACTCGAGATAAGTATGTATGAAGAGACCCTGGTCACGATGGTAATGATTCCGAGTGATGAATACAGTTGCTGAAAGTAATGTTGGATGTACCTTTTGATCTCTTCATGGCTGAAAGGAAAAATCATTGTATTGTATAACTGTTGTTTTCAGACACAACTTTGTTGAAAGTAAATGGTAACACAGCTGTGGTGACATAGTTTCTTTTGATGAAAAGCAGAAACAAAGTACTGATATGAAAATCAGAATGAATGTCACTATCAATTCACCATGCATGTCCATCGCGGTCCTTGATTGACAACACATCGTTGCCAATGCTGCTATCTGCCACGTGTTAAGTCAGTGATCATTTTACCATTAAACAATGAGTGGTTCGATGATGTTTCCTTGTTTGATCATTTTTGTCCTTATTCGCTGCAAGTGTAGTATCTCATGTTAACTACAATGAAAGACTCATATTCTTTTTTTAGACACATTTGGTCACATTCCATCGTTTCGGTTAGAGATATATCAAAGGCCTCCAGATCATTTAATTTATAACAGATCCTTCAATTGGCAATGTATCTGGATAAACAAATTTAATGTTTATGTCTCATACCGGCAAACTTTATGTCGTAAATGTAACCAGTTCCATGTAATATTTTTCGATATAAGATATATAGTGAAATTCATTATAGCCAACTTCATCATGACAAGATATTTGACCAAAGACTTTACAAGTTGATAGCATAATCGTATGTGCTGGTTTTTTTAGAATACTTATTATAAAAACTATGGCTATAAGCTATATATCGTCGGTTGAGAATGATAAGGGCGTTAAGTGACCACAAAACCCATAGTGTTGGAGAAGACTTAAAGCCCTTCTCATTCTCAACAGACGATATATTCCGTAAAATATACATTGATATTTCATGCTATATTCATTAAAAGTATGGTAGGCGTTAATCACGCAATCAAATCATTGATCATTTGTAGGATAAACTGAAATTGAGTATAATATTACGTTCAAAAGCAGCCATAATTGCCTGTTTCCGGAAGAACTCTAGTTTCTATAGCCAAGAAGCAACCAATCAGCTGTCAGAAATATAAGTGGTTGTTGTGGGAACCACAGTCATTGCGATTAACAGTGGCATCCTACTTACGAAGATCATGGTAACAAAGAGGCACAGAGTTTAAAAAGGGAACACTATCACGTGACCTACCTTGTGACGCGATGTACGAGCAGCCTTGTGAAAAGCCCTAGGTGGAAACCAAACCACAGAAACACACACTTTGAATACATATTACACATGGACGATACCATAATAGCTATATAATGCTTAAAGGAAGTATGTAGTTCGTGTTGACTTTGTGGTATTGATTCAGGATACCCTCAACATCGCATAATGTGGCCAAATGAATATCTAAGTGCGTGTTTATACTTTTCTTCGGATTGCTTGGATACACCCACAAAAAAAAATAATAAAAGTACCTTCCAAACAAAGATTCTGCCAGTGACATTATCTGTCGATTACTGTTTAAGTATGAATATGATTAACAAAAAACATTGGACTGCATTTTCCCTGGACTGAGCTTGATTTGCATATTTCCATGTTACTTATATGATAAGCATAATGCATTGCAGGAAAATATGCATTGAATTATGCCTGGTCGGGGAAAGTGTATTCAAATATCTTTTGTTTATCCTTTACTTTAGCAGTGATTGACAGATGAAGTCCTAGCAGAATCTTGGTTTCAGTCACAGCATACATTTTTTTGAAACATTCTATGATCAAAATTGACATACTATCATGTGATATATTCGTTTTGCCGTGTGTTCTGCTTTGTTTGTTTCATTTTCCGTCTGAGATGATGGCCGGATAACCCATAAATACAGCTGCACTATACCCCTAGGTTTTTTACCATGTTTATAGAGTCTCGTTAGATGCGAGCATGTTTCCATGTGTGTGCGCGTGTGAAAATGTATGTAAAATTACACCAAAACGGAAGTGTCACTTACATATACGTTGAACATGTATGTAAAATTACACCAAAACGGGAGTGTCACTTACATATACGTTGAACTCCTAATTCAAGTCGATCATTACTAGCACTAGAAAAGGGAAAATGTTTGGAACTACATTACTTCTACTTGTCTGAGCAAGTGTCGGGCACATTGTTCCATTGAGAATAGTGATGTACGCTTTAAAAAGAAATGATTGTTGTTGTAATGTATGAAATAATATGCAAACATTGATATTTCCGTTTTGCTTACAGTCTGAAGTAAGATGACATCTACCATAATATTTTTGATTAATATTCTGAAATATCTTGTTTTTGCAGTTCGTATGCCATTCTTAATTGTGAACTGGCTGAAAAATGAACGTAGCTGACTTCAAAGCTGTTGATTGTACTTAAGCGCCTATTTGCATTTGTATTTATTGTATTTGAACCGTATGTTTTATGTTATAGCTTATTTCATTGATATTGTTTGTAATTTCTTACATTGATATAGCGGATTCTGGGTGCATACACTGGTCGGGGCGAAGGTCTCGGGCCTTTTCCTCGCCTTGCAACCAGCGGTATGCGCTTAGAATCACCAAATTTTTTATATCATGTAATATGACTTTATCCGTGTAGTTTGTCTGTTGAAATTTCAAATGAATAGTATTTCTATTACTACTTCTACTACTACTACTACTACTACTACTACTACTTATTACATCGTATGATAATAATGATGATATAAATAATACTCGCGTGACTATTAAAAAGGATATTATACTCACCGGGATGTGATTTGCGTTGATATAGTCACTATTTGGAATACCGTCGATGAGTTCGAGAACAACTCGAGAATGGTCGTCTGTTTAATGGCAAAACGAGAAATAGAAGATAAAAACATTGTTCTTAATACTCTCTCGCAGACAGCACCTAATGCTAAAAAGGGCAATCGAAAGTGAGATATATCACTTTTCGCTAATACAACGAACTCTGGGATTCTTTCGCGGGATTTAGCAATTAAGACAACAAACAGTTAGGAAATCATCCAAAAAAAATCATTTACGGTATGCATTGTTATATTGCCAAAAGTATTGATGTTTTTCACATCAAGTTACGACATTCGACACTCAATAAATCAAATAAATTCCGTGATTATTATACTCTGAGTAGAAAGATATTATACTAGATCTATTAAGCACATAAGACCCTGCACCGTTCTAGACACCAAGTGGATTCCTAGGTAATTTCGATCGTCGGCTTAGTCACATAATCTCAAAGTATTATTTCATATTACGAAGTGAAGCCGTGATCGAGTATCAGCAACATGAAAAGTTATAGTTTTCCCTTCAACCCTTTTCAAAGATTCTTGAAGAAGTTCCTTTGAAGTTTAGACCCAGTTATGTACTTACATGGCAAGATGTTTTTATATCGATTCTTCTTGACATTGGCCTCTATTTTGGCACAGCGTTGAGTTTTATGCGAGTTATCAGACAGATTCTGAAGGCAAAAGGGGACACGGGAAGAGAATGCAGTCAACCTTTTACTAAACACTTTGAATAGAATTATATTCACAACCATTCACAATACCTAATCATCAATTTATCACAACTCTTTCCTTTGCAAAGTAGCACGTACTGGTGATACAGTGCCGCATATACAAAATTTAACAATATATATATTTATAAATCAGAAGGTGGCAAAACACTTGAAACCATTGAAAGAAAATAAATCAACAGTCATATGCCCGACATAATCACCGAGTATCTATAACTGACGTAAATATATTAAACGATGAAAGAAAATTTTGGATGAAAAAAAAAACCCCACTGTGCTTGCACTTTTAACCCTCAAGTCTTCACAAAGATTATATGTCCTTCTTCAAGGTAAAAACTATAAAAAAAAGTAGAATGGCAATTTGTGTCAGAATTAGCAGCTTTCTGTTTCTAAACCTTGTTTTTATATTCTTTTTTTTGGGGGGGGGGAAGGGGGAGTGGGGTGTTTTCCGGCAAATACAAGTATATTCCATTCACTGATTATGCGTTTGGTTTGATTGATATTGATTTAGTTCATTGTTTGTTGTTAACGATAAATATTTTCATATTAAATGTGTCCTGGTGTAAAAGAAATAAAATAAAACACATTAAGTACATAAGTGTAAAGCTTCGAATAAAAATCTAAAGGCAGTGCTTTATCATACATGGATGGATCATTGCACATTGAGTTAAGAAGATCAATCTTTTGTGGTATTCTTCCTTCTGTAGGAATTGTGTCATGGACACTAGGCATATCTGTCTCGTCAGTTTGAAACTCACTGAAATTCGTTTGCTCAGTCATGCCAGTATTCAAACTAACATCCAATGACTCACACATACACATATACATACAAACATAGTTTGTTGCCTTGTGCGTGAGAGATCAAACTATAGGCGTGAGATGTACACGCACCGACCACTCGTCTTCGAATGAGTTGCTGTCTTTCTTCATTTCCTTGACGTGCTCGACAAACACAGCGACGGGAATGGGAGGGGGAGTCATATTCTCTAGATCACCGTCCGAATTTTCCAGCATCAGTTCGTCGTCGTTTATCGTGTCCCCTCCGTATTGGTAGTCTTCCTCAATCTTTTCCTGGCGTTCCTCCTCCTTGACGAGACCATAATCTGTCACGGGGGACTGTTTCGGTGACGAGAGCAAAATCTCCGCAGACTCTATTGCAACGTCAACTTTGGCAACAAACAAAAAATACAATGCAAGTATAAATAACATATGACGCTCTGTGAAACATGGGTAGAACAGCTTATCCCTCTTTGATGACGGAGTGACTTACCTTAGAAAATTTGTCATGTATAGGCCTATTATGTGCATTGAAAGTGCGTAATTTGATGTAGAATGTGCCTTAATTGCATTTTAATGGGTATCTTTTGTTTGTTATCATTGTTCTCGAGAAGCTGTTAAACAATCCGTCTTTAATTGGTGACTACCACAGAGGATAAATATTGCCCTTATCATCGAGGATCAAGTGGATATAGCTAATGAGTCATTAACACATGATTAAGTTTGCAAAAACTAACTCCAGAAAAGGAAACCCTTCTTAAAAAAACACTCAGAAAAATATTCATGGACTGGTAATACGTGTACCATTTCAGTTCATTATGAAGGTTTTGAGAGGTAATCTTTCCGTTTTGTGGTAACTAATACTATGTGTACACATATTTTTTCTCATATGTAGTGTTTGGGGTTAAGCCTTCCATAGACAACGAAGAGTGTTATTCATTGCGTATTTCTGCATATAGAAGTGACAGCATAGTGGTAGAGTACATCACTGACTGTTTTGGTTTTTTTTTTTCATTCTCATCTATGATGAGTTCTGATAACAAGAGAGAAAAGACCTATTATAATCAGGTTTGTTTATGACTGGAACAAATTTCGTGCTGTGAAGTTATGAGCAAAAGTCTTTCCCTTTCCTTAAAGGTATGTGTGGCATTGCTTCATTATTGCCCTGTTTTATGAAGAGTTATAATTGATTGTATAGTTGATTTCTATTGTAAGTCTCGGTATATGGCAGCTTGTGTAGTAAGGAAATTTATAATCGATTACTTTTTTTTTTTTGGATAAAACGGGGCCCAGGTCTTTGATAAAGGCTCACTTTCATGGAATTCATTAAATTGTGTGAGTTTTTTGCACGCTTTTCAAAAGCCTCTCATTTTTTCTTCTCTCTTTTTTTTTTGTCGTTGTCATTGTCTTTCTTTCTGTTTGTTCTTCCTTTCCTTGATTTCTTTATCACTTGATTGATTACCTTGCTTTATTTCAGTTTGCAGTATTTTTCCTGATTGCATTGTTTTACTTTTAGTGTCATTATGTATTTTCAACTGTTTTAATGCAATTGCATTTTGGTTGGAAATGAAATGAAATGAAATGAATAGCTTGTTTTTCTTTGACGTTCTTCTACGTCCGCTCTACCTTCTATTTTCTCAATTCCTCCCTTCTCCCTCCTCATTCTCCGTTTCATTTCATTCAATTTCATTTTATGTTATTTCAATTTTAATTTCAAACAACAATGCAATAGCAAATAAACATTTCAAAACACATAATTTACACAAAATCAATTCATCTTCTTCTGCTTCCCCACAGCCACACTTTACATGTATCTATTCGACCCAAAAAAAAAATGGTCAGAGCTGCCACAACTTCTGACCGAGACGTCAAAAGGAATGGTCATCCAAGTTGTGTCATGGAGTCATGGAGTTGTGTCACAAAGTTGAATAATACAGAGCTCTGTTTCATGAACTCTGTTTTCGGAACGGTATTCTTCACCAGTCTGCAGTTTCCCATTCACCTTGCCATAAGAATCTAGTTTTTGTATTTGACTATTACATAGACAACAAATAGTGAATGTTCCTCATTCATGAAGTGAAACAAGATTTCACATTAGATGAAAGATGAGACGCTCTATTCACTTACACGTTTCACCTTAGAGTACTTCATATTGCTCACGTCGTGCAAAGTCGTGTAATATTGCACTCGTGGCAACTCATTATGTCCACATAGGCAAACAGCCTTTGTCAGAGGTCCCGAGTCTTATCGACAGATATTTCGTTTACACAACACATTGCACAGAGATGCAATACATATATTATATGTATATATATATATATATATATATATATATATATATATATAACATCATACACATGTATAAGTGCATATATGAATGTATAGATATAGATTGATAATTATACATAACTTATACATATCTACACATATGTATATATCAATATACGTATTTCAGCAGCCCCTCAATTTTCATTTCCATCAAGTCCTTAAAGGGGAAATCCAGTCCAAAAATAAGTTAGTCTGATAAAAAAAGAATAACATTTCACGAGTTCAACGACAAAAGATTGACTGAAAATGGATAAAAAATAAGGAAGTTATGACATTTTGACGTTTTGCTAATTTCTGCAAAACAGTTCTTGTACAGTGGATATGAATATGCAAATGAGTGAGCTGAGCACGTCATTTCCTCACAATTTTCCACTGAACGTGTACAAAAAATGACGAGAATTCAATGTTTCTGTCAATGAAGTCTTTAACATGATGCATTTGAATGAAAAACTGGAAATTTCAAAATTTTATGTACAAACTATAATTAATATGGCAAGTTGTGAATGGGGATGACAATGTCACTTTCCCATTTGCATATTCATATTGACCGTTCAAGAACTGTTTCCTATAAAAAATGGCGAAACTTCGAAATGTCATAACTTCGTTTTTTTTTTCATCCGATTTTGATCAAAATTTTACCGTTGAACTCGTACTTTTTTTATCAGACAAAATATTTTTACTGGATTTCCCCTTTAATGAAATAAGATGTATACCTACTGATCATGTAACACTACAATATATGTTACAAGAATATACCATCATATTGACCTTTGTAACAATAATGATGATAATAATAATAATAATAATGTATTACCAATGTATATTGCTTTGAAATGAAAATAAAACATATATATATATATATATATATATATATATATATATATATATAAGTAAACACTTCGTGCTTACCATTGACTACTTCGCCGTTGACGGAATCGGAGCCATCTCTTCGGTAACGTACTTCAGGGAGTGATTGAGGGGCAGGTCTTCCTGGTTGACGCCGTTGTCGTTGTCTTTTTCGTTTTCTTATCCACCTTTTCAAGTCAACCACAATGAATGAAGACGTTGATGATATGAACTAAAGGTTGCTCTCACTATTCAAGAATGTTATAAGTCTGGATGACCTAGTGTAAAACCGACCAATTATCAAGAGGAAGGAATTATTATCAAGGAATTATGTGTAAACGTGATAAACCGCTTTCCAAGACAGTTAAAAAACACGTTTAAAATGATACATCTCTGATTTGCACTTTGCACCTATTTCTGGACGGGATTGTTTTCTGTTTTATATGCTTTATCATCAAATGAGATTTCATTTCATTTAAGAAAACAAACTAGCAAAATATAGCCAAGACTTTGATAACGTTCAAATAGAATCTGCAGATAGTAAGACGGTGGGATCGAACCCTGATCGTCACATGCGCAAAGTGCACCTGATGATAAAATTATTTTGTACAGCAATAGAAATCTAGCAACTGTTCGATCAATTACAACCAGCTGGAACTCCATCTGTTAAACCCTCTTGGTATAGGTGTTTGCATGAATATATATATATATATATATATATATAACTATACATCTATATACATCTATATAAAATATAAATAATAATGAATAAATAAATATATGAATAATAAAACGAGACGTGTTTTCTTCTTTTTATCTTCATTTTATTTGATCTCTCGGCCCTAGGCCTCAATTAGGATCTATTATTGTAACATACTGAGTACAGAACATGTTAATGCTATTGAAAATATTGTCGATAACAATGTATAATAAATGTCACGCTTATTACATTTATGGCATATATACGTACATGTATACAAATTTATGCAAAAGTATTCATTATAGAAACGTGACACAAATGACTGCAGTTGTTAATCCCATCGTCTGTAAAATAATATATAGATATATATTATTCTTAAGTAACTACATACATGTTGATGATGGGCTGTGTATTAGTTGCATGGCGTACCGTGACAGGTGGATAGTTTGACTGAGGGTGTACCTGAGTGTCGTGTGTTTGTATGTGTATGTATGTGTGTGTGGATGGGAGGGGCTTTGTTGCACAAGCCCTCTGTTTGTTGTTGTTTAAGATCAAACAAAAGCGGATTTTACCAGTAAAGGGCCAATCCAGTTACCACCACGACCAGCAGCACGCAGGCTATTGAAAGGAATGTGACCCCACCATTAGGTTGAGGAGGCCCATTGTCTGATGTAGACTTCGCCGAAGACATTGATGTTGGCATTTCTGTTGACATTGTTGTTTCTTTTGATGTTGGGGAATGATCAGCGTTCTGAAATCATTGGCCAGGGACTCGACTTATCTGTAGGCGAACGAGAGGAAACAAATCTTACCAGAATGCGCACAACTTGTTACATATAGTATGTGATTAATTCTACCGATGATTTTAACTATATGATTAATTCTATCTATAAATAAATGTACAATGGTATATTGATGCATTTGATATGAATATATTCTATTGGTATATTGGTACTGCTGTTGTTTCCCTCCAGTGTGCCACGTCCTGGCTTTTTAGTGGTACACTCTTTTCCGTCGTTATGTTTACTTTTTTTTTCGGTTACCATGAAAAGTGTGCATTGTTTCTTGTTTTTTTTTTTCTTGTTATAATATCATTCGTGCATATACTGATATTGTGTTCGATGAACTTTCCTTATCAGATGAATGAAAGTCAAAATTGACAACTAATTGTACCGCTTTAAATCATGTTTTTTTCTTTGATGGAAATGACTAAACTATTGAGTTGAAATTGATTTGAAAAATTGAAACTCTAGGCGTCAATGTACTCATCTCAATTATCACATTCAGGGTGAAATTCGAAGAACTCAGGCAATAAAAAAGGCACATGGATACTTAAATGCAAAGGAGGGTGCTAAAATGAATTGACCTGTTAATAATAGAAACATTAACAGTCAATTGATTCTATAAAATGCACAGTTCAGTGTGATTCTGTGCCCCATGTTCTTTAGATTGGAAATCCATCTACAACCCCTGTGGAGACGGCCCAGTCCCAAATTAGATTGAGAAAAACGTCGGCTTCTGAATCTGTTAGATCGAGATTTTCAATCCAGTTTCATCTCAATCTGAAGATTATTTAAAGAGAGTTACTAACCACTCCTATTGTTCCCTACTCCTTTCTCCTATTATTATTATCTCACATGAATTCTCGAAAGCGAGAATTACGAAATAAAATAGGTGTCAATGTATGCACTGTGTGAAAAAAAAACGGAGGGACCCACTAAAAAGACAGAGCTTGTAGAGTGTGGGGCCCCTCTTGTATTAAAAGCCCGATGCAAAAATTGAATTGAAAACAACAACAAATCGGCACAAACAGTTTGTCACAAAAACGTTTTGCAGCCCACTAAGAGACAGACGAACAAACAGTTATACATAAAACAAAAACAAACAGAGTAATGAGCATAAAACAGGACTGTAACAGCAACAAGACTACTTGTAGGGAAAAAACTGACTAGACGACACAAGAGGAAACAAGGCTATAGCGTGATGAAGAGGTAACAAAATAGACAGGAATATGCAACAGAGACAACATCCTCGGAGATTTGAGGAAGAAAGAGAAGAAGAAAAAGAAGAAGAAGAAAAGAATATAGAACAAACCCTTCAACTGCGAAGTATAGGTTAAAGAAGATCTTATGGTCAAGGCTTAAGCAATAGTAACAATAATAAAGAGAACGGCAATGCAGATATTGCAGACGAGTAACAAAGTAAGCCTATAAACTAATCTGATTCTGAGAGTCGTCATTATAAGATTGTAAAAGAAAAGATTTTAATCTCCTTTTAAATGAGTATATAGAAGGAGCAGATTTTAAATCATGATTCAGGGAAATCCAATAATTTGGTCCAGTGTAAATAAGTGTATTCTTTGCTAGAATCGTTCGAAGAAGTGGTAAATGAAACTCGTTAGAGCGTCGGGTGGGGTAATTATGGAATGATTGATCTTTTTTGGAACATAGAACGAAAGATAGGTGGGAGTAAACTGTTATCATACATATGCATAAATTGACCTAAATTACATAAAAATAATTCGTTGATTTTTAATAGCTTATAACAGTCAAACAATGCATTTGTATGTGAACGCTAGGAGAATTAGAAATGATACGGAGGGCTTTCTTTTGCAGTAATAACACTCTATTCAGCAGCGTCTGATGAGTATTGCCACAAGCTAAAATTCCATAATTAAGGTAAGGAAGTATCAAAGAGGAGTATAACACTAGTAAGGTCTTTTCATGAATATAGAATTTCAGTCTGTTCATAACACCAATATTGCGAGAAATAATTTTGCAAATATGATCAATATGTATTTTCCAAGAAAGTTTATTATCTACAAAAATACCAAGAAATTTAAAATATGACACACTTTCTAAATCACAATCATTCAGAACTATATCTGAATTCAAAGAATCTACAGTATTGCTGAAAAGCATATATTTTGTTTTTTGAACATTCAATGATAACTTGTTAGCTCTGACCCAGTTGGTCACTTTTTTCAATTCCGTATAAACTTGTTGAACAAGAACATTCAATTCAATTCAATTCAATTCAATTCAATTTTTATTTCCATTTCCATTGAATAAACAGAAAAAAATATATACAATACATTTACAGAACAAATTTATAACAATTTCAAAGAAAACGTACAAGTGGTCACGAGTAACAACAGAATTTCGTTTCTAAGGTATATACCTAATACAAAGATTAGAATGGAAATGGAGGGTCCCACTTAAAAAGCAAAGCTTGTAGGGTATGGGACCCTCAAAAAATACGTACACAAAGTCAAAGAAACCAATGTCAACTGACATGAAATTAACTTAGGAAGGGGAAAAAAAGAAGAAGAAAAAAAAAGAACAAAAAAGGGGGAAATGAGACTATGGTACAACACGCGCCATCGTGGACACAAGCATACTGTACTTCATGATTAAAATGCAATAACAAAACAATACAACGCTCCCTGGTTTGAAATTGCGATTGATTGGGTGCATATGCCGGTATGAATGCATAGGAACGGATATAAGAAAAAAAGAGAAAGAGAATAGACTCACTGTTACTGGTACAATAAAATAAATATCTGAGGTAAACTTATGTTAGACAGATTGTTTTCCTTAAAAGATGATTTCTGTGTGATATCTTAATACTTGTAAAAAAAACAAACAAACAAACAAACAAACGACTTGATTGAGAGAATGAAACCGAAACTGATTTGGTTGTATATCATAAGATTTCAACAGAAAGAATTTTAATTTGTTCTTAAAAGAATTCAAAGTTTGTGCTGTTATTATGTCGTTGGGAAGTGAGTTCCAATACTTAGGCCCCTCGTAGATGAAGGTTTGCTGAGCCAGCAAAGTCCTAAAAAATGATAAATGAAATTCGTTGGATTGCCTTGTAGGATAATTATGAACAGATTGATTTTTTGACAACATTGATTCAAATATATATGGAAGATTGTTTTTATTGTAATTATACATAAATTGTCCTAAATTAAACAAATACAAATCTTTAATTTTAAATATTTTATTTTCAAAAAATAACGGATCAGTATGAGACAAATATGCAGTGTGACATATAATACGCAGTGACTTCTTTTGTAGCAGAAGTAATTTATCCAAAAGAGTTTGATATGTATTTCCCCATACAAGAATACCGTAATTTAAATAAGGCAATATGAGGGATGAATATAATGTAAGCAGGGACGACAAAGGAAGACAAAATTTAATCTTGTTGATTATACCGATGTTTCGAGAAATAATCTTACATATACTATCAATATGAAATTTCCATGAAAGCTTATTATCAACTGTTATTCCCAGAAATTTGATATAAGAAACATTTTCCAGTGGTGTGCCATCAAAAATAATATCAGCAGGTAGTGCCTCAATGGAGTTGCTGAAAAGCATATATTTTGTTTTTTGAAGATTGAGAGATAATTTATTAGCTTTTATCCATTGAGCAACTTTTTCTAATTCAAAATTTAATGTCTTTACTAGGGTAAAAGGATTATTATGCGAAAAAAACAAATTTGAATCATCCGCAAAGAGAATGAAAGAAAGAATATCTGATGATTTACAGAAATCATTCATATAAATAAGAAACAGAAGCGGACCTAATAAACTTCCCTGTGGGACCCCACATTTAACATTTAACATTTGTGAATTGCAACCATTTAAAGAGACATATTGCTTCCTGTTCAAGAGGTAGCTCCTGAACCACTCCAAGACCTTCCCACGGACTCCGTAATGTTGCAGTTTATTAAGTAAAATATCATGATTAATGGTGTCAAAGGCCTTGGAGAAGTCCAGGAACAAACCTATGAGATGTGAAGATTTGTCGATAGCATGTGCTACTTTTTCAACAAATCTCAATAATGCATGTGAGGTGCTATGTTTTTCTCTAAAACCAAACTGAGTATTTGAGAGTATATTATTGAATTTCAAAAAAGTAAGAGTTCTTTTGTAAACAATTTTTTCAAGAATTTTGGACAATGTACATAACAAAGAAATTGGTCTATAATTATTAACATCTAATTTGTCACCTTTTTTAAACAAAGGGATGACTTTTGCTATTTTCATACTTTCAGGAACAATACCATAAAAAAGAGATAAATTGAATATATGAGATAAAGGATCCGCACTTGAAGATATTACCCCCTTCAGCAGAAAATTACTGATGTCATCGTGTCCAGCACTTTTTTTGGAACGAAAATCAGAAACAATATTGATTATCTCCTGACTATATGTTGGACTAAAAAACATTGAGTTTAAATTTGGTGGAACTAAAAATTCAGAAAAATGTTTATTTGAAGATGGAATTTTGCTTGCAAGATTTTCCCCAATGGAAGAAAAGTGATTATTGAGAATATTACAAATATAATGAGGATCTTCATGAATTTTATCATCAGATCTAATTTTAGTAATATTCGACTTGTTATTTGATATATTCATTGCTTGCTTTAAAACTTTCCATGTATTTTGCATATCATGCTTATAAAATTGTAACTGCTTAGTATAATATAATCGATATCGTTAATCGATATCGTTATGAGCAAGAAAACACTGGTATCATCAGCAAAGTGTATAAAAGAAAGTAACTCTGAAACAGAGGAAAAATCATTGATATAAATTATGAATAACAGCGGCCCTAATAGAAGACTTCCCTGTGGAACGCCACACTTAACATCTCTTATAACTGAATTATTATCTTTAATTGAAACAAAATTTTTTCTGTTTAATAGCTAAATAACTCTTGAACCACTCCAAGGCCTTCCCGCGTATTCCATAGTGCGATAACTTATGTAGTAAAATGTTATGATTAATTGTATCGAAGGCCTTGGAGAAGTCCATGAATGTACTAATGAAATGAGAATGGTTATCAGTTGCATTAACAACTTTATCAATAAAATGTGACCCTGCACCACAAAATGAACAAAAAGTCACCAGACATGGATTTTTAGTTAAGGTCAGATTCTGAAAAAACAGACTCTAAGCTTGAAAATGATATATAACTCAATCCAAATGGACTCTCCTTACCTATCTAAATATTGGAAAGAATGAACACACCCTCGATAAGTGTGAACTGAGAAAAGAGGCTCTGAAGAACAGGGCCTATTCAAGCGTTTAATCTTTACCAAGCCGCGCTAGCTGTGCGATGAATGGAACAAATAGCTGGATGATTACCGCCAGAGCAACAACAATGAAGGGATTAACAGATTAAGCTGAAATTGTGCATGCCTTATTAACACATTCTGTTGATAATAAATGCCAACTTTCAAAGCAGTAGAATTATCCCTTCTAAAGTTATTGGAATTGAAAGTGATGAGCATGGACTTAAAAAATGAAAAGACTCTTTGAGAAACACCTAATCACACTATTCCACTAAAAAGTGTTCCGGAAAAGCTGCTGATAACCCAATTTTATTTTCGTTTTATGATCCCAAACTTAAGTATGATGTAGAAGAAGACTTGCTCTTTCAGAAAATATGAAAAAGTCAAGATTGGCTAGGTTGACCTATTTCACCTATTTTCCGCTCTCACATAAAATCAGTGCGTGCGACTCTTTGTTCGTTTTGTGATGCACGGTCACAAATGAAGAACTGCGTGGATGGTACTATGTTTTTCTCGAAAACCAAGTTGGCAATTTGTGAATATTTTGTGCACATAAGAAAAATTGATAATTCTGGTGTAAATTTTTTTTTCTAAAACTTTCGACAATGAAGATGATAAAGAGATTGGACGATAATTGCTGACATCCAGATTATTACATTTCTTAAATATTGGAATTAATTTAGCCAAATTCATTTCATCAGGAAACATACCATTAGAAATTGACAGATTGAAAATGTGAGCCAAGGGATCTGCAACTGATGATATGACACCTTTAAGGATACAATTATCTATATCATCATAACCGGAACTACGTTTGTGTGTTAAAGAGGATTCAATGTCGATAATATTTGTTGGAGTTAAAAAGAATAGAATTGGGGTTACACTGACCTAAAAATTCAGTAAAATTCTGTTCTGTAGCCGGAATACCGTAAGCACGCGTTTCACCTATTTTTGAAAAAAAAAGAATTAAAAACATTTGCAATATCAACAGAGTCATCAATTATTTCACTTCCATACTTCCATAGACTCGCTCTCGGTCAAAACCAATTGCTATTGTTTTAATTGTTTTCTCCTTCTTTTCTGCTTGTGAGAGATCTCTTTCAGCCACGACCACTCTAGTGCATTAATGTTTGATCTCATTATATGATAATTAGCGTCATCCCTGCTGATAGAACACAGGTTCCCAGTGTGAAACATGAAGTGAAACACAGTGTGATTCACTGTGTGAACACATTGTGAACACGGTGTGATGTCTTTTCACACTGTTATATAGAGTCAAGCGTTAACATTGTGAACACATTGTGGATCATCAAGTCACAGTGTGAACAGAACATACTATGTGAACACTATGAAAAAAAAAACCCTCACAACTATGTGAAATCACCTTTACTGTTAGATTCGAGCGTTTTCGCATACTAGTAGTCGACTATGTGAACACATTGTAAAGACACTGTGGGACTATATTATGTTCCCTCCAGCATGAATTATTGTTGCAATTAACACCATTACTATCGAACTCATTAATACACAATACGTACTGTCATTATCACTACAGTAATAGATCATTTATCATAATATATCATCTTTATGGGCATTTTCCAACTAGATAACAAATTGTATAAGCATTCATGTATGGAAATACCCACACAATCGCGTGGTTCTCCTTGGAGCTATGATGTTACTTTGCTGGATCTGTGGTAAAAACGACTTTTCAAATCTATTCAATTTAGATACATTGTAGTACAATTATTGATTCTAAGTTCTTATCCGTTGTAAAACTTGAGAAATTTTCTTTTTGTGAAAAATAATAATTTATCATTATAACTACAGATTATTTCAGTACTCTGTATTATCGTAAATTATCACTGAATGTACAGGTATACTATACATTCATCAAGGACATATCAATTACCGCAAACACTTCTGTCTTTAATCAGTGTTTACAACAGGGAGATGTGAAACACAACACACATTTTGATTCTTATACTTCAGGCACATAAACACACAAGCAAACCCACGTGCACTCATGCACAAATTACACTCACACAAACACACGTGAAATCATTACACGTTGCACGGACCAAGAGTAACATGCACTTCACTCACGTTCTCACTTCTATTGAGTCCCTTTTTTATATTCCCCTTTTTCCTCAGCTGTCTGTATGTTTTGATATGTTTAGAGTTTTGATATATTGTTTATGTCATTTGCGTTCATGAGTCCTCATCAAGAACAAGCAATAGCTTATAATGAAGATATGCATTTCTCATCTTGTCAATTGTAACTTTATTGCAGTATCACACCCCTCTTTTTTAGGATTATGAAATGATGTGTTTTAAATCAATTGATCTATGCTATGCTATGTGATTGTCGTAACGCTCATTTTACTCTGTATCAAAATGTGTACGTTTTAATTTTTATTTGAAAAAAAAAATATGCCTCAATAAGAACACAATCAAGTCAAGATCAAGCATACATATTTGCGAAAGAGCTCCAGGGTGATAGTGTCATCAAGATTATCTGATCGCTCTGTATAATCATATAGAAAAAAAAATACGTTCCTAGAGATAAAATACAGCTTTAACCAATATAAACGACATCATCTTCAATATGTTATTATTGCTGTTATACATGTAACCCAATACAAATCTGGGTGAGCAGGACAGAATCTATTCTTCTCGAATTCATGTTAAAGGCATGATTTACCACTTGCAGATGAAACAAAAATCCGGCATTAGTGCTTCAAAATAGATCTAAAAATTAATGTGAGTTAGGGATAGAAGCATCCAATGTAAAAATTTGAACCGATATCACCGATGTTAAGTATTGTTAAACATACAAAATGTGAACAATAGTTATAATAAAAATATTTCCAGACTAAACCGTTTACAGTTGTTACATGGTAGTATGTTTTGTGACACAACTGACCTACACTTATACACCAAATGTGATATCATTAACATTTTTGTAATCACTGCTCCCAAGGATAAACAGGGCCTGTAAAAGGGGGGAAATATCAGTGAAAATTAGCGTGCAAAGCTGAAGGTGAATTATGAGGTAATGAAATAATAACCTTTTGACTTGATATAGGATGACAGTGATCAAAGGCACTATTCCACATAAACACGAAAATGCCCAGAAAAAAAAAAAATCGTATTTTGCTCTCTAATTTCCCGCACTGCATCACTTTGTTTTCATTTGTTATTGTATTTGGAGAAATTACCGCAAGAAAATGCAGAAATAAACCAAACTAAACTTCAAATTTTAACTCACATTAAACTCACTGTTTAATGTGAGTTAAAAACGCAATAAGAATACATGCGGTATAAAACATGGGCTATGCATCCACACAAGAATGTACATTTGCGGTGGTTCTCACGTGCTGCAAGGCGATAGACATGTTGTTTCTGTATGATATGCCATTATTCAGTGTTACAATTACGTATTCTTGAGAACGTAATAACGAGCGAATCATTCAACACGTACTTATCAAGTAAAAAAACCCATTAATGAAAAAAAAATCGGTATTCCAGGCAAGCTTTGTTTATGCAGTTTGTATACATGCAATAGTACATTAGCTTCGTTTTGGTATATCTGTACAAGATTTTTGTGTTGTAGATTCGTGTGGTGGCATTAAGCATTACATGCTTTTATGCAAGTCTAGTTTCTTTCTAAGATTTTACATTGCTGTCGAATAGAGATTGAGAGCTTTTTTAGAACAGACAACACATCGCTGGTTTTAATGTATACTGTCTTTATTTTTACTGGTGCGTAGTATAACGTAAATATTGAATAGACTTGCAATATAGCGTGTTTTAACAGCGAGGGTAGCCGTTTACAGTGTTTCCAAAGCCGTAGACTGCTTTTTACACAACTGACCTGCGTATGGGTACCGCCGCTAAAATCCGCGTCCTGTAGCTCTTCCGTCCTGAAAAGATAGCTCTCTACACAGTATCGACCCGACGATTTGGAAGCAATAGTAGTCAGTAGTAGTCATCGACGTACACGTGTCATGAAAACGCACAAACACGGAATTTATAAACTTGATATTTTTTTCCAATGTAATCGCTGCTTTTTCTCTCTTCACAGAAATCGTAGCTGTGCTGTAAATATTTCATTTGCATGTGTTTTTGGAGCAAAATCGGATTTTCAGATAAAACTTCCTTAGAATGGAAGTCCAATTTAGGGGCGTTTGGAGTCGGTCCCCTTGATATTAGAAAGGGCTAAATTCGACGTGCTTTTCCCGTGAGGCGTACTGGCGCTGTGGCATGTGGATACGACCCGAGTTCTATTCCCGCATAGCATAGTGCTTACGTCCTTCGACAAGATGTTTTTACCCACCATGTCCCTCTCGACCCAGGTGTATAAACGGGTACCTTGCAACGCTAGGGTAATAATAATGGCAGGGCCCTCTGGTAGAGCAGTGGCAACACTGAAGAGGCTACCCTCGATAAATAAGACCTCATTATTATCATTATCATACTATTGAAGTTGTGAAGTATCATAATTATATTTTTTGGTCATTGAAGGAGATTAAGGGCTATTACCTGCGAACATTTTTGAAATGATGAAGGGAAACATGATGCTCGCTTCGCGGATTTTTTTTTTTCTTTTAACAAGAATATTACACCTCCCGCGTTACAAACATTAAATTGGGTCCCGTGTGTGTGAGAGACACTACTCATGCACGTAAAAGATTCTGATTCACTCATTCATCGCAAAGAGCAGGTATGCATAACCTGACATTCTTGACATACAGGGCACTGGACTGTATTTGCCATGTTTGTTGCCATCTCTTTTTGGTCAATACTTTGATACTTTTGATTTTACAAGACCAACAACACTAAACTGAATGATTTTCTTTTACCCGCTGAGGAGGTAAACATCTGCTATAGTGATTTAAGCAAAGAGAAATATTCTGCATTATGAATACAATAATGTGTCGTAATTCCTTGGAATACATTTTCTTTTTTGTTTCAAAACTCTATATGAGTAGCACTGGCGAAGCCAGGGGGGGGGGGGCGATGGGGGCGGTCGCCCCCCCCCCCCCCCCTAAGATTTGGACCGGGGATTTGGGAGGCGGAAAAAAAAATGCGTGTATACTGTATGCATGCACATGAAGCGGGTCTCCTTTGCAACCTTTCATCAAATAAGATATTTTTTTTTCAATATTTCACTCAAAGTGTGCACCAGATCGTTGAATTTCAATTCAAAATATGCAAAATCTCTCGTGCTTGGGAGGGGGTATCCCCCTCCCAAACCCTCCCCCTCTGTGACTCTTTCCCTAGCTAAGTTATACACTTATTATGAATAATTCTGAGTGCACAAGACTTATCACTTATATTCCGAAAACTCAAGGTTCCCTCGTGTATAAGGGGAATTTCCCCTTTTAATCGACCCTTTCCTCCCTCAGCCCCCCCCCCATCTGTTTTTTTTTTTTTTTTGGTTTTTTTTTTTTTGGTGATTTCCCAAATGTTGATTCCATCAAATATGCGTATACGAGATATCACAATTTCAACCTTAAAAAGGCAAAAGCTCCATCGGAAGGGAAGGGTGGAGATAACACTCGCCCACGCTTTCTCCCTGCTCGTCCCCCCCCCCCCCCCCCCGCCATGCATAGAAGTAGACTGTGGCTATACCCAGATCGCTTTATTTCAATTCTAAAAACGCAAAAGCTCCACGAGCGGGAGGGGGAATCCCCCTTCCCCTAAGCTCTACCTCACTAGACTTTATACATACACACAGATGGTGCACATTCGGAATAAGAGCTAAATTCCGTGATTTTAACACTTCGATGAAAAAGTACCGAAAATTTGCACCAGATCGCTGAATTTCAGGTCTGAAAACGCAAAATCACCTTCGTGTGGCAGGGGATATGCCCCTATATCTACACCTTCGTGTGCATGCTTTTTCTGTTTGATTGCTGAACAGACAGCGTTCATGATATTCAGTGTAAGAATTAATACAAGAAGACTAGTGTATTTAAATTATACCATTTTATAGGCAAATTGTTCAATAATAATCTACGCTAAAATATACTGCAACCTTAAACAAGTGGGACTGTTTCAACTCGTTAAAACACGCAATAACATGTATCAAATTGCACGATTTGCAATATCAAAATGCAAAAAGTTCTCACCGTGGGAGGGGGGACATCCCCCTCCAACACCCTCCCCTCCCCCCCCCCCCCCCCTCGCTCGCTCCACTCGCTCGGGTTCAGTCGCGTTCATGATATTCAGTGAAAAGAATTAATACAAGAAGTGTATTTAAATTATATCATTTTATAGGCAAATTGTTCAATAAATTAATAATCTACACTAAAATATACTGCAACCTTAAACAAGTGGCACTGTTTCAACTCGTTAAAATACGCAAAAACAAGCATCAAATTGCACCATTTGCAACATCAAAATCCAAAAAGTTCTCACCGTGGGAGGGGGGACACCCCCCTCCCACACCCTCCCCTCCCCCCCCCCCCCCCCCTCGCTCGCTCCACTCGCTCGGGTTCAGTCGCGTTCATGATATTCAGTGAAAAGAATTAATACAAGAAGTGTATTTTAATTATATCATTTTATAGACAAATTGTTCAATAATAATCTACACTAAAATATACTGCTATATACCTTAAACAGGTGGGACTGTTTCACGTCGATAAAACGCGCAAAAACATGCATCAAATTGCACCATTTGCAACATCAAAATGCAAAAAGTTCTTACCGTGGGAGGGGGGACACCCCCCCCCCTCCCACACCCTCCCCTCCCCCCTCGCTCGCTCCGCTCGCTCGGGTTCAGTCGCGTTCATGATATTCAGTGAAAAGAATTAATACAAGAAGTGTAGGGATACCTATTTGAATTATATCATTTTATAGGCAAATTGTTCAATAAATTAATAATCTACACTAAAATATACTGCAAACTTAAACAAGTGGCACTGTTTCAACTCGTTAAAATACGCAAAAACATGCATCAAATTGCACCATTTGCAACATCAAAATCCAAAAAGTTCTAACAGTGGGAGGGGGGACACCCCCCTCCCACACCCTCCCCCCCCCCCTCGCTCGCTCCACTCGCTCGGGTTCAGTCGCGTTCATGATATTCAGTGAAAAGAATTAATACAAGAAGTGTATCTAAATTATACCCTTTTATAGGCAAATTGTTCAATAATAATCTACATCAAAATAAACTGCTACCATAAACAAGTGGGACTGTTTCACGTCGATAAAACGCGCAAAAACATGCATCAAATTGCACCATTTACAACATCAAAATGCAAAAAGTTCTTACCGTGGGAGGGGGGAAACCCCCCTCCCACACCATCCCCCCCCCCCCCCCCCCTCGCTCGCTCCGCTCGCTCGGGCTCGGTCGCTTCGCTCCCTCGCATACTAACCGCCCCCCCCCCCCTAAGATTCAATCCTGGCTACGCCCTTGATGAGTAGCAACATCAGACCTAAACCTGTATGCACGCATGTATATACTATACAGTATGTATGTTTGCACACACACATACATACTTATTATATATATGTATGTGATGTGTGGGTGTGTGTGAGTGTGATATCTTCTTCTGAAGGCATATTGGTTGCATGTCACTTGAACACTATATAGATTGATAATAGTGACGCAATCAAAATTTGAATAAGTATGTCGTTTGCATTACAAAAAAAAAGAAACGTCTGCTATTCATAAATAGATGGAGTATACATTTTGGCTAGTCTGTTATTTTGCACAATCAACAAACTTCCATCAGATCAGATTAATGTGCAGCCACAGAAGATACTTCGTCTGTATGTTAATGCACGGCATATTCCTATTAATCAACTCACGCGAGACTGAGATGCGTGCATGTAATCCATTTGGTTCCAGTTTGTATCGATCACAGCGGATGTCGCTATAGAAAGTGCTTAAGAATATTTCATCGTGCCTCTCGGTTTCCATCTGACACTTCCGTGAAGTTGAAGCTGGGTAAAATGTATAAGTTATAAACACAGACACCATGTCCATTGATTCACCTCGGAGCAAGCTACACATTTTGTCCTTAAGGAAGGTCATGAGGTCATTTAACTGTCATAATAATGATATGCAGGTACGCCAAAAATAATAATGATAATAAAATAACATTTTAACATCAACAATAATTAGATAACACACACGCACACACACACATCTATATAGACTCACTTGGTTAAACAATAGCTTGTTGATTCTTTCTCGCTTATGACGACTCATAAAGTACATTCACATTTAAACTTATCATATCGCATGCCAGTATGTTTACGGTTGTTTAAGAATTGCATGATCGTCGAATGTCACTATATTTACGCCTGCACAAGAACACCTCCCAAAGTAGGGAAACGTTCTGATCAAAGGGGACAAAATATATATTTTTTTCTGTCACAAATCCAGCAACCGTCTTATGATATTCATTTGCTACCAAAATATCTCACAAAAAATATGATATACAATACTACAGGTTTGTTGCCGACCGCTCTACAAGATTTTTGTGCTTTGAACTATAGGGCCTACTACACATTACGCAATACGATGTTATGAAATTGAAGATAATCCTGATATACCATCTAAAATGTTAAATGGAAGGACTATGAATAGCTTTCGTACCAAAAATTTGGTCATGTTACTTACCTCAACTTTGCACTCGACAGAACATTTCCTCTTTGTATCCCACTGTATGATACTGGTAACATTAAGCTTATCAAGAGATTAAGTGAACCATGATCTGACTATCAGTAATCATATATTGGAGACGTTGTAATTCAGAATGGCGAAAGATAGAATAAATAGTCATACTACTTGCTTCCTTGAATTTGTTTACGAATGTACGAAACGTGAATAATCCGGGCGGTCTCCCAAATCCCTGCCAACGCATGCACTATACTAGCGGAGATGCTGCGCTGCGTCTGACTGGTTCACTATAAAGGCGGGTTCGACGCTACAGCTAATAAAGCGAGACGCCACGAGCAGCAGCACCCGGTGGGGGCGTTGCAGGCCATGCTGGATCCAGAATAAAGGTTTAACTAACGAGATTATTTCTGAAATTGAGATTGCATGTTATATAGGCAATTTGAATTTGGCACCTGCAAAATAAAGGTAACAGGAGATATAAACTTAAAGTAACCGCGCTTCGCGCAATTTGCGACATGGGTGATTACTCACTATTTCATAATCATTCGATACGTGTATTACAATTAAGCTAAAAGCAAAGAAGCAATGACAATACCGAGCTAGCAGTAGTTGATAGGAATTGGGAGGGACATAGTGTTTGGAAGAGACTTTGTTAATACACAGCAAAAATATAACTAACTCAGAAGATATTCATAATTAAACGTTTTGATCGTGATTTACGTTAGGGGACAGAAAGGTCACTAAAATACACAGACCAATGTTCATGCAAAGCAAAGAAAAGCAGCAAACTGTTTGTCGTCAGCATTTGAGTGGTGCGACAAAATAATACTCGGAATTTTTAGACCTGCCGCCCGCATATGCAGATCGGGTCCGCCGTGCACAAGTATATCAGATTTCGCGTTATTCACACACTGCGTTTTCCTTTTCCCACTAAAGCCGCGGCCCTGGTTAGGGTTTGCAAGCCTTGAAGATATCGAAAACAAACATATCTCATATGGTAAACAGTTGGTATCAGGATGAGCAACCTCGCGCTGCAAAAAGTCCGGTGTTTGATATGAAACACCGAGCTGGTGTTAAATTTTCGGTGCTCATTTGTGGTGTTAGATCAACACCTCAGGGTGTCACTTCAAAATATAAAATTGTTTTTTGAATAGTATCTTAGTTAGGCCACCCCTACTGTTTTTCTTGTTGATTTTGAACTTCAACAAGACGATCAAGAATTTTCCGATAAAGTACTTGATTTTAAAAAAAAAAATGGGAACACATTTACACCACAGTAAAACCAGTTGGTGTGGTCTCCTATTGAAGCTGGGCGGGTGTTATACCATTGACATTAACACCAGCCATTTCAAATCAACACCATGCGGTGTCATTGTTGAATTAACACCAGCGCAGTGTTAAAAATATCACCAGCGGCAGTGTCAAATTAACACCACGAAGTGCCAGATGAACACTTTCCAACACCATCACAACATACTTTCTACACCTGTGGGTATGGTCCTCTATTGACACTTGATCGGTGTTAGATTTAACACCCGTGGTGTGAAATCGAACACCGATGTTTTTGCAGTGCATGGATTAAGCAACCTCATGGCTCTAAAAGAAGAAGTGAGAGAGAACGTTAGACCTGTTTATTTAAAGACTGAATGTTGTTTATATTCTTTGGGAATTTAAGCGACAAACCACCTACTATCGAGATGAAAATAACTTGTGCATGTTTGTTCACAAGAGTTTCATTTCATTATGATGATTTTGGTTGTTGACTTTGTAGTCCTTCCCCACCCCTCGGAGTAAAAAAAAAAACCAACAACAACAGTAATTATTGTCAGGTTATTACAACAAACAATGATGGAGGATACAACCTTTTTTTTTTTTCATTTTATGTCACAAAATGTCATATAGTGAAGACTGATTGTTCAAAACGGAATTCGTTAGACGATGACATCAATGCCGTGACAACTTGTTGCCCTTGGTCATTATAATTATATGTCATATAGTTTATGTCTGGCTATGATAAAACCCCTTACCTGTCTGGTCGCTGTCTGGTTTACCTGATGAATACGTAATAAGTACTCAATCACGCTCAATAAGCACTTAATGCATATCTAATACAAACTTAGTGTATAAACAACCATTTCATAACATGGGGCTAAATTTCACTTCATTTATAGGGGATTCGTTGTTTTTTAACCCTAAAACGGCGTGGGGAGGGGAGGGAGTTGAATCAATCCGCCGCGCGAAATGGTCGGATCACGCCGCTCGCTGGAGGGGGGGGGGGGGGGGGGGGGGGGGGGGAGGCGGGACGGTGATTCAACCCTCCCCCGGCCACAGAACAGAAAGAAAAAAAGTTAAGTCTGAAAATAAAAGCAGCGGGAAGGACGTTTAGACCATGCTTCCTCTAAAATGCAGCAATATAAAGATTTCTTCTATGTTTGATTTGATGTGATTTGATTTGATTTTCAAATTTTAATAATAACTAGAGAAGCACTCTGAGAGCGCAGACCTCCACCAAGCATGCAGCTCATTTCCACCACTGATCTTGTTCTTCCATAGAGATATCAGTGATTTCCACCCATACGTACTTATAGCATTGTGTGCTGACAGTAATGACAGTAATTTATTCTAATGTCACCACATTAGGGTATTGGAGAACGCAATTTCAACATATCAACATGAAACATATTTACACTTTGATGCATATTTTTAACACTTATTTACACTATTACACTATTACACACATTGACCATTGACACTTAATCCAGTATGAAACTTATTACCGTATGATGAAACATATTTACGCTGAAGTATAAAAACATATTTACACATAGAGGAAAAAATATGTGTATTAAAGATCAATTCTTAAAGCCTTATAGATAAGAAATAATGTGAAATTATTTGGCATATTAATACATCTAAAGGTGAACTTTAATAGTAATACAGTGATGCGCAACAAGGCACCAGCATGCAGCCACAGGATACAAAAATTAACAAAAATTGTAAAATTTTGTACATCATATATACGACAAAGTAGTAAAAAAAACAACAACAATTGCTTGATGATTAGTCAAGCTATTTCAATTAATTACATGAGTATAGAAGATTGAAAGCGAAGCATTATGGTATTGCAATATTTAGCCAGATTTAAAAGTGTGCCTAAGTTGGTTGTGTTAAATGATGATTAAAGTCGCCCGATTTCCCAATATAGAAATCTTTTGTTACGTCATAAACTTCCACCTACGCGCAGCCTGAACTCACAAGTTCATTGACCCTACCTGCCAAAATATTCAAAAATCCATCATAAATTCAAAAAAAAAAATAAAAATCGGATCAATACCACATTTTTTTTCATCTGTCACTTGTATCATTCTAAACCTTTCCTGCAAGTTTCATCCAAATCCGCTAACTACTTTTTGAGTTATTTTGCACACGGACAAACAAACAAACAGTCAAACAAACAAACCAACGGTAACGAAAACATAACCTCCTCCCCTGGCGGAGGCATAAACTTATAATGCAAACAGTGAAACAGAATATGATACGAGCATTGCATTAGCTGACGTAGACTCGCCTCTGACAAGAATATCAAAGTGAAACAGTATTCTATACAGCAGCTCGCGTTGCTGCACTTACACACTATCATGATGTACTATAGCAAACGGTGGTAAAATAACCAATCATGTATCTTCAGTGCTAATTTCCCGACATGAATGACGAGTATATAATTTCATGTTACATTCCCACGTCGTTGTTTCCATTGTCTGTGTGATACTGCCTGCAAACATAATAGCCCTCTAATTACACGACCTTCCTGTGAGAATTGCTTCGCTTGTTAGGACTGGAAAGTTTGCAAAGTCTCAAGTTCTTGCCGTATGAACTTTCAAAATTCAATGGAAATGCTGCATCTTGAATCCTTCAACAAAATGGGTGTCATCGAGAGTAAAACGAGTAATATGATCAGTATTCTCATAGCTTGGAAAACGATAATTGCGCAGATAATTGCAAGATAATGAGTCATATCGTATTGCAGAGACACAATGAGCTAAAAGCCCGTGTCATCCACCACCTCTTTAAAGTTCGTTTTGATCACGAGTTTGCTTGCTGATGGCAAATAGCATTCACGTCAGAGTATAACCTAGGTCTCATACAATGTCATGATGATAATAGTATGGCCTAATCTTATTCCACAGAGAGGTTTGCTAATGGTTTAGAATACTAAGGAAAATACAAGAGAATCCGCAAAAATACGTAGAAGATCAAATGGATTTCAGGATTGGTATTCAGGTAAACCAGCTGATATTACTTCAACTCTTTCATTTTCCAGGATTTCTTTTTCCCTCAAAAGTCCTTGCATTGGTTGTAAAAGGCTGTAAGCATTTGGTAAGGTTGTGCAAGTATTCCATATATCTCTAAAGGATAACAAAGTTAATGACAAAGTAAACATCAAGTAAAAAGAAAAAAATAATAATTTAACAACTTGTTTTCACTATTAAAAAGAAAATCAAAAAGATACCCAAATGCATAAACATCAAAGGTGCTTAATCACAAACGAACTCAAATAATACAATGTATATTAGTTTAAGGAGTGAGAAATTGCTATTCCACGCAATATAAAGTTGGTAGCGCATTTCCATTCATTATTGTAATTTCAACATTTAGAATGTATACGTTGGTTATGATAAAAAGTGTGTCATCTCATATTAAGTCATTCCATCTTGATGTTAACTTTTTTATTTTCGTGAGAGATGGCAAATTGTTCCAATATCCGTTAGCTCTGCTTAGAAAGTTTGTCTGATACGTGTTCTTAATACTACTGTATACGCCTGTTTTATCATTAGGTAAGAGTAACAGACGAAGTGGATAGGGTTATTTGCTGTTCTTGGATGTTTAAAGGGTGTGTACAGTTCTGGTCGAGGTGAGGATTTAGCTTTTAACATTTTGCGAGATATTCAGAAACCACTCTATGAGATGTCAATGAGGATGCAATTCTAAAGGGTATCAAAAGTTTATTTGATGAAAATTGGTTTTGAACAGTGACTGAGATATCCAAAAACAAGGTGAAACAAGGAGATCCTAATAAAGTTGTGGCCTGTCGCCTTTTATTATTATCACTTTTTTGGATATCTCAGCCATTTCAAAACTAATTTTCATCAAATAAACGTTGAATCCTTCTTAAAATTACATTCTCTTTCATATTTCATAAGAGGGTTCTCATTATCTCACCTAGGAATTTTCAAGACATGACTCCCCACCTCAACCAGTAAAGTGCAGTTTTCTTCTTCTTTTGTCTGTCTTCCAGCGAGGCCAGTATGTAATGTAGGCCTATAGGGGAAAGATCGCTTCGTATAACCAACCCTCATTGCCGAGTCTGGGACTGGCGTTGTGTACGGGCCAGAGGCAGAGAGGGGCGTCGCGTGTTCGAGGGACTGGCCTTCTGAAAAACTTGCGCAGATGGGTGCATTCAATATGCTTTGAGGCCATAGTGCTTCTGCTTGCGGTAAAAAGATGAAACAAGGAAAAAGATGAACACGGCTGCTGGTGTGCTTAACATGATGTCAACTTGGCTGTCTCATATCTGATCTGCCTGTACATGTGAGTAGACGCCGGTACAGTGTCGAACAGTGAGACGGTCTCCTTCTGGAATTACAGGCGCTGGGGCCTGGATACTTTCTTTCAAAAACATTAATATATATGAAGTGGTTATTGTTGTCTCACCACTTACCATTTTGGTTTGCTATTTTTGTTTGTAGACCCTCTCTCTTCTATATGCTTTGAATAGCCGTGGAATGGGATGATTCCGTAAAATTGCGGGCCGCGTCTCAACTCAGCGTAAAGTATTTACAGATTCACGGTAACACGTTGTATGTGTGCTGACGCAGTCTTTTGTGATGTCAGTATCGTCACTTTCGGCAGAAACACCACATTCAGGATCCATGGTGGCTCTGATCGGTTATACTACTCTCAACATGCTGGAGCGCTCAAGAGATATGTAAACCTCTAGTCTTCATCGTTCGAGATGTCCATGTCAATCAGCTTAATGATAGTTACCTGTCGTGTTGTTTGACTGTGTGACTATAGACCTTGTAGACTGTGCGCACTTGTACTTTAACAGTACAGCACCTTCGGTATTATTACTTCCCCAATTTACAGCTATTTTGAATCGTATAGAGTTAAAACGGGAGAAGTCGAATTTAATTACGTCATGTCAATTCTGTGAGTTTTCTCCGTTTACGCTACATTCCTTCATTCCACCTTTGGCTAAGCTGTATGGCCACATTTTTTCTGTTTTTGTTTTGTTTTGTTTTGTTCTGTTTGTTTGCTTGTTTGTTTGTTTTTGTTGTTGTTTGTTTGTTTGTTTGTTTGGTTGTTGTTTTTTTTTTTTTTTTTTTTTTTGGTTTTGGTTTTGGTTTTGGCAGTGCGCACGTTTGCGTCCTACCATGTGTGTGCTCTGTCCAGTGATTATTCTGGTAAAATCGATTAACTTGATCCCTTAGTGGATTGTGTCATAAGTTTTCACTCTTTGATTAGATTAGCGGACTTCTTTGTTCCCTTTGGACTGTTGCCTATTTAAATCATACCACCGAAAGGGATTCCTTAGATTTTATGCCCTTCATTGTCACATTGAACTGGTGATGAACTACCCACTTTTCAACAAGTCTGAAACTACTTCTATTGTGATGACATTCTTTTTCTCTAATAACGAAGTCTCAGGTCTGCTGGAAGTCATACATCAGGATATACTCTCATACCTTTTCAGACGATTTTCACTTTTATGTTTGCAGAGAAAACACATGACGATCCCCTTATAATGTCTCACTCTCGGATCGTGTGTACGAGGGTGTTTTCAAAACTATTGAGATATGTGATTTATCATTTTGAAGTAGACCTCCAACAAGGAAGTAACAAAACAATCGGTAAGGACTTGATTACAAGGACGAGTTCATCACATCAACCAACAGCCTATATTATTAAAATGAAAGTTTTCTTTCTTAAATCTCTTACCATGCTTCTTCTCGCGATATAGATAAAACTTTGACGAACTGCAGTGGCATGCACCCTCATTAGAATTTGGATGATACTAGTATTTAGTTATATAGATATTGCGTTTTGAGTGATCCACATTTTACAAGTCCTGCTTTTCAGTGGACCATTCTTTTTCCATAGATCGCCATTCTGTTAATCTTGCAAAGTTCGTATTGCTGTTCTTGGCTATTCAACTTAACAATATTGTACATATATATTTATGATTACTTTACTATTCACACAGCATCACATATTTGGACAATCTTAATTTGTGTAAGGAATTTGCTTTGTAATTTGTTTCATTTTCTGTTGGATGGAAATAAATGATAATTGAAAAATTGAAAAAAGGACAGTGAAGTATGAGCATGGTATCCACATTTTTACAACATGAAGACAAATATTTGGGTCGAATTCTACCTGATTGCATGATATTTCATGGCCTCTTGTAGACTTTAATCACCTTGAAGGGAGTAATAGAAATACAGGGTATGCAACTTCCATGATAGATATAATGGATTAAAATGTAAAGTGTTGCCATTTTAGGGATACGCAAAGTATAGCCCCTTGTTGAAAAGGGTGCACGTCAGGATCTATATAGACACCCACGAGTCATACACGTCCACGGGTCATTCAAACCATGAGTCATACAACCCACTTGTAATGTTCAGGAGTTCAACATCAAGTAATAGAGGCCTACGAGCTATACAGTCCAAGAGTTAGACACTAGGTCTGGTTTGTCCATTATCTATAGTTCGTGGGCCTATTTCATACTTGAGTTTCTAGCTCTGGGACCAATTTTACTAGGTGTCCAGCTCGCTGGCTGTGTGACTCGAGGGTGTATGACTCATGGACCTTCAACGTCTAGCTCTTTGGTTGTATGACTCGACTGTGTCCACCTTGTATAGGATGACCCCGTCAAAAATAAGAGTCCTGATATGTTTCTCTACGTTTACTTATCCGCCAAAACAGGATACTCCATAGTAACAACATTCGTCATAACATGCCTACTTTGCGGTAGACAATGCTTTACAATAATATCGGTCATTCCTGCGCAAAATAGAAATAAAAGACAAAAGAAAATGCACCACAAGCATATAAAGTATTGTTCTGTGTCAAATTTTCGGTAGCTATTTTGAAACTAGGTCTTGAAATTAGGTGAGGAGAGTAGCATATGACCCCATTTCATCCATTATAATACCATGCAATATGAACATCCAGTAAAAGTTTATGTCGGATAAATTGATGAGATGAGTGCGTGTTGGGTGTTACACAAGAAAACCCTTAGAAGTCAATGGCACTTGGATACATTAATAACCAAATAACAAATCTAGCTCCTCATAGGCCCATTTCAAAGAAGGTACTTGAAACTAAAGCTGTTGAGAAAACAGAAAATTATCAAAATATTTGAATTAATTCTAATGATATCTTCAATTTTAATTGTTCTCCGATTGATGATGACACTGTTAAAAATGAAAATGGTGTTTATCTGTTTTTGTATTCAAATTCTTCTTGCCTGTAGTGTCATTCCATACGATCTGGAAATATATGGACTTTTTTTTTTCTTTTCTAATCAGACATTTAGACCAAAATACATGTTGGTTCAGTTTTCTCGTTATAGTTAGTACTCAGTTAATAGACTTCTAGAGCAGTTCAAGCATCAATTCAATTTTTCGGCCGCATGCAAGATTATGGACAATAGAAACGCCACGGGACACCACAATAAGCCTGCCAGCGAGCTGCGTTTCTGACAATGATGTGATATATGGTTTTTAAAAAAAAGTACACATATTCCTAATAATATTCATTCCCCATTTAGGACATACTGCAGCAGTGACGATGGAAACTGTTAGAGTCCACTTGTAATTAGTTTCTCCCAAATATATGAAATCAAAACAGGCATTACAAGTTTAGGTAGCAACTGATCTGCATGCTTTAATGCCAATACAAAATTAGCAAAGCTCATGTTCCTTATAAGATTAACAAAACAAAAAATACACACGGCTTGCTCACAAGTCTGGAGTAAAAAAAAAAAAAAGCTGAGGTTAGCGACAAGGTGAATATAGATCTAGTCTTAGTGACTATGTAATCGCTCGATGTTTTTAGGTTCCTACTCTGTGCTCCGTTCATGTACTGACATATACAATACAATGTATTAATGAAAAAGTTGTTATCATTTCCACACCCACCACCTGCACATAAAACATATCCATGTACACATTAACACACTTATACACACACACGCACACGCAAACACACCCACGCACAACGACATGCTTGCTCATATTATATGCCGATATACTCACGCGACAATGACTCCACGGATCAACCACCGAGTCTATGTTGATCACTGATTTTTCGCCTACGTCCTGCTACCGTCAGATTGACCGTCAAAGAAGTCACAATAACTGAGGCTGTGACTATTTATCCTTCCGTATACCAATGTATATCAAAGTATCAAACTTCCTATAAAGTCGCATTCTCTTTGCCACTTTGCCCGTTAGCTTTGCAAAATGTAAAATATTCAAATCGTTCAATAGTGCTTTTATCCACTTGGAGCACGGCGGTTCTTTTCCTCCGATTCGAGTAACCGCCCAAAAGGAAGTTTAGCGGCAAATATCACAGCAGCAGCACGCATGACTCGCCACACTGCCCTTGGAAGCTAACACGAACCGAGAGAAGAAAGTGGATTTCATGTAGGCCCTAAGTTCGATGGATTAATGTCATATGAAAAAGTAACTCACAGTTTCAATCTGTATACCGCGCTGCCAAAGTGGTTGAAGGGGTGTTTAAAGGGATGGTATAGTATTGGTTGAGGTGAGGATTCAGCTTTTAACATTATTTTGCGAGATTTCTTGGAAACCATTTTAGGAAATGTTAAATAACATATAATCCGACAATAGAAGAATTCATATATCTTTGACGAAAATCGGTTTTGAAAAAGCTGAGATATACAAAAACAACGTAAATCAAAGCGATCTTATAATAAATGATGGGTCCCACCTTTTATAAGGCTTGCTTTATTTTTGATATCTCTGATATCTCAGTCATTTCAAAACTAATTTCCATCAAATAAACTTTGGATTCCTCTTAAAGTGTAATTATGCTCTTTTATATCTTAATATAAGAGGTTTCTCACTATATGAAAAAAATACCATGAAAAACATTGGAAACCTGAAGCACCATCTCAACCAAAACTGTATCATTCCTTTAAAGAAAATATCACTTTGAAGTCCAGGCTCATAAAATAAAAGGAGTATACAAACAGTACAAATAACGTAATTCCATACTTTGTTTCAATTAGGCAATTTATCACATCTATGTTGATTTTTTTAATGAGCTCTTCAGTTTGGGTTTTCTTTAGTTTTCCAAGGACCTAGCATATCTTTATATAAAACTTGCCTCATGCAGTCTAAGTGATGAAAACCGAAGCAAAGGCTACAAATGTACGCAACCACAAATATCCTGGCGATAATAACTACAATGTCAATTAAGTAGCAGCCTGGAAAAGATTGATCGGAAAAAGGAGGAAATTTGAAGCTGTCCGTGAAGCGATTTCTTGCTTAATTGCAAGCATTTAATTGCTTCCTCATAGTCCCAGTAGACTGAAAGTTTTAAAAAAAATTGTAAGGTCTATAATTCGGTATACGAGTCTAATGTCTATATCTTGTATTGGAAGGACCATGCAAGGTTCAATGAGATCAGCGTCCGAGTATGAGCCCAAGTCCGATTCCATGGTTGTTCCGAGTGTGAGTCCCAAATTCTTAAAAATTCAATCTTAATGTCAATTTTTTTCGCATTTTCGATAGAAAAATACATAAAATAAAACAAAATATATAATAATGCACAATGTCCAGCTTGGGTATATGTTAAAAAAATACAAACATAGTAGGCCAACATAGCTGTCGATGTGTCATTTTCAATCAAAGTAAAAGAATGCCATAGAGAAACACCATGGAACCTACTAAAAAGCAAAGCTTGTTGGTGTAGGTGCCAACAAAAGCCTAGTTTGAAGAACAGGATGAGGAGCACGGGTACAACTAAAGACCAAACTGAGGAATAAACAAAAGAAAAAGAATGACTATTGATACTCGGGGGTACAGAAGATTCTTCTCACATAACATAATAAAATGAGAACAAGTAACCACATGCTACCCACCATATAGCATTTGCTCTAAAAGCAATTTTGACAAAGGAGTGATAATGTATGACAGCAAATGGGAGAATGAGTCCGAGCGAGAGAACAAGACCGAAAGCAAGGCCGAGGTCGGGTCCGATCCGGCTCGTGGCTGGTTCAAAGTGCACACAAAAAACACTCATACACGAAAATCCCCTCGCAAAAAATGAAATCAACCTCGCACACCGTTCTACATACTTTCTTTGTAATAAATATTTATTCACTTCCAAACAAAAAATATTAGAACCACGGCATCATTTCACCTTTGTATATACATGTACATTGTACTGTACAAACGAAACTGAATAATCCTTTTAAAGATAACTGAAATAGTTGTACATTTTCACGTTTCATTATAACAAATAAAATGGCAATAGTGCAGCAGTTATCGAAAAAAATAATGGAATAATTTCTAAAATAAAACCCATCCTCAAAACAATAAGCCAGTTCACAGTTCCAGTCTAAGTATGTGCAGACAAAGGTCATTGCAGACCTCTTGAAATAGATATGCAACTGAAGCATTCAAAACCCGACTTCATGACAACTGTGTTATGAATGAACCAGATGCAGATTGGTTATATTATGTGCAGGTGAATGTGCATTCTTTTAAGTAGCATCAACAGAAGTCATTCATGCAGCACTGACATGCAAATTACCACTCCCTGCATGGCTTCTTCAACTGCTCTTCTTGAAGACTATTCCATGTTTTGCAAAGACAGTGGTTGGAGAAGTCATTGCAGGCTAGTGCTAACAATAAACTTGCTTATTCTCCCCAGCGAACCTAACCACTCTTCAAAACCATTAAACTACTTTACTATAACTACCCAAAAGAAAGAAAACATAAAAGACCCACTCCGCCCTTACATAATTACCTATCCTTTCCTTCCCACCCCTACCCATTACAATTTCACAATTTTTACTACCATATAAACACAACAACTCATAACACAAAAAATCAATTACCAGTATAAACAAACAAACACACACACACACACACACACACATACACCAAAAACCCTCATTCACAATCCAAAATGATACACTGTACGCACGCGCGCGCGCGCGCACACACACACACACACACACACACGCAGAGAGTACAAAAAATGTCATGGACCAAAATTAAAGGCTTCGAAAAATGTGCCTGAGTCCATGGACCAATATTAGGTCCATGCTGAGTAACAGTTTTCCGAACAGACCTGACTGACTGACAAAGGTGGTGCATGCGGTGCCTACAGCCGCTCTGTGCTTGTTCTCTCTGATCTCCCAAAGCACATTATAAAATGGGTTCAAGAATGTAGCCAATTGGAAGCGCTGAAATGAGTCACGTGTGCGTGCATTAATTTTTACTATCATGCACGGCCTTGCAAAAAAGCGTAAAGTCACTGACGTCACAATGTTTACACTAGCAGTGCGCACTTAATCAGTTGTTACAAGTGCGTCGCGCGCTACCATACGCGCTGTCAATCCTGTAAACAACTTCTCGTTCGGGCTGCCAGCCGGCCTTTCTTGTGCACAACAATCATGTGGCGTACGTATACGCTTATACGTACAGTACTTACATGTGCGGGATTTCCGAGTGCGACGTGCGTAAATGTTTGGGACGAACATCCTCGGACGTCTTGACCCACAAAGGTAAGTGAAAAACGCCGACAAATGCTGTCAGTTTTCGAATTTTCGACCCATTTTATAAAACAAATGATGCACAGGATTATTTCGTGGCGTTAGTGGAGGCGTAGCTCACTCTCGGGTATTTACAATGTAGTGCATGTTTCACAATTGTAAATACCCTCGAGTGCACTATACGCCTACACTAACACACTCTATCCTGTGCATCATTTGTATATTAACGTTGTTTTTTTTTTTCTTCCACTTGCATATTTATTATACTATATCATACGCATCGACCAGGCAAATACAAATCCTTACATCTGTATTTAAAAACAAGGCGTTTTGGAAAAACAAATTGTCGTGTCTAAAAATATCATATTACTACATATCTGTATCAAGAAAACTGAATAATTTCTAAGACATCCTTTTTTTTCTGAAACTCGAGCTATTTACAATTATGTCTTTCATATATTTTTGTTTCATTATCATGATATTCCCTAATGATATCTTTACATAAGTGAAGAAGGCGGTATTATTTTTCTTCGTTTACCAACTTAAATTTTCTTTTACAGGCATAGTAATTCAATATAATTCCGAATAAGATACCAATAAAACCGAAACATTTTTTCTAAACCCGTACCACTTATTAATTTGTTCAATTCTCATATTTCAGTCCATTACATATCAACGTATTGACACCTACTCTTTAGTTGTATCATAGTTTCTACGTGTACATTACAAAATGAACTTTCCTTTCTTTCAATCAATCCAATTTCATTCATCTTAGGCATCTTATATTTAGATATAAAATTCTATTCAATCTTTCAAACTGTGACTGCCGCAAATTGACATGTAATAAAATACTTTTAAACATGTGCCTGAGGCATGTGCATTCTAATAATTTTGTCAGGTTTCCTATCCAACATTAAGCTATGAAGTATGTTGTTTTTTTCATCCTTACTACTTTTAGGAGCTGGCAAAGAAAGAAACAATTCGATTTGATAACAGCAATGACATGATGAATTACAACCCGCTAATGAGCGTTTAAGCCAAGAATTAATGTGTTTTCTAATCCCTTTTATTTTGTTAATATGGCTATACTGAATTGTTTTTTTATATAGAAATTATCAACAATAACAAAAAGATAAGTATACCCAAATACTTAAAACCTGCTCGAAAAAAAAAATCAAGTGAGGATTCTTTTCGGGCAGCAGGTTATCTTCTCGTTTCTTCATTTTACTATCCATGGACTGGTGGATTTTGTCTTATTTTCATTCGATCTTTAAACCAGAAATACTTACAAATCTGTCAATACTATTCATTGTGGTAAATAAATCCTTCTCGATATACCGTTTAGTGTATCATCCTCAAACTGAAAAATTTTGTGAAACATATTATCTGTCTTTATCCGTTCGATTGAATTAGGTCCTGAGATCATAATTGAACACCTCGCAGCATATAAAAAATGTGGAGAGAGAGAGGGAGAGAGAGAGAGAAAGAGCCACCTTACCTGCAACCTCTTTCTATCTTCAATCGCTCGGTAGAGAAATCATTTGGGGGGGCATTTCATTCAGCGTTTCGTCAGGTATTTTTTTCTAACAAATTTGGTCTCAGCCAATCAATTTTCTTCAAACTTTGAGGGATTGAATTTATTTTTTAAAGTTTATCAACATTATCAACGCTAAACTTTCGTTTACGTCTGTACATAGAATCAAATTGTATATAAACTGTCAATATTATCTCCGATATGGACCTGATAAGACAAAGCTTTTCACAAAGGGCAAGACTTTTTTAAAATTCTGTTCTCAATTCATCCAAAAGATAATTAGAACACCACATTCAACAAAGAAATTGATTGTCAGTTCTTTAAATGATGCCCTCTTTGGGAACCAAAGTTATGACCTAATTTTTGAGAAAAGGACATATCATTTTTCTTTGAATATGCATTATTAAAGCACCTGAACAGTTAAAATGTATATTCTTTCCAAACACTCGAGAAAATTTCCGCAGTAAATCCATTAATTCCACGATATTTGTTGGTCTTCGTTTTTTTCTTTTAACACTTATTTTAATTCTTTGCAAGTGACCGGCCTTAAGCCGATCTATAGATATATCGTTTAATCGTTGAATATTTTGACCTTCTAAAAATTCGGCTAAATTCATACTTCAACATTGTACTTATCGATTAAAGTACCCTTTTACAATCTAAAAGATATTTTGAATGCGTTCCACCAAATTCCATCCATTTCAGTTTAGATCTCAAAAGAATGCCTTCACTTTCCCCAGTTTCATGTTTTTTTTACACGCATTTGGTTTTTACCTTGTAAGAGATTGTTTATTGTTTTATTGTTTGTAACTCAATTTCATTATCTCTTTTTCTGATTATTTTTCCTTAATCATTTCCAATTTTTTTTCATATCATATAATTTCACTTCTTATCAACATACAGTGGTATATTAAAAAAAAATGATGATTGGTCTTTTATATAGCACATTGACAATGTCAACGATCAAATGAAATATCAGCTATATGATATCACATCAAACTTTCGTTGAAATTAGCTTTTGAAATGTTTATCTGTATATAAGTCATCTTCCAATTAAATAATGTATTATTGAATTTCAAATAACCGTAATATCCTAAATTCAAATTTTATTCAACCAAAGAATGATCCATCAATCAGTGGTAGTGATATTCCTGATACATAATTAAACGCTAATCTTGCTTACCATAAAGGGCTATTTTAGCACCATGTAAACTGTTTTTTTTTTGTAGGATATTACATCCTCCAGGAATGTACAAACCCTACGTTAATTTTCATTTTATCCACTTTCTTCTTTGCCTTACAGTATTTAACCGAGTTGCAAATAAGTAGTAATGTGATATGATGTGCATTGACCTTTCACCAAAATCAGTGGGGATATAACAGATTCAGGTATGTCTGATATCATTAAAACAAAAAGTATGTATATAGTACATTGTTTTATAACTTTGGTGCGCAAAAAGTGACTGGCACTACCGTACGCTCCAAATCACAAAATGAAACCCCAAAATGAAACAAACAATAACAACCGTCATTAGAAAAAAGTCGAGTAGAGAATTATTGCTTGATGGGGGATTGTCCGAACATAGGAAAACTTTTAAAAACCTTGAACAGAAATAAGCATAAAATCTTAAACACTATAGTATTCTGGCGTATAACTCGTATGGATAGAGGTCATGACCGTTGATAGGTGGTGCAGCGATGCTCTGAGTTATCGGAGCAAGCATGTCCAGCGACATCACTTGGGAGTAGTCAAAAAGAAAGAAGAAGAATACTATCAGAGCGTATTGGACTTTGCAATCCTTGTGTAACTATATAAAACAAATGATGCACAGGGCAAGATGGAATCGGTGAGAATTTGATGCGCGAGTTTTAACTTTGGAAGATAGTATTAATGAGCTCGTGGGATTTTGACTGTTTCCACGGTTAAACGAGAGCGTCCAATTCTCAACTATTCACAATAAGGGCCTGTGTGTCATTCGTTTTATAAAATGAAATACAACTTTTTTCCCATCTTGCGTCCGGTACACCTATCACACTAGATCTACAAGGCTTGAGCAATGAGCTCGCAGTTTACCGGACGCGTGGTCATGCATTCGAATTTTACCAGACGCATGGCTCAGTGTGGATCAGTCAAAATCAATGCATGACAATTGACCAATCAGATTGCAGAGATTCTAAAGCACACTCTATTATTCATTATACGATATACATATATACAGATACTCGAGTGTAAGATTTTGATGCACAGGTTAACTTTGGAACGCGTCTAATATAAGATGTTTTCGTTTACTTGTTTGTTTGATTTGACTTATTTGCTTTGAAGTTTGGTGGGCTGTTTTAATGGGCACATAACGACTGGTAACACTCAGTTATGCATAAAAAAAAAGAAGGAATTACTCCAAGAAGTTTGCTACCGCGTGTTTCAGTTTCACTTACCATATACGGTAATTCATAAAACACCTTACACACACACACACACACACACACACACACACACACACGAACTCTGTCAATTGTCATGAATATAGCAGTATCCCAGTGAAGAAATTTAATATGTTTTGCTGTACTTCACTCTAGTTTCTCGTGTAGTATAATGTTCACAAATATATATTTTGATGCGTGTATTGTATTATGGATTGTTAATGATAACTGTGTGCAAAGACAGATATAGCCAGCATCTTGCATCATTGACCTGTATACTCCTGCAAAAGCAACTTGATTTTGCTGTTAAGCTTGACATTACTCCTATACATGTATAATGTCCCCATTGTTAAGTTCTAAGTCATTATTATGATAAGCCACTATCATGAAGAAGTTGGTCACTTAGATCTTATCTAAGTAGACATAAAGTTGACCCTATACCAAGCACACTGTAACGGACTCCTTTGAATAACTGTCCCCCTTTGTTAGTTCTGTGTCAGCTATCGCACTAACCGTGGCTTGGAAAGACAGCAGCCAGAAAGCCAAGCTGGACAGTATACTGCCTCGGAAGCCAGTATGATAGGACCACAATGCTCATCCCTCATGCTTTGAAAAATTCGTCCATATCCAGTTGAAAGCCCAAATTTCGCAAATTTAATTATTTCACTTCATCGTGCATTGAGCTGTTGAGTGTAAACTTTATCTAAACGATGGCTTTTATATAAATCTTCAGCTAGCATGATGTGTATGATATTTTAAGATTTGCAATTGTAACTCAATTATATCTTTTTTCTTATTGCTTTTCCTTATTCTTTTTCAAAGCCTCCAAATTTGATGATTTCACTTCACGTCACTTCATCGTGCATTGAGTTAATAAGTGTATTACACTTATTAAAACCTTCAGCTACGCATAATGTGTATGATATTTTAAGAGTTGCAACTAACGTCTAAAACATTTTACTATAAGCATATTTTTTTCCTTTTTTATTTCTTGCTTGGATTTCATGTTTTCTTAAAGGGGATGGCTAGTAACCGATCAGTGGGAATCAGTGGGAATGCTGAGGGATGATTGTTCCAATCCTTGTGGGATTCATTTAAGAGTACATTATATATCTACTGTTGTGTGAAAATTATTTGCTGCAGAATGGTCTCATATTCAAGTAATGTGCAGATTAATGCCCCGTCACTGACCAGGCACGCTAACCTGGAAACATTAAACTGCACATTACTTGAATATGAGACCATTCTGCAGCAAATAATTTTCACACAACAGTAGATATATAATGTACTCTTAAATGAATCCCACAAGGATTGGAACAATCATTCTCCAGCATTCCCACTGATTCCCACTGATCAGTTACTAGCCATCCCCTTTAACTTACATTCCATATAACGTTATGTATAATACTATTTTGGTGTCTCGGTATACGTACTGTAATCTAAAATGATTTTGACATTTATTTCATGAGATAACTATCCCGTATGTTATTTGGTTTATGACATTCTATTTAGCGACAATTCACTTCATATGTATACAAAAATGATAAAACTGATACCACTTAACATTATGATGGTAGTAGTGACGATTCCGTATATATGACATGCAAATATGACAGTAATTAGAAAACAACCAAATCTCTTTATTTGTTTTTTTGTTTGTTTGTTTGTTTGTTTGTGTGTTTGGTGAGTTAGAAGCAACAAAATAGCCCGTAACACGAGTTATGAAATGATTGTTAATCGAGGCGGAATCCTTGTTCATTTCGCATAATATCTAGATGTTGTTGATTTTCGCACTTGCGAAATTTGTCTCGAGACTTTCTACTTTGTTCCCGGATCGCGTTAAGTGAAGCAGCCACATAATATTATGACAATTAGCCAATCACATTACACCTGCGTATATGGTAGAATACAGTAAAGACACTAAGCAACATTGCCTAGTCAAGTACGGTTGATAGTTGTTTGTTGTTCTTTTATAGGCTGATAATTTGTACACAACCATCGTATTATCTGGGCCCTGTTTTATGAAGAGTTGTGATTGATTATAAAGTTGATTTCTATCATAAGTTTACGGCAGTCTGTGTGGTAAGAGAATTTATGATCGACTATTTCTTTTGATAAAACGGGGCCTAGGGCTCTGTTTTAAGGAGATTTATAATTGATTATAAAGTTGATTTCGATCATAAGTCTATGGCAGTATGTGAGTTAAGGAAATATTGGTTGAATATCTTTCGATAAATCGGGGCCCTGGAAGTAAATAGTCATACATGACTCTCAACAAGAGATGGCGCTCTGATAATTTACGTGTGAGTACGAACAGGCAGCTCTGTAGCCTGTCGATCGGGTATAATGCTTAGGCTTTCTGGCAATAGACGTAGGCCCTATATTAATACATGTATTAGCAAAGTGGAGTCGGAGCTTCGCTCTTACCTATCGAATAGGCTAGCAGTGTTATATAACGATGGCTCAAGAAAGGAACATGTCATTGATTCGTGTTAAAAAAATCAAGTGAAACAATTTATCAAATCACCAAAGTTCGGGATTTCTAAGATTATCCATAGGATCTTCAAATTACGAGAGTTTGAAGTGTATTTTACACTTTGAAAATAAATTTTGAGAAATCTCAGTCTTAAGAGAAAACATTTCATTTTATTTAATATGATTTAAGTAAGACCTTTATTTCTTATAATACTGTAGGTCCTACATTGTCATCGTATGGCAAGCCGTTACATAACCCAAAGTCCGAGACAAGACAAAGACCCAAACCACCAAATTCAAGCGACTAAAAAAACGGCATTTATAATTATCTCTACAACAGTGATGTGTTGATGGGCAAGTCTGAATTCGTCTGAGCAATGTTTCATCATCCTACAATTTCCTCGATATGGGTGAGAATGATAAGGGCGTTAAGGTGCCTCGAACATTATGTCTTTAGGGCCAACTTTAACGCCCTTATCATTCTCAGCCGATTGACGTATGGTCCCCGTGTCTTCTGACAATACATTACATGACCTACAATTAATCAGCAACTAACGTCATGATTCCCTTTCATGATTAATTATTGCTATCGTTGTAATTTCAATGATAGTTTTTTTTTTTGGGGGGGGGATTTGTTTTTAAAAACTCATACCGTCTCATTGAACACGCATACAATGTACGTATTAGGCGTTTTCACATCAGCCCGATAAAAATCCAAGCTCGAGATATTTTTTAATTTCCCAAGTCAGAAAATAGCGCGCTATTTCGAAACATCGGGCTGATGAGAAAACGCCTCTTGAGACAAAGCAAGACATAATATGTATAGAGGCTCTATTCATCACATACCATAGACAACGCTCACGCTTTACAAACATAATCCATTCAAGCGCACCTTTACATGCTGCAAAAGAGTACAACTTTCTATTTTAAGTGTCTAAATAAAGTCAGCACTGATGATTTACACTAAACCTTCAACCGAACTGTATAAAGTTTGATACATAAAAACCGTGTCTCGGGTTTCGAAAGTTTTATCTTAAAGAAAATGCATACATCTCTACACTCAGGCTTCGTTGTCATGACTTCGAATCAGTTACATGTATCTTTGATCGCTTTCGCCCTCTCCGCAAAACAAACATACACCACACACACGGACACACACACACACACACACAACTCTTTACTATGTATGCTGAACTGCAAGCTTCGACATTTAGACAAATAAATACATTGTCACGCCAGATGACATTGTCAGATAAATATTTTAATACAAATAAGGCCACATTTACCTTAATTTAAAATATTTTGCTTACAACAAATACTTAAGGAATAAAAAAAAAGTGGAGGACTTGCAAAAATATACATAAATATCAATAAGTAAGTACACTTCTGCTGCTGGCAAAAAAAAAAAAAAGAGTCGTACAACCATGACATTATTTTCTTATCTAGGCGTACAATATTCGACGGCATTTGATCACTGCCACTGTATAGTGCCTTTAAAATCTATAGCCGTCCTTGGTCCTCGAGTAGACAGCAGAAAGTATCAACTGGGACAAAACAAAAGAATAAAAAAAAACCGATAGGAATTCCAGCTACAGCACTCAAAACTATAACGATGTGGTTTCACTCTTAATAGCTCTTTGTCTTTTGAAATACAAGTTGTACACTGTACGGGAAGTGATTACTTATGGGGTGTTTCATCAATTTAGTCAGCGCTGACAATTTCAGCAAAATCCTCGGTTTTGATTGGTTGAGATGCTCTGATCACTGACTGTTACCATGGTGATTGTCAGAGACTGACAACTTGTCAGCGCTGACAACTTTCATGAAACGGTCCACAGGTCTGCTGTTTCGCATCAACCACGATGCTCGAAGCAAGGGGGCGCTGTATAGATAGCCGGAGAACGTAAGTCTCCTCCCATGCAGGGGTTACACTGGAATTTCATCGGTCAGAACCTGCGTCAGCGAAGCTCACGCGTGGTTATGTATTAACAAACGTTCTGGGATGACGTATTCGGTATACGTCACATACATAAACAAAACAAACAAGACAACGAAATTATATTTGCTATTTATATACAGTGAGAGCTAGGAATTTAAATGCTGCCAACATTTACTCATCTATACCTGGCAGGTCCAGAGCAATCAGAGAGATAGTCCTACTCGTGTTACATGCATCTCATTAGTAAAAATGATTTTCGTAATCAGGAAGGCTTTAATGTTCACTTGTCAAGACATTCTTAACTCTTCTTTTTTGCAATTTTTAAAGGGATTGTATAGTTTTGGTAGAGATGGGTCTTCTGGTTTTTATTTCTTCTTCTTTTGTGAGATAATGAGAAACCACTTTTGAAATAATTCTAAGAAGTAATCAACGCTAGTTTATCAGATGAAATCGGTTTTGAAATGGCTGAGATATTAAAAGAAAAAGTATAAAACAAAGAGGTCCTAATAAAAGGTGGAACCCACCTTTCATCAGGATATTTTTGTTTCTGGATATCTCAGCCATTTCAAAAGTGATTTTCATCGAACAAACTTTGATTACCTCTTAGAATTGTACGCACTTAAATATTTCACGAGAGGTTTCTCATTATCTCACTAATAAAAAAAACTTGGAAACCTGAAACCACATCTCAACCAAAACTACACCATCCCTTTATTTCAGAGAGGCTCCGGCAGAATAAATTGGGTACTTGGTAGATCTGGATACACTGTAATCACCTCTGCTACTTTGTGAGCCTGACACAGTTGTCAAAGACTGTGGTCCCTAAATCTTGTCGTTGTAGCAGGAATGTCACTAATTGGAATGAAAATCGGTGAACGTGGTTACTCACATTTTGTTGCAACAGCACTCAATACCATACATAGCACAGAAAATAGCACGTGACTTAGCAGGCAAGACAGACAAGGGATTACGTTTTTGTCAATGTTGTTCAACTCTTGAGTCATTATCTGCTTGCAGAAGGGTGTAGCTTCCTATAATTTCTCGAACAAATTAGCTCTTTTGTTTGTTTTGGGATTTTTTTTGAGTCTGTATAACTAAAGACAAAATGATCACTGTATTTTAGCTTTCTGTTTAGAGAGTAAAAGTAAATTGTTCATGTTTTTACAAACAAGTTTGGCTAACGTTCTCCTTGATGTCACAAATCAGACATTATGACCATTTGTTATCACAATGTCTTCAGAAATAGTTTCTTTCCTTAAAAAAAAGGAAATCACATAGAGAACAAAACAATAAATTTCAATTAAACAAATATTAGTACACACAACCATTTCATAATTTCCATTGTATCATAAGCCGCATTGTCAGTACTATATCAATAACACAAGTTTGTAACACGGACATTAACATTTAAACAGGCATAAGTTTTCTCTGCAAACATTGGAGCTATCATCATGTCCATGCTCTGTAGCATGATATTCACTTGCCCACAACCTATAGCACGATACTGACATATAATAGCATAAAAAGTATTGCCTGAAGCACAAGTCGTAATTTCTTGATATATACCTTGTTGTTGTTGTTGTTGTTGTTGTTGTTGTTGTTGTTGTTGTTGTTGTTGTTGTTGTTGTTTCTTAACGTGACAGAGGTAGATGATACCTTGGTTACTCAGAGAGTCTCTCCTTGTACCATAGTCCCATCACCAAAAACAGGTCTTTGTTGGTGATGACAAAACTTGTTACAGATGCAGACAGACGTGGTGTCAAGCCAGGAATCATAATTACCATTACCTCTTGCTATATCATTTCTTTACAAGGCAACAATTCACTTTAGTCTCAGCACTTTGGTCCAATTCGTACACGGTTAATACCAATCTCGCAAAGGTCTTTTCACAAATGATCTCAAGTACTCACGAGCAATTCAAATAATCATTCCAAGTAGCACACGGTGGGTAGATAGATAATAATATACACGTGTAGTCATAAATATTTGGTAGCCAAAGACTTGTCCGAAGCAGTAAACATGCAAAGAGCACTGAGGTGTGATGGCATCCAGTGTTGAGTGACGATGATTTCATGTCATGATTTATGACAAGCAGATAACATCTGTCGCCACAAAAAGGATGTTTCTAGGAAAACTTTACTTGGTGAGCATGATTATATTTCAGAGAGGAAATATGGAAAGACTGCGAGACTAATATGAGCACATACACACATACACACACACACACACACACATGCAAACATGTACCGACACCGGCACATAAAACACACTCATAAAATCATTATGAACTTAGTCCTGAGGAATGTAGTTGGGCATGCATTGTTCATAGACTCCGATCACTTCAATGAGTAAGACACAAAAGTTGTTGTTTGACCGCAGAAGGCGCTTGTTGAGCCTGCTATTAAAGCACAATCCTTCCAAAGACAATCCATTGCAAGATGGTCTTGTTTGAATCTTGGAAGTATGAAAATCGTTCACACATAATCACACTTACACCCACCCTTTTCTCTTTCTCTCCCTCCCCCTCCTTTTTTTTTCCCTCGCCCTCTCACTCTCTCTCTCTCTCTCTCTCTCTCTCTCTCTCTCTTGCTCTCTCTACCACATAGTCCGAAGACTTGTGGGAAGTTGTACAGTATAAGTAAGAACACAAGATAAATAATGTAATGTCATTTTTTTTTTCAGTCCACTACATCGCGCCAGATGGGCCGATGTCATGAACACTTGCCAACGTGCAATCGCAGAAGGCCAAGTTTGTGCATCTGTAAAAGGACGAGGAACTCGTGGTTCATATCGTGCGCTTTCGAAAACTTGAGATCGTCGAAGTAGTGATACGGCACCTGGCGCATGTCGCCTGGTTCGTCGTCGAAGTAAACAGGGAAGGGCCAGAAGCCATAGAGGTGCGTCTCCTCGCAGACGGTCAGCGCCATTTGTGTTAGGTAGAAACCTTCAGAGGAGTAAAAGTGAGAGATGATTCTATTGGATCACTGCAGTCACGTGATACACTATACGCATTTATGTCAGATTAATCCACACGTGCGATTGGATTCAGTGATTACACACCCTACTCTACGAGTAATATTTCCATATATATATATATATATATATATATATGTATATATAAAAGGAAAGAGAGGAAATCCAATGGCTTTCGTTAGTAAAACATCGTGTAGGCTGATTCAGCTTTGCACAAGCCAGTCCATTTTGAAAAGACATCGCTGAAGATAAATATGTCACAAATGGAGTGGATCTCTCTCTAAAGGCAGTTGCAGACTAAAGAAAACAAAATGTAGGCTATATCACGCATCCATTTCTTGCTCAACTGCTGATTCCAAGTGTCCAGAACAATTGGCCCAACCTTACCCATGCCGCATGTACAAGATGCTGCACGCTATAAAATGCCATCTGCAACTTGAATTACAGGTGAAAATGAATAGGGATAGGTTGGCCTTCCATATTTTTAACCCTAAAAGGGCCGCCCCCCCCCCCCCGACGTTTCGCGCTATAATTCTGTAACGCGAGAAGGCCTCGTCGCGAGGCTTCTTGACTTTGTTTGTTCAAGTCTCGCGCAACTTTTGAGACCAAATTTGCGACGTCCGCGCATACTTTTGCGAAGCCACGCCCGTTTTTGTAACGGAATGTCGCCCCAAAACGGGCACAATTTTGTGATTTTGTGTACATTTCCTAAGGAAAACAGTGCTCTGTCATAGAAGTCATAAAAACCTGATTATTTTTTATATACAATTAATCACTTTCATTGATTAGTTTTGTGCTAATAATGGTAGAAAAGAGGTCAGTGACAATTTCCAATGAAAAAACAAAGAAAAAACAAAAGCTGAAAAACACGGAAATACATAAGAAATTCTGAAAACAATAAAATACATAAGAATTGAAATGAATTTTGAAAGTGTTTGTGATGTACAATTGTTGAATGTGCTAAAACAGATTTACAGATCAAAAATTAGACTCTCAATGCTTTTAATCAGGCTGAAATATGATCTTTAGCTTAATTTGCATAATTACTAAATTAAAATTAGAAATTGATTGTTTCAGAAAATCTTATGACACAATCTTTTAGATTATAATGCGGGTCTCACGCACGCAAAATTTCATCGCGATCGCACCACCGATGGCCGAGATCTGGGGGGGGGGGGGGGGGGGGGGCGGCGGAATCCATCCCCCCCCCCCCCCCCGGTCTGAGCATAGCCAAAAGCTCACCTGTTGATAAAGCAGCTTTCCCTAACTTCCTGCTCTTCCAGAAGTCCCAGATGAGCCGGTAATGGTCCGGGTGACCCACCACGAGCTCGGGCTGGCTCTGGTTGTAGACGTCTAGCGCTCTCAAACAGGACACGCGGTGCGCCTCGGCGCCGAAGCACGGTAGCCACACTTGGCCGTAATACTGCGAGGTCATGTGCATGAATGACGTCACATTCGCCGGATGCTTCAGAGAGGCAAACCTGCCATTAAAAGAAGTGTCAAAACAGTCATGTGTTTACTTATGTAGTATAGATACATGTTCGTGAATGCCAAGCCAGTAGTCCAATATTTATCTTATGCAAGGGCGTACCGAGGGGGGGTGTTTTGGGTGTTCAAACACCCCCCTTTGCCAAAAGGGGGGTGTTTGAGGTGTTCAAACACCTCCCTTGGGCAAAAGGGAGGTGTTTGAGCTATTCAACACCCCTCTTCAGCAATGTTTAGATGTTGACAAATGAAACAAAAGCTGTCTTTACCGCTTTTATTTCCGTTTTGAATTCCGCCTTTCCTTTCTTTTGCGTTCATTTTCTCTCTCTCTCTCTCTCTTCCTTGTTTTAATGTTTGTGTGGATGATGATACATTATGGAGTTACATAATATCATACGCACTAAAGAACTCGTGTACAGTACGTGTTAATACTACGTTACTGCACCGCGCGCGAAGCTGACGCGCAAACAGTAGACATTCCCGATCCCTGCTTTGCTTTCTGACCGAATCGCAAAGATACATTGCGCATAATGTTCACCGTTTACCGGTATTTTACCGTACGCGGTACCGTAAATTGTGTATGATGCATAATATTATGTGTGTACAATGCATGCTGCGCTGCAGCCTATTATAGGCACATTGCATGCTAAGTTAGTAGTATCAACTACCAACAGTGGCGTATCTGGGGGGGGGGGGAGGGGGGGGCAAGGGGGGGCACGTGAAAAAAAAACGAGAAAAAACAAACAAACAAACAAAAAACTCGCCCGGACGGGGGGAAGGAGAATGGGGGGGGGGGGGGCAGAAAACCAAATCAAACAAGATAAAAACAAAACATGAATTCCATGTTTTGTAACGCTGAAATATAACAATTTTCGGCTCGCTCGCTGCGCCCGCTCGCCAAAATTTATCCAAAAAAAAAAAAAAATCAGAAGAACAAAACGTAATGATGACGTGGAAATATAAAAATTCGGCTCACTCACTCGTAGTAATTTAGAGTATTTTTCCAAGTCCTTAGTTTGTTGGCATAAATCGTTATCTATGAAGCCGTCACTATATCTTGATTAGAATTGTAAGATTTAATAGCCAAAAAATGACAAGAATTCCATGTTTTGTAAGGTAATTTAACACAGTCTTTTGACTTGCATAAACAACGATATGAAAGAAATTTAATATACAGTATGCATGTCTATGCAGCAGTGATTCAATAAGAATAACATTTATAGTTAAGAAACGATTATGCAGAGGGCCGCCATTATAAGCATTGCTTGAAAAGATGGCCGGCCCGAGGAAAAGATAAGGACGTACTAAATTCGTAACAATATAAATTCTGCTGCGAAGGTAGCAGGGGAAAATAAACTCTGGTGTGTGATGGTGGTGGTGGTGAATGTGTGTGCAGGTGCTTGAGGGTGCACAATAGCAGATAGGCTGGAATTTAGAATAGTGAAATTGGTTTACTGAAAGAGGGGACGATATGCGCTGTTGCTATCAGGAGACCAACATTAGTTATATAATTTATTTGTTTTTAGTTCATATTTGAAATATACTGTAATAAAATGTACTTCTTTAAGTTTGCTTTAAATGAAAACAAGGAGGCACACTGTTTCAACTCCTCAGGAAGAGTGTTCCATGTATCCGGACCTTGATGTCTAATCGACTTTTGAGCAAGTAAAAGCTTCGGATTACTTAAGTGAAAATCATGGGAACGACGGGTAGGGTATGAGTGAATATGGTCATTGGTTACTAGGGTATTATGAAAAAATGGTAATGCATTTCGAGTGTGTTTATACATAAATATGGCAGTTAGGTATAAATGTATATCATGGGCCTTCAAAGTTTTTAGGCGATAAAATATGGGGTCAGTGTGAGCCAAAAAATGTGAATGTGTGCATATACGAAGAGCCTTTTTCTGGAGAAGAAAAATTGTGTTCAATTTTGTTTTGCTACTGTTGCCCCATACAATATTACAGTACATTACATATGGTAAAAATAAAGTGTTGTATAACATAATTAAAGTTTGATCATTAATTAAATATTTTATTCTTCTTAAAACACCAGTTGCTTTAGATATTGCTGTTGTAATATTCTGAACATGAGTATTCCAAGTGATGTTTGTATCCTTTGCAATGCTACGTACTATCTAAATGTCCAATAATTTGTGACAAGCTGTGAATAGGATGAGGGAAGCAGAGAGTGATTAATGGTACATAGATTTGAGTTTGCACTGTGCATATGAAGTTCAAAGACACTGAAAGTGTAAAGGTATTCATAGCTTGCTAGCAGTGGGCTCATTGTTGATGCTGAGGAAAATGGCTGCCACGAGGGGATGCTGTTCTAGGTAGGCTAACCTCTTGGCTATGCGAGTCTAACCAAAGTACTTTGTCTAACTCACCTATCTATAACTCACATATGATAACTTCTGTTGTCAGGACTATACCAAAATCTGAATCTCAGGTTTTGAAATGGTATTTCATGAATGTTAAAATTCCTGAGTTCCATTTCACTCCCTTGTGATAGATCCTTTGGTATGTTTCCTCCCACACCAGTCAGCATCTGCAGAATGTTTTAGTGACCTTGAGGGGGAAAAAAAGTATATTTGAAACAGAGTGGTTTTTTGTTCTAGTTGTGCTGGAGGGTGCCAGAGGCATTACATTTGTTATATGTTTCGTATGTTGATGTATGTGGGAATATTCGCAGTCATCCACTTTCACCTCTAAATCTGTCTTTGCTCAATGAACAGAAGAATAAAGAGAGTCTTGAATGAATGAAATGCATAGGAAATTACATTGTAGAAGTTCCTTACATTGTAGATGTAAGTGCAACAAATGCGCTCAAGTGAGTAAGAGTTAACCAGTATTCATTTGTTCTTTTTGTCATCGTAGTGGAGGATGATACTCCCATGGCAGTATCCAAGTACATCACCCTTCCAATGGAGAGGGCGCCAGACAGGATGGGATTCGATGAGATCTACATGATAAACCTGGAGCGTCGGACTGAGAGAAGGAAGAGGATGATGGCCTCACTGGCACTGCTCAGGATCGAGGCAAAGATCTGGAAAGCTGTGGATGGCAAGTAAGCTAAAGCTTAGACCATCAAAATAGTACAGCTCTTTCTGGGTTTTGGTGTTGTTTTTGTTTTGTTTTGTTTTGTTTTGTTTTGTTTTGTGTTTGTGTGTCTCCGTGTCTTCAGTCAGTATGTTCTTAGTTTTGTTCATAAGTTTTGGTGACGGATCAAAGCTTGAAAATAGAACTACTTGTCAATGGACCAAATCTTTAAACAAAAGTTGAGTATATGATTCAATTAACTTGGAACAAATACCCAAGCTCTGAAATCGCGACATTCTTATGTTAAGTAGTCCAAGACGGACAAGGCATAATGAAAATAAGATATTATTAAGCAGAGGGGAGAAGATATGAGGTATGAGATTTCTTCAATTGGTCTGCCCTCTGAACAAATAAAATTTTTAAGATTGCAAGGGCTGATCTATATTTTAACAAACATGTCAGAAAAAAAGGAACCAGTGGCAATCAAACCTGTCATCTACTGCTTACTGCTACTGTCGGCAACCAGGGAAAGCCTGGTGGTAGTGTTGGTGCAGTAGAGGACAGTTTCGATTCCCGCTAGTTCCTTTTTTCCGACATGTTTATTAAAGTGTAGATCAGCAGCTGCGATCTTACAAATTTCATTTGCAGGCCTACAGAGGGCAGACAAAGTGAAGAAAACTCATACCTTGTATCTTCACCCCTCTGCTTAATAATCTCTTTGCTTTCATATGTGATTCCTGTTAAACCATCAAGTCCCGAGGAACTGAGCTGCAAATTATCATCTTTTGATTGTTAAATTGACGACCCGGAATTTTGCTGCATGTCTTATGCTGAATTACGATTAGATGAGTGGTGGATTTGGTTGAATTCATCAAACCTGCACAGAATTGAAATAAAAATGTATTAACATTTCTACTTTAAGAAAGAAAGAGCACCTATGTCACAGATGTATAGAAGAGAGATGCATACAGATATATCCACAACTCACCGCTGTTGCACACAAAAATGTCTGTGCACTTATTGAGGGCATGCCACCATTATGATTTTAGAGATATAAAATACCTGGATCACCTATTTGCCTGTGCTGTATTTCATGCATTCAAAAGCTTTACTTCAGTGTTAATTTCTTGTCGCTTTTGAGTGAGCAAGATATACCATCACTTCCATAGTGTGCTGTATAAATTTCTGATTTGGTGAGTATAGAGTTGATAGTGAAGGTCAAAGATAGGGCAGTAATTATTGCTTTGTATACCATGCTTACCGGTATTCTTTGTGTTTCAACTGGCAGATGGCAGACAATAAGAGCATCGAAAGACAAATAGATGGACAGATAGATAGATAGATAGATTTGATAGATAGATAGATAGATAGATAGATAGATAGATAGATAGATAGATAGATAGATTTGATAGATAGACAGTTAGATGGATAGATTGATTGATGAATTCAAATATGATAGAGATACATGCATTTTTTTAACAGATAAGTTCACAGACAAATAAATTAAGGCTGTATTATGACAACAAGAATGAAATCTGCTCTGAAGAATATTGTCTTAGAGTGAAAGGGATGGATCAAATGAGGGAAAATTGATAAAAGAAATAACTTCAAATGAGTTTCCTCATTTTAAGAAACATTTTGTGCTTTGTGTTCTGTAGTGATATGGCTTTTCTTATCTCTGAACTTTTATCAGTTTTTCTATGCGTTGTTGTCTTTTCCAGACAACTTTCACCAGACATGCTGAGGGAGATGGGTATTGACATGTTGCCAGGATACGCTGACCCCTACTGGGGTCGAGTGCTGACCAAAGGGGAGATTGGCTGCTTTCTCAGCCACTACTACATCTGGCAAGATGTGAGTTACAATTACCTTCTGATCTCCTGGCATGTTATTCGTAAAAAGTCACCAAAATGACAATGGCTTGATGACAAAGTGCATTCATCTTGTTTTCATGGTAGATGTGGAGTTTGAATGGAAATTCTGTCATGAGTATGTCATTTTTGTCCTAGTTTCAGGATGGCAATAGCTCCTATCATGGGGATAATGAAAAAAAAAGAACAACTGGTAGCTGACAGTGTTATTTTGTTTGTGAGTGTGGAAGTAGCACATGACTGTTGGATGTTCCATCATATTATGCTGCATTGTACTGAATACTTCAAGGTGTTTGTTTTATTCCCAGACAAGACAGAAGAAATACCCCCAGTGAAGTTCACTTGCACCTAATATGTCTCATGTCTGCAAGAAAACATTGTTAATGTGACTCTGACATGCTTGTAAATATTCCAAGACTGTGCTTCCTTGGTTCATGTGTACTCTGCCATTTGACAGAGCTCTTACAATATCCACACCAAACGAAGACAGCACTATAAGTGAAAGTCATGAAGAATTGCACTTGTGCAATTCACATGTTATATGACTTTAAGATTGAAAATTAATGCCTTCCCCTGTTGAGAAAGTGTTTGTTGAGTGAGTTTTGCTACAGATATTAACTTTTTTTATCGACAAGGCTGCTATCTCATTTGTATCAAGCTACTTGAAGCTGACATTGCTAAAGGCGAAGAATCAAACTTTGGCACAGGTTGTACAATATAAAACTCCAGAATTTTACAAGTTCAAACTATATTTTTTCATTGTATTGATTTGTCTTTGTCATTTTTGGTCCGCAGATGGTGGCCAGGAACTTGTCACGAGTCATCGTGTTTGAGGACGATATCCGCTTTGGAGGGCGTTTCCGACCCCGAATGGCCAGCATCATGGCCGAGGTAGCAGCCCGCAAACTTGAGTGGGATCTCATGTGAGTTTTCTCTCATAATGCTATCTCTGTATGCGATGTCACTCCATTCAATCTCTCTCAATTTACTCTTTCTCTTGATTCATTCTATCTCACTTCAATCTTTCATACGTCATTGTATTGTATAAACATATTGATATATCCCCCTGTTTATATTGTGTATCCCCCTGTTTATATTGTACGTCTGGTAGAACGTAGGGGGTGTGCAGTGACGGGGACCCCATGGCCGTAAGAGTTTCGGTGGGGGGTCACGGGTCGCATGTGGGTATACTCTTGCTGGGGTAGTAGGAGCAAGCAGTGGTGAGCTGACGCTCAACAGAGGTGGACATGTCTGCAGTGTCTCTCCGTGTTTGGTAGCGTATTGTAAAGTCTTGTATACGCTGTATGTATCGGCCGTTCGTGTGGCGAGTACAGTTGTGCATCGTGTCAGGCGACGAGCCCTGACGGTTAGCCAGCTTGGCAAGTACGCTAATAAGTTTTCTCCTTCGCATGCACTACGATTGTCATCTCGGTGAATTAATGATGTTGACTTGATGTGATGATGCGATGTGATGTGATCCTTGTGAGTTTGGGTGAAGTGTCTGCGAACATACCCAAAAAAGATCCCACACCGTAACTGGAGAAATATTGTTGTTTTACAATATGTACTGTGAGTATTATCTTCAGAGAGCATAATCTTTTGAGCATGATGAGGAATGTTTCGTGTTTGTTTTTTCCTTCCTATTCTCTCACTCTTTTTCTCTCTGTCTCTAGATATGTTGGCCGCAAAATCCTTCACATGAAGGAAGAAGAATACCTACCAGGGTCCAGCCAGCTGGTCAAGCCTAGCTACTCCTACTGGACACTGAGCTATATGCTGTCACTCGAGGGCGCCAAAAAGCTCCTTGCTCAGAAGCCGCTTGGCAAGATGGTGCCAGTGGATGAGTACCTGCCCATCATGTTTGACAAGCATCCAGAGTGAGTAGAAACAGACACATTTAAAACTGCCGTTAAAATGAAAATGAGAAGCCAAATTGTAGCTGCCATTTTTCTATCTTTGTCAAATGTGAAGCAGATTATTGTTCAATGCCATATGATTCTAGTGAAGTGATTGCTAATTATTTGTACAGGTCCAGTAATTAGATAAATGTTAACAAAAGTAGTAACATTCTGTGATGACATACTGACCTTTGATCATTATATTAACCATGTCAAAGCTAGTCTGGACTACTGTGATTATAACATGATAGCTGTGTCTCTTCTCACTATTTCCTCAGCTTTTCGAAAAAGAATTGCATTTTCTTTCATATATGGGATGAATTCTCTAGACAAACTACTCAAATGCAGTGCATTCAACCCATTGCAACATATTTTCTGACTTCTTGAAATCTGGATGGAGGACAAGATGTCAGTATTTCTGAATGAAAGTCTCTTCAAGTCTTCTACATTTGTTCAAATCATTGTTATCTTTCAGGGAGGAATGGGCAGTCCAGTTTGAGCCAAGAGATCTGAGGGCTTTCTCTGTGGATCCTCTCTTAGTGGCACCCACCCACTACACCGGGGAGGAGAACTACATCAGTGACACAGAGACCTCCAGTATTTGGGAGGAGCTGGAGAAGGCTAAGAAGGATGCGGGGAAGCCATCGGCACGGCGACAGAACGAGACCAGCTCAGGGGAAGAGACGGGTGAGACCAAGGTGCCTGCTGCCAAGGGGAAGAAGACATCACAGGACCAGAGGAAGGACACACCCTCCACTGTCAACCAGATCAAACAAGAGGGGGAGAGCAGTGTGAGGGAGTCTGGTCAGAAGCATTCCGTCCGGGAAGAATTATGACAGCAGCCGGGGAGCAGCCATCTTGTGTTCACCACCAGCACTGAAGAAAAAACCCACCGTTAAACTTGATTTTGTTGTCCATCAATCTCATCCAGATGAGCAAATTCACTGAAGTATCCTAGCTAAGCTCATCAATGGAAGTAGATCAGCACTATCTTTTGATATGAGATAAAATCCTGCCCACCTTACTCTGGTTGCATCCCAGAATATCAAGCGGAAGGCATGTGTACCGAAAGGAAGACTGCTGTGATTACTTTACTTGTGCTTGGTATCAATTATTGATGTTAGATGTTCATCCTCAATCAACAATTTGGTGGGTTTTTTTTCCCTCTATCTCTGGTTTGATAACATTCAGCCTGGATTTGATATCATGTATTATATTCCACATGCTAAGAATCTTGCTATAGGATTGGTCAAGAGCTGATCATGTGATAAAGCGTAGTTTTGCCCATCACATCACCTGAGAAGAAAAGTTTGTTACACTCTATGATGATAGTCTTTTGTTTCGCTGATCTCTTAGTCCACATAGTCCTAACGAGTGATATAACTTACAATTTTGAGTACACGCGAAATAAAAGTGCGTTGCACTGTGGTCTATCATTTGACCTGGGTCAAGTGAAAGACCACAGTGCAACGCACTTTTATTTCGGTGCCACACGCGCGGGGTACGGAGCAAATTCGTTGTTTCGTCATCTACGCGCATACGTCTAAAAACTACGTAGCCTAAGCCATGAGGATACCTAAAGACAGCTAAAACGGTTTCAGAAGTGGAATAAAATGTGAATATGTAGGACCCTAGATGTGGAATATAAAGCAAATAATCAACTTTTAGTTTTAGGCAATGAGACAAACTATCACTTCCTCGGCGATCTGAACGTGTACGCTATCTTTCCTCAGCTGCGCTTCGAAAAGATAGCTACATCCAGATCGCCTCAGAAGTGATAGTTTGTCCCATCACCTTCACCAACGTTGATTATTTGCTTACTACTGAACATAGAAACTGCCAATTGTGAGGTTTGCCACAAGCAGTAAGTTGTAAAGACGATAAAGCATTGCATATTGCAAGAGCTGTACTTCCTTTTTATTTCAAACTGCCAACTTAAATTCTTTTGTAGAAATCATGAGGGAGAACTTGCATTTGCAGATAGTAGTGATCACAGTTTTTTTCATCCGAGTTAAAGATAATCCTTGTACAGCAGATCTAAACAAATTTCCCCATGTCAGCGAATTATGGTTTGCTTTGCTATGACTCTGGGTAAATGTAGGTGAAAAACACAAATCAAATAAATGTTCGTTCTCACGCGATTTCATTGTGAACCACCTGAAAACATGCTTGGAAGTATATACTTGATAAGTCCTTATACACTGCATTACTCAATACTCAATACTCTGAGAGGGAGGAGTAAAGAATATTCAGTGCTTGCTAGTTTGTAGTATTTTGTTTCCTTACCCGTTATCCCCTTGGTAGTACAATTGTAGTTTTGCATTTTGAGTATTATGTATAATATCATACTTGTGTCAGCATAGTCATAATTTCTTGTCAACTCCTTTGAAAGTATCACATCCCTAGATGCTGTTTACACAGGTTGCATCATTGAATAAATTTATACTGTATTTATTTTTAGATGTAAATATCTGTACGATTTAGATTCTTTGAATTTGTATCACAAATGTAGTGGACTTTGTTGAATGCAGGGTTTTTTTGTTTTCTAAAGCAAACATGTGATAAGGACTAATGTTATGATGGATCTTTTGTATGTTTGATTTATCATAAACCCTGCATCACAAAACCTACAAAATGTCTTACAAATTGATTTCTCAGTATGCCTGAAAAATTAATGCATTTTAGGGCAGTTAGGCTGATTTGGAGTGTGATTTTTTTTTTCTGTCATAGTAAACCTCAATTTGAAATTTTGAACCATGAAGTAAACTGCAAGCAGTCTTCTTATTACAGACCATTCTTTTTTCCCATTTCAGGTTAGATTTCTCTGTTTTTCACCCATGCTGATCCTTACTACTGTGAACATGTTGTCTTTGAAAGCTCACAGAAGCTTTAAAAAGAGTCAGCAGTAGCTTTTACACTCTGACGTAATCATGAATAGAAAGTTGTTCTTATTCATTAAATTCTTCCATCGTGCCCATGGTTTCTTTTGTCATGACTACTAATACGCTGATCAATTCAGTGCTTATTTACATCGATGTAGGGCACTTCGTTAATCAGTTACAACAGAAGGTTGTGTTTACCAAGCTGTGAGATAATTAAACTCCTATCTTTGCTTTATACACAAATAAAGAGTGGCTCTGCTCTAAAAAACAAAAACAAAACAAAACCTAAGCCCCTTTTATCAGAATTAGTCTTTGTACATGCTTAATTTTCACCATTAATTTGAGTTTGATATAGATCATCCCATCTTCATGGGTAAAACATCTTTGAAAAACTCCTCTTTCAGAATTTTACTGTTTAAAAATCATATCCAGCAGCTCTTTGTTGGGTTTGTGATGCAGGGTCATACATATAAGTATGTTTTAATTCCTGGACGTTCGTGTCAGATCTATGCCAGTATTTTATTTCTTGCTCACTTAGTCCTTCTGTACGAAGGGTTCAAGAATCTTTTTTTTTTTTTGCTACTCGTAGATGCATTACATTAAATTTGTATTTACATAATGTAGGATAAAAAAAGAAGAAGATGATGTCACACAAACTTTTGTTCAGTTTACGCAGTATGTCCTGGGATGTCATCACCTTCTACCAAATCTCTGATATACGGTATTCTTGCTGCTGCCAATTTCTATTTGGAATTGAAGAGCAAAATGGCCGAGGGGGAGGGTTGAATCAACCCCCCCCCCCCACCCACCACTAAACATTTTCCACAACCATTCTGCCACACGAAATATTTCGACTGCGCCACTCGCTGACATTTTACTTTCAAGTCTTGCACACTTTACGACACCATTTTTGCGAAAATCAGGCATACCGTTATGACACTGCACAACCTTTTATACATGCTTGTCAGACAGAAAATGGCTCAAAAACATGATTTTGTGTACAAAGTCTATGCAAATGGAGTTTTCTCACCTTATTTAAAAAGATATGATTATTTTCACTTTCATTGGCTGAAATCAATCAAGTTTAGCATAATCATGCTTAGAATATGATCTGTGATAATTTTTGTGGGGAAAAAAAATGATGAAAACAAAAGGTAAAAAGAAAACAAACAAATACATACAAAATTCATAAAACAATAGAATATAGAAGATATTGATTTTGATACCAGATTTTTTTTTTTAAGTACTGTGAAAGTGGATATTTTCCCGCGAGTAATTTTTCGCACTCAGCCGGGTAAGATGGATTTTATGTGTTTTTAATTCCGCGGAATCAGGACTTAAACTACTGGAACATTATGGCATGCAAAACTATTCTCGTGCTTTTTTTTTCGTGCTAGCATCTGGTTGCACGAAATGCACAAAAATTTCCATACCGTGAAAATGTACATTTTTACAGTTATTGTTAGGAATACTACAGAGAATATTATCACCAAACTTATCATTGTAGGAGCTGTATTTTCTGATTGAGAGAAAACTGTTGATTTCATGCATATTTTTAGCATTATTACTTGATGTAGAATAAAATGTAAAAAAGGAAAAATCTTTTCTTTTTTTTTTAGTATGGTACATTACGGCACAGGTAGTGTATGTGCCAATTTTCATGGATCGACGGCCAAGATTTCGGGAGGGGGGGCAGGTTTGATTCAATCCCCCGGCCACAGAACAGCCCAAAAAAGCCTGGCCTGGTTAGGGTTAAGTGCCAAGGGCATGTCAAAAGCCTGACTAAAGATAAGTTCCTTGATCAGCATGTAGCTCCATTTGTTGGGCTCTTCTATTCAGCCAGTGGAGTATCAGGCAGAGATCACTCTTCAAAGGAAAAGAATGAATTTAGAGGCTGATCAAACTAATCAAATTACTGTTATATATGCATAATTTTGTACTTGTCATTGTAAATATATTTCTATGCAGTAGATTTTACGATGTGATGAATGTGCAGCAAGTTGGTAAAGCTGTAATTATTCTTGCCATGCAGTGTGCTTAGTTTGGTAGTATCCAGGCTGTTTTAGAATCTGGCATTGCTGAAGTGACTTACATTCAAAGGGATATTTCTTCTCATCTTTGTCTCCTGGCTGACACTGATATTATTTGGAATAAACTGCACACCTAATATTTGCTCATCTATGACTGGTAATTCCTGCTGTGACAAGACAGCCATAAAATGTGCAGATTGGAGACTTATTTCAGTGTTAGGTGATGGCAATACATGCAGCTTTGAACCATTTGTTAAAGAAGAAATTTCAACTCATAGTCGCTATTACCATCTCTAGAATCCAGCATCATATGTTAGTTTATATGCAGCCTGATTTCTTGCCCTCCAGTTATCCCACCTATTGTGTTCTTGCCTTAAGCAGTTTTCTTGCATTCTGTCTATTTATAAAGTTATCTTCCTTAAAGGACAAGTCCACCTCCATAGACATGTGGATTGAGTGAATGCAGCAGTATATAGTAGAACACATCAGTGAGAGTTTGAGGAAAATTGGACAACCTGTTCAAAAGTTATGAATATTTGAAGTTTCTGCCTAGTCACTGCTGGATGAGAAGATTACTACACCTTGTGATGTCACATGTGTACAATGATATAAAGAAAACATTAAGAAGATTCAACATATTTTCATTTTCTCGCATAGTAAAAGAACAATTGACTTGCCTCTTTTCAGAAGGCAGGGGGGAATAATGTTACCCTTAACATACGTCAGTGGCAAGTCAATGAAATGTATACTTTTTTTTCAAGAAATAAAATTTTGTGAAATTCTCTTTATATCTTCCATATATCTTTGTTCACATGTGACAACATACACTGTAACGTAGTAGTCTTCTCATCCGGCAGTGACTGCGCAGATAGTTTAAAAATTCAAAACTTGTGAACAGATTGTCCCATTATCCCCAAACTTTCACTGATGCGTTCTAATAATATTGCTGCATTTACTCATTCCACATGTATATGAAGGTGAACTTGTTCTTTAAAGTGATCTTTTCATTTCCTTGACTATATCCCTTATTACCTCAATGCATGGAGTCAATATAATGTAAATGATGACTTGTCTTAAGAGGGAGCATACAGAATAATCCATCCCAAGGGTTTGTAGTGATTCTGAATGAGGCATGTTCCGAGATGAAGTTGAGGGACTTTATCCCGCCCCCTCTTCCAGCACATCAAATCTTGAGCATAGAACATTCTGTGTATTCCAGACAACAGAAGAGATCATCTGTTGATACATACATTAACAAATCAAAGTGATCTAAAAGTAATGTATACCTAGAACTTGGATTGTTTATGGAAAACATTTTTTGGGGGTAAAATCACATATACACACAACCTTACACAGCCCCACTATCTTTATATCTTATGCATAAAATGTGTGCCCAAATTTCCTGCCCTTATGTATGTGACTGCTTCTCTTGTTCACAATCAGTTTCATGTTCATCCTAGGGAAAACATTGTAAGGGGTCCATTATCTCATGCTCATATTTCTCCAACTAATGCACGTAGTTGACTATCAAGCCATATGATGGAATTGTTTGATCTGTGTCTAAGTGCTTTTGAACTTGGTGTCACATGGAAATATATCTTCTGCTAGATGATCCAAGGAGATATGCAATTACTGTGCTGAATCATATTCGTCTGTCAAAGAATTCTGAAATAAACATAGAGAATACAGTTGTAGTTACTTTTCCATGAAAAAAAAAAAAAAATATATATATATATACACGCGGGGGCTTTTTCTTGTCTTGTACTCTTGTCCAACTCTTGCTCCCTACCCCGCCCTCGAAATAAAAAGAGAGTATATTAACAGAAAGTATTTTCTTTCACTGACCAAAAAGTTCTTTGTTATCATGTAGGCATCAGGAAGCAACTTAAATACAGTTCGACCTCGATTATCCAGCCTCCTTTTATCTGGAAATCTTTATTATACGGACGCGTTCACGGAGTGAAGGACTCTTTTTTTTTTCATCCAAAACTTGAGAAAAAAAAACAGTGACTTTAAACTTAATTAAAATTTCTACAAAACTCACACGATTTACCTACAATATTCCCGACAGAACCAACATGAATTCACACCACATTATCATCGTAAAAGTAAGCAGTCATGATCTATCGGGACTACAATTTTGTGCAGGCTAGCATAGATTACACCACCGTTGCGGGGTACGCTACCTGCCTAGCTGCCAGTGAACTGGGACGGCAGCTTGGACGGCAGCTATATACATTAACATTGTGTCTCCCATATCCAGCCAATTCGCTTATCCGGATGAGCGCTGGTCCGGACATGGCCGGATAATCGAGGTCGAACTGTATTGCATTTGGGCAAAGAGATACCAAGAGTAAAACATAATACCAAATATGTTACTAGTATATTTATACCCAGCTCAGTTTGTTAGTAAATCCCCTCTAGGACCTACTGATAGCAATAAAGACTTTGAATCTTTTGTTAACAGCAGTTTAATGTAAGTAGTTCCTTTGGTGCTCATGTTTAAATGTTTACTAGTTATAGTGCAGTCATGCTTCCGACCATTTAGCATAAGAAAAGTGTTGTTAATTCACATATGGTGAAGCATTTTTTATCTTTCATTTTTGTTGTTTTGTTTACATTGTGCCATTTTTCTTTGTATCCCTTGTAAGTCACATAATTTCATCTTTGTCAACTGTAGAGTGCCTCAATGGCCCAAATTCACTAAGGTGGTTCAGATTTAGGCCATGGTTTAAATTAAGTCCATGGACTAAAATAAGCGTAAGAAAGGTGTACCTCTGACATGCGCGTATTGCATACGCAATCTGTCACATGTATTTATGCAGAAAAAATTTGTATTAAAAAAAGTCTAAATTAAAACCACCTATGTGAATTCAAGCCAATGTGTCAATGGAACCGCTGCGCCTTGTCTGATTAAAAGTGTGCTACCTGTACAAAGAACATTTGATGTGTGTCTGAATATGTTCTGTCTGTTTAACTTTTAAGTAAAATGAGTTTCACTTACCTTTATTTGAATATTGATACATTCTGTTCTCCAGTTTTAATGCATGTATAAATTACATCTGCAATACGCTCAGGAGCATCATAAATGCATGAAAACCATGTACAGAATGCATGGCACACACATACAATATACATATTCAAGACTGTTGCTTTTAATGGTAAGTTTTGTTCCCATTTTATGTTCGCATTATGTCACATTACTGCTCTGCTATGGAGTTTCTTGTTCATTGTTCTCATGGATAGATTTATGCTGGCTATGTATAGCCATCTTTTGTTTGGTTGATGTAGGGTCAAATCTTGTGGCTGATTACATTAAGCAATGATTCACATAGATTTTTATTTGATTTGAAATGTGGGTTTATATGTTTAGATTTGATATGGTTTATGAATGAATCATTTTATATCTGGTTACAGAGAAGACAGAAGAATCATTCTATGCATTTCTGGTTCTCTTTATTTTATTCCAGTTCATTCTATTTCATTGTGCTAACAGAATTAACTTCAGCCTGTGGCTGTATTTTGCTAGTCTTTTCGGATATAGCTCAGAACATTGAATACATACAGTTATAGTTACTCACTGTCGAGAACATTATACAAAGCAACACCATGGAGAAAGCATAATCATTACAAACGAGAAAAGTTCTACATCAATATAACTAATGAATGAGTACATACATGATACTTTTGTATTCACACCACTTCTATTGATTCAAGTGAGATATGAAAGCAATCAATTACATTTGAAGTTTCATGCCACTCTTTTATGTCAATGTACCATAAGTTCCTTAAAATATGTCATAAATTTGCACAACTCAATATCGTTGACATTCCACAAAATAAAAACTACAAGAACTTGAATGTCATAACAGTTGACAAAGAGCCTGGAGGAAGATTTTTGTGTGCTATCTTTTATGCATTACATGCATCTAATGTCTTTGAATAGCCTTAATGCTGTGTGTAGATATGAAGGGTTTGCTTGCAAAAACCAATAAGTCCATTTTTGAAGATTTTGAAGTACGATCTCTGTCATAAAGTACAAAATAATACCTTTTAAATGATATATTGGTCACTACATATAAAGGTATATTTTTGAAGTTATGGTCAAAAGAAGCAAAAATTTTCGTATTATTCTCTTTATTTTTCTTGACCTTTAATCGCAAATATCTCCATTTAGCAAATATGGACTTATCAGTTTTTGCAAACAAACTCTTCATATATATACCAAAATCTCATAATTATATTGCCAGATAAGTCAGATACTTCGACGTAAGGGTCCATGAGTTAAAGCGAGGCTTTGATATTTGCATGCTCTCAACACGTTTTAATACAAGAACTCCACACTAACACACAAATAGTAATATCTGTTTTACATGTTTCAGTGAAATGGATAAATGTAGTTTTGTTGTGTACTACCTATAGAGTTGTTGCACTCATTAACAGAGTTTATGTAAACTGATTTTCCAGATAATCCAATCTATTCTTATTTCAGTTTAAAGAGTCATCAACTTGCAACATCCAAATAAAAACACTAGTGAAGTTTTACTCTTTGGATGTTTCAGGAAAACAGGCATTCATTTGCTGCAAATGCAGCCAATGGCTCATGGCTTAATGGAGTGTGGTAACGGCTGAACAGCTACATGAATGTGTCCTCAGCATGTAGAGACACGTTGCAGTTGTCAAGGCAGTTAATAAGTAGTTAAATAATCATTTTCTTAATGCAAATCTTAGGGTTCAAAAGACATTTATTTTTCGATAATACATGCAGTAGAATTGCATTCATTATTTCACATGTCATTCTCGATTCAACCATCAGACAGTTAAGATACGGCTAAGTTCAGGTCAGATTTGATCATTGCTTAACCCATTTTCAGTTTTCCTCTACAGTGGTTTAATTTGAGAAATATGTGAGTATCAAAGTCAACTTATATGCACAATGGTCATATTAACAACCTTTCCCACACATTAAATTGATACCTGTAAGTCTGTAATCTGTATATGAGCATACACAAAGAGCATTCATGCATGAAACAGATAAAAAAAAAAGAAGCTAATTTTCTGGAATTACAGTGAAGAAGATACATGCTTCCAAATAAAGACTGCAGTGTTGCTCAAAACCAGAAATATCAAACCTCACACGAGTCGTCCCTAATTCATTGAGAAACGCCTGACAGTCCAGTTTGTCTGTTTGGAGGTATAGCAGAACCTCATAGCGGTGAGGTTTCTCATTCGTAAATCGCCTGGGCACTCCATATGCTAGAATATCACCAGAAAAGAAACATGTGTCTTTATTTGTTTTTATTCATGTCCATATACAATGACATGCAAACCAAGCTCCCAATCTAATCTTTTCAATGTGATCGCTGCAAAGAGTGGTATTATATACAGGACAAAGAGACTCCTATGTCAGTTTCAGTAAGGGTTTTTTGTGATTATAATTTCAGTTTAATTCTTTGCATTTACTTCCAAATGGCAACACAAATTCACCAGAGCAGATTTGTGTTTTCATGTCTATTTTTGTCAAGATGACATATACATTCATTTATAGTGAAGTTATTGTTTGAAGGGTACACCACTGAAGCATTGCAATTCAAAATTAAACATGCAAATTTAAAGTGAAAAATTGATTGAACATTTATTTCAATATCAATTTCAAATTTTCACTAATTTCAATCTAGTGTGGTATTAAGACCGTGTTTAAGCATAATCCAGCCATCAGACTATAACAAACTAGATATCAAACCATTTGAATGTCTTCAAATGTGCATCATCCATCTCAAAACATCATTTAGGCTACCTCACGTCTATAATATTATGTTCTGCAAAGATGATGCCTTATATTTTTATGTATAGGACCAGTCATTAGGCATTTCTTGTTATTTTTGTTTGTCTGTTCATCTTCTGCTCATTGCTGCTGTACCATTTTCAGTTGTTTCACATACTAGTAGTGACCTACATGAGAAAGACATTTCAATTAATGATTGCATAGGCTCTTTCGTACCCACCTTGTATAGTATTAGCCATCAATCTTTCATATTTGCCATCATGCAGGTTTGCTCCCTGGAGTATGACAAAATTAATACATTCATTCCAATTGTCTATATACACTCAGAAGAACATGCATCACAAAACATATTAAAAGCAGATGATGAAATACCAACATAGCAATTACAATTTTAAGAATAATATCATGATACAAGGGATAAGCTAGTGAAAACAGGAAAACAAATCATGACAACCCAGCATGCTTCAAAGTATCTACTTGTAAAAAGAATGAATAGACAGATAACAACAAACAATAGAGCTTAAATCGTGCAACCTGTATTTCTATTCTGTATCAATTAGGAGACGGCTACATCTAACCTGCAATTTGGTAGGCCCTACCCAAGGTACATGAGCAGAATTCTGCAACTCGGCAGATATGATAGACCTTAAGATTTGCAACAACAATAAAAAAAACACACAACATGCTCTACTGTGTAAAGTTTGACATGAATATGAAGTTATTATGATTATAATCATCAAAATCATAATACATATTACAATATATTGGTCATTTATACCATTACTCCACATGCTTATGTCTAAAAGATAGAATAGTTTGAATCATACACCAAGCAAACAGGAACATACTAAGGACTGTCCTGTCTTGGGCAATACTTTTGCTATAAAACAATACATATACTGTGATACTTTACTGCCCTTCCATCTATCCCCCCGAATTGAAAGAATAGTTATAACTATCTTTGTAAGTCATGGAAACTTACCGCGATGTTGACAACAAGCCACATGAGCCATGGAGCTGCACTTGGATTCTCAGTGGAGGGGTAATCAATATCTACCATCACCAGGCTGTAGAATTCACCCTAGAAGACAAAAGGGCAGTGGAAGCACTATTTTTAGCAATTTCCATGGGTACCACTTTGAGACTTCTTAGAAAGATAGTTAAGGTCAAAGAATCACATCACTTAGCTCGAGACTGAGCAATATTTATGTATACATGTACATGTAATAACTTGTTCTAATACCAGTTGCTCTCATTCCCAGATCATCTATACCAATACAGCTAAACTCGTTTGGTCTACATAGGACTGGACCATATGGGATCATGAGACCAAGGACGTACTAGGGGAGCCTATAGTACCTCCTTGGTGGGATCAAACAATGTAAACAAATTGGGATTACGTGCACCAAGTAGCAATTTACCAAAGTTTCTGGACTCATTCTCTAATTCTCACCCTTAGAGCCATTAAATAAGATAAGCCTTCTAAATAGTGAGGATCGATCCCTTTCTTTCTTTTACAAAAATGTATATGAATATATGTATATATATATATACACACACACACTGTACATATATATATATATATATGAATATATATATATAAACACATGTATATATCTACGCACACATACACACACACACACACACACACACACACACACACACACACACACACATATATATATATATACCCATGGTCAGGATACAACATGAGTGGTGGCCTGATAGCTCTAAACACTGATGTCAGGGCAACAAATTTCATAAAAAGTTATCTTTCATTTTGCCCAAATATAGACAACAAATGTTCAACATTTTATATTTCCTTATACATAGGCCACCAAAATTTCACTCTCAAAGATTCTAGTGGTGTGAATGAGCCACCAGAGAATCATGTCAGTGCATGTTAAGCTCTACATATTCATATAAATATATATATATATATATATATATATATATACATATATATACATATATATATATATATATATATACATATACATATATATATATATGTATATATATATATTTATATGTATAGCATAGGTCTTCACCAGGAGCTGTGTGTGTGTTGTTTGTCCATTGGTATCGACGAGGACCATGACTTCTTTTCTTCTCCTCCTCCTTCTTCTTCTTCTTCTTCTTTTTTTTTTTTAAACCAAACAGGGTATTTTTTTTTGTCTTTATAATTCAACGTTCTATATCACATTATACAAAATGTGGAAAAAGAAAATACACTGAGCTTCAAAAGACATTCTTGAGATAAAAAACAAACAAACACACAAACTATTTCCACAATATACTTCATTTGCTTTTGTAAATTATAATGTGTTTTCTTGCTATTCAAATCTTCCTCTATTCTTTTACAAATTTCTCTTTCAAACAAATGTTGTAAAGTATTTTCACGACATTCTTTTCGGGTTTTATTTCTTAACAGTATATATTTGTAAATACACCAAAAGGCAATTGTCAAAAACAAGTCTAATTCAGTCTCCTTATGAGCTTTTAACAGATGCATTCCTGTTATCTCAAAATCAATATTATATATAATTTTGATTATAACTGTTAGATACGAAAAGAAGATCTTTATTCAATTTACACTCAATAAACGCATGTAGATTATCTTCATCTGCACCGCAATGCTCACATTTTCCATCTCTTTTTATATGTCATCTGTACAAATTCTTTTTTACTGGTAGTACTTATACAAAATCTTAAAATCAAATTCTTTCAATTTGTTTTCTTTACAATAACACAAGTTTCTTTTGAATATAATTATTCATCTAGTCAAATGATGAGTCGAATATCTTTTCCCAGTATATACAACATCTGTTACTATCGGGACAATGTGTACACAACAGTTTGTAAAACTATTTGGTTGAAACATCTTGAATACTTCTTTTCTGCTTTCTTTTTCCTATTCTTATTTTAGGAATTTCTAATGACCTATTATGATTGCTTATCCATGCTTTTGGGATGGCCTGGTGTAATAAAATATAATACAAAAATCAATGTTTGCTTACTTTTCTGTCCCTTAAGTTGAGACAGAATTTCTGGAATGGATATGAAATTACCATTCTTGAAAATGTCTTTGAAAAAACAATTCCATTTTGATACCAACCATCATAATATAAAGTATTTTTATGAAAGTTACATTTTTATTATGCCATAAAATTTCAGGGTCATCCCACTAGACCGACACCCACGAGTCATACAACCCACGAGTTCGACAATGAAAACAGGTCCATGAGTCAAACAGCTCACGAGTCCTACAGCCCAAGAGTTCGACACTAGGCAAATAAAGCCCATGAGACCGGCACTAAGTGACAAAAACAGCCCATGAGTTACGACAGATACAACACGGCGTTTAATGTGCGGTCTCGTGGGCCTTGTTAGCTTAGTGTCGAACTTGTATGACTCGTGGGTGTCGGTCTCGTGACGTGCACCCAAAATTTCATATTGTACTCCATGTACCATGGGTCTTTATCATTAACCACTTTTTGAAGCTTCTAATATTTCAATATAAAACAATGGGAGTTAATTGTTACTTATCATTTTCATATTCAAACAATCCAAGTTAGAGTTTAGTAACAATTCTAATCCACCAGAAAAATTATACCAATAAAAACACATTTTACTTCATGTTCCTTCCGATGCGTCCAAGCCATTTCAATCGAAAGCTGAATTTTTGCTTGGAAAGGTCGATGTTTACGCCTCCTTTTTCAAACTCTTTAATCATAATAGTTTGTTTCATTTTTTCAGATTTTGCTTGCCAAATAAAAGTGTATAACAAATTATTCAATCTTTTCAATATTTTCTCAGGAATTGTGTCAACCATAAGTATATGAACTATCTGACTTAAAGCTAAAGTTTTTACAATAATCAATCTACCAAAAAGGGCAAGTTTCTTTTTCTCCAATTATCCAAAAGTCTTTGCAATTTCGTAAGTTTGTTTTCCCAATTCAAAGCACGTGCTTTATCCATATCAGGTGAAACATAAAACCCTACGTACTTTGTGGGTGTGTCTGTTCACACTAAATCAAGATCATCGAGTGACCATTTTGACTTGGTAGCTCCCAGCCACATAACTGATGTTTTGCTCTTATTCAATTTTGGTCCTGCTACATTTTCAAATAATTCCAACTCTTTTCTTACTATTTCTAATGATTGTTTATCTGAAACAAAAATAATGTGTCATCTGTATATTACTGTAATAATTTTACTTCAAAATTTTCCTCCATCTTTAAAACAGAAATACCATTTATACACTTATCATTTCTTATTCGGGTCGACATAAATTCTGCAGCAAGCACAAAAGGTAAAGCTGAAAGTGGACATCCTTGTCTAATGCCTCTTTGTATTAAAAAAGACTCAGACATCCAGCCATTTACTAACACTGAGCTGCGAATATCTGTATACAGTATTTTTATCCATGTCTGAAAGATATTACCAAAATTGAATTTGTTTAAACGCAAAATCAAGATCAATTATAACATCAAAAGCTTTTGAAAAATCTGCCATCATTATTGCACCATCTGTTCCTTTTCTTTTCATGTATTCAATAATATCGATTGTCATTCGTATATTAAAAGCGGATAATCGATTTTTATGCCTCCGCCACGAAGTGGTGCCGGAGGCGTTATGTTTTCGGGTTGTCCGTCCGTCCTTCAGTCCGTCCATAATGAATTTTGTGGACAGGGTAACTATCAAAACCTTTTGGGGTATCCTAATGAAACTTGGCATGTATGTGTATTAGGGGGTGAAGTTGTGCCTATCAACTTTTGGGTGCACATGCTCAAGGTCAAAGGTCAAAAGGTCAAGGTCAAATACATAAAATTTCACTATTTCCATCATATCTATGCAATGCCTCAAGATATTTTCTTGAAACTTAGTGTATACATGTATTACCTGAAGATTCTCGGGTGAAAGTTTGGGTCATGAGGTCAAAGGTCAAAAGGTCAAGTAAAAATATTAAAACTTTACCTTTTTTCTCTGTACCTTGGAAATTGTTCAAATTATCTTCATGGAACATTTTATGTACTGACTGGCAGTTATTATCTAGAGAATTTAGGGTTCATGGGGTCAAAGGTCAGGGGTCGAAGGTCAAGGGCAACACTTCAAAATCTTACTACCTCCCTCATGTTTATGCAATGCAAGCAGGATTATTTTTTTTTTACACTTGGTGTATGCATGTATAACCTAATAGAGATTCTCTGGAAAGTTTTTTTTTCTTTTGTTTTTGCCTCAAAGGTCAAAAGGTCAAAGATCAAGTGAAAGTGCTGAACTAAGTTTTTCCTCCATATCTGAGAAGTGGCTCAAGTTATCTTGAAACGTACTACATATTTATGCATGTTCTGCCTGACAGTGATTATCTTATGAATTTTAGGGTCAAAGGCCAGATGAAAATGGTAACAATTTACTATTCAATGTACAGAAATTGCACTTTTTCTCCATACCTTGAAAATTACTCAATGCGCAAACGTATGAATGGGTCAAAGTCAAGTTAAAGTCCTTATATCCCAAATACATGCTCTTCTATTCATCCAATTAAACCTAGGTCAAGGAAGGTGAAAATTCAACACATTTGTGACAAACTTGTCACTTTAATATGTTGCCAATTTTGTGAAAATGTAATCACACATTGCCCACATGTACTACTAGTATCTAGACCTATTAGGGGAATCATGCATTATGGCGGAGGCATACAAGTCGCCATAGCGACATTTCTAGTTTATATATCCAGTTTGATCTTCGTTTACAATTTCACTAATCACTGATTGCAAGCGTGTGGCTAAAACTGCGGCAATTATTTTGTAGTCCCAGTTCAACAGTGTAATTAGTCTCCAATTTTCTAAGTCGCTGATCTCCTTTTTTATCAATCAATGTTATGAGTCCATTTTTTTTTAGGTATCACACTTTTCTTTCTCTTTGAAACACTCATTAAGAAAATTCAGCAATACAAGTTGAATTTCATCCCAAAATGTTTGATAAAATTCTATAGGTATAATACCATCAGAACCTGGTGATTTGTTTTTATTCATTGAAAAAACCGCTCGTTTGCATTCAGCAATTGTTAGCAGACGGCTCGCATTTGTTTTTTTCCCTCTTCACTCCATGTAGGAATTTGAACTGAATCGATATACTGATTTTGCTTATTTTCATCAACAGTAGATTTCTTATATAACAGTAAATATAATTTTACTATTTCTTGCAATATTTCTGTTTGCTCAGTTAAACATCTGTCTTTTTCTGCTGAAAACAACTGGTTTATCTCTTTTCTTTCTGATTTATATTTTTCTAAGCCTAGAAAATATTTCGTACACTTTTCCCCTTTTTCCATCCACCTAACTCTTGCTCTAGCAGCTCTTATACATTTTGAGAGAAGATGGGCCATCTTCTCAGATGGAAATGAACAAACAAACAACATGTAGAGCATATATTTTAAAAATGAGATCAGTTAAGTCGCTATAGAAATGAAGGAAAAAGGCGACTCTCACCTCGTCCGCAAACGTGTAATGTATTAGCGGCTCTTGACTGCTGAGGAGATGATCATGCTTATTTTTCCCAGCATGTACCGCAGAGACATCGCCATGCAGAATCGTCTCAACGTCGAGGAACTGATGACTCTCTGGGCATGTCGAGTTAATACCATCGTTTCTCTGCACGAAACACAAGATGTGCACGCCAATGCACAATTCCATGACTAAAGTAAATTTACCCATTTAAACAAATACGTTACACTATAGATACCAAACAAAATTAAAACCTATCGGACAGCCGAATCGACTCGAGAGAACTAACACTCACGCGCACCGATCGAGTAGTCAGGAAATAATGCATGCATGCAGTCCTTGTCCCGCAAAAGCCACCACGGAAGAAAGGAGACACCGCAGGCTGAAAACTACCCGCACTTCACAAATCAAACCAAGGAAAATGGAACACCCATGAAATGAAAACTGTTTAATTTCATAAATACATGTAGTATAACCTTATCAATGAAATCCCATTTTATGATCCGCTTCTTTAGATGACTTTTCATTTCACCTTTATTCTCAACATTTTTTTTTTCAGGTTAAACTAACGGAACATGATGAATTCACTTTAGTATACCATGCACTTTGCATGATACAGCTCCCACAACTGCAGATCATTGTGCATTCATGCCATGAAATGAAAAGTGATGAGTGATTGTGATGTACATCAACTACATAGTGGTAAATACTGACTCTTATATTGAACGTTTGATTGATTTTAAGTGTCCGAGATGACAAATTTTTGTACATTGGATACGATATATAGATAACATAGAATACAGTATACAAGTAACACCAAAAGGCAGTGCACAAACGTGCCACTAAAGCTGGAGTAATAATCAATTAAAGGGGATGGCTAGTAACTCATGGGCGTCACCGGGGGGGGGGGGGGGGGGGTGCGTTGGGTGCGAACGCACCCCCCTTCAGACCCTTAAAAAAAAAAAAAAAAAAATTCAGTCTGCGAACGACCTCAACGCCGGACCCTAAATAATTATCATTTTTCATCTATTTTTTTTTTTTTTTTTTTTTTTTTTGCATCGGGGGCAAAAAAAAAAAAAAAAAATCATCGTGGGGAAAAACAATTCGCACCCGTGGTTCTGGCAGCACTGATTTTATCTCGTACAAGTGTATTCTATACAGTGTTTACTATTTAGATAGATTTTGGACATCCTTCCCATGCTTGGTCACTTCGACGCCACCTCGCTGGTCATACCTCCCCCAGTCATGAACATAAACCGATACCCTTGACTACCAGTGGCGGGGGAGGGGCGCACCGGGCGTCCCCCCGCCCCCCCCCCCCCCCCCCTCTTAATTTCCAAAGCGAAAAAGTATAGCTACAAATGGCAGTTTTTGGACTGTAAAAATAATGTCAAAATTTTCAAGCTCGCTCGCTCCGCTCGCTGGCATTTAGTCGTAATGCCATTCTCCTGAAGTTGCTGCCAGTAATTGCCGGCAGTTCCACCCAGTGCGCCCCCCTCCCTCCTTACTGCAAAAAAAAAATATAGCTACAAACGGCAGTTTTTGGACTGTAAAATGTCACAATTTTCAAGCACGCTCGCTCCGCTCGCTCGCATTCAAATTTTCCTGATACATGCTGCCAGTAATTGCCAGCAGTTGCGCCCGGTGCGCCCCCCTTAATTTCGAAAGCAAAAAAAGATAATGCTTCAAACGGCAGTTTTTGGACTGTAAAAAATGTCAAAATTTTCAAGTTCGCTCGCATTTAATCTTTATGCAATTCCCCTGATGTTGCTGCCAGTAATTGTCTGCAGTTGCGCACGGTGCGCCCCCCCCCCCCTTAATTTCCAAAGCGAAAAAATATAGCTACAAACGGCTGTTTTTCTACTGTAAAATGTCAAAATTTTCAAGCTCGCTCTCTTCGCTCGCTCGCATTGAATCGTTATGCGATTCACCTGATGTTGCTGCCAGTAATTGCCAGCAGTTGCGCCCGGTGGCATGCGCTCCACCCCCCTTAATTTCCAAAGTGAAAAAATATGGCTAAGAACGGCAGTTTTTTGACTGTAAAATGTAAAATTTTCAAGCTCGCTCGCATTTAATCGTTATGCAATTCAACTGATGTTGCTGCCAGTAATTGCCAGCAGTTGCGTCCGGTGATCCCCCTTAATTTCGAAAGCAAAAAAAGATAATGCTTCAAACGGCAGTTTTTTGGACTGTAAATATGTCAAAATTTTTCAAGTTCGCTCGCATTTAATCTTTATGCAATTCCCCTGATACTGCCAGTAATTGTCTGCAGTTGCGCCCGATGCGCCCCCCCCCCCTTAATTTCCAAAGCGAAAAAATATAGCTACCAAACGGCTGTTTTTCTACTGTAAAATGTCAAAATTTTCAAGCTCGCTCTCTTCGCTCGCTCGCATTGAATCGTTATGCAATTCACCTGATGTTGCTGCCCAGTAATTGCCAGCAGTTGCGCCCGGTGGCATGCGCTCACCCCCCTTAATTTCCAAAGCGAAAAAATATGGCTTAGAACGGCAGTTTTTGGACTGTAAAATGCAAAAATTTCAAGCTCGCACTCTTCGCTCGCTCGCATTTAATTGTCATGCAATTCACCTGATGTTGCTGCCAGTAATTGCCAGCAGTTCCGCCCGGTGCGCCCCCCTTGATTTCCAAAGCGAAAAAATATGGCTAAGAACGGCAGTTTTTTGACTGTAAAATGTAAAATTTTCAAGCTCGCTCGCATTTAATCGTTATGCCATTCTCCTGATGTTGCTGCCAGTAATTGCCAGCAGTTCCGCCCGGTGCGCCCCCTCCCTTGATTTCCAAAGCGGAAAAATATGGCTAAGAACGGCAGCTTTTGGACTGTAAAATAAAACATTTTCAAGCAATCAATACAAGAAGTTTATTGAAATGATATAGTTTATAGGCACATTGTTCAACAACAAATTCCATCAAAATGTACTGCTACCTTAAACAAGTGGGACTATTTCAAGTCGATAAAAACACGCAAAAAGCAAAAAGTTCTAACCGTGGGAGGGGGACAACAGGCACTTCCACACCCTCCCCCCCCCCCTTGCTCGCTCCCTCGCATACTAACACCCTCCCCCCCCCCCCACCCAAGATGAAATCCTAGCTATACGCCGGTGCCCTTTCCCCGCTTGGTTTCCCTCAAAAACAGTAAAAGTCTAGGGATTGAAAGCTTCCTATATTCCAAATGTCTGTCAAAAAAAATTTTTTTAGTGGGAATCAGTGAATGCTGGGGATGATTGTTCCAATCCTTGTGGGATTCATTTAAGAGTATTAAATCTACTGTGTGAAAATTATTTGCTTGAGAATGGTCTCATATTCCAAGTATTATATGTAAATGTGCAGTTCAATGTTTCCATAACCAGAATAGCATGCCTGTATAGTTTCGGGGCGATCCGTATAACGGGCCGTTAACGATCGCCCCGACACTGTACAGGCATGCTAACATGGAAACATTGAACTGCACATTACTGGAATATGAAACCATTCTGAAGCAAATAATGTTCACACAACAATAGATATATGATGTACTCTTAAATGTTAAATGAATCCCACAAGGATTGGAACAATCATCCCCCAACACTCCCACTGATTCCCACAGATCAGATACTAGTACTATATTATAAAGCCATCCCCTTTAACGTCTTATTATGTAGGCCTACACCACATCAACGTAATACTTGCACTGACCCGACATCCATGCAGAACCACACAACAAGGCCTATTGACATATCATTTTAACATACATTGTCCAACCTATAGCTCGACATTGATGGTTGCCCGGTGGCGGCCCGGGACCACCAAAAGCAGATGTCGGACCACCAATTAATTTCCGAAAAGGTTCCGTTTATTTCAGGCCACTTTACATTATTTTTTCGAGCCATCTGAGAGAGAGAGAGAAAAAAAAAACCCAGAGTTATTGTCGAGCCCTCCATCGTCGGCAGCACTGTGGAGAATCTATCGACAAAACCGAATCTCTCAATGGGGGAGCCGGTCCCTCTTCTTCTTCTTCTTCTTCTTCTGATTAAGTCTGCCTCCTTCAATAGACTGAAGATTCTTGCAGACTGGTGCTATTTACATTATAATACAATTTATTTACAGATATTTACAAGCACACAGAAAATTTGACGAAAATACTAGCCACTGTGATCAACCGTTAGACGGTTCCTATAGCTCGACATTGATTGTATTGTGTTTTCCTCCCAATGGAAAACACAATACAAATAACGATAACAACAAACAACACACATTTGGTATCAAGGGGCTCGACGGTTAAATTCTATCAGTTTGATGTATTGAGATATGTTTATTTTATTAGTTATGATTGTTATCTTGTATGTATTATATTTGTTTACAGGGCAATCTGGAAAACAGTACTCGATCATACTGACGGGGCCACCCTGCATAAAAACGAATTAATATAGAAAATGAATTAAGAAGTGACGACAGTAAAATAAAGTCCTGCATGCAGCATTAAGGAGTTATAACTATTGATTGGGATACGTAACAGCTGATAAACACATTCATGATTATAATGCACTCAGCAAAAAAGAAAGTAAACACCTCTTCGAGTTCATATTTTTCACAGAAAATTTTGAAAGAAAATGGCGGCTAACATTTTAAGCTAATTTTTGCAAAATCTTTTAATGCAAATTATTGGAGCTCATAAAGCCTACATATAGCATGCTAAGAGCCTGCTAAAGCCGCAAGATGAATTCAGAAAGCACTTCACACTGAATGAAAAAAAAAAGGGTCTGGAAAAAAATTATAAAATTAGACTTTTTTGCAGAGTTGTTATACAGAGCATGAGTATATATCATTGTACTCTGATGCCAAGTGCCTAACTGGTGATAAGACTTGAAATCTAGTTCAAAACCTTTTGAGACATGAGAGGTGTCTCCCGCGTCCCAGTTCATCCCACTCTCCCCTAGGTATTTGGCTAAGAGTGAGTTCCTTTTTTCTTTGATGCTTTCAGTTGCAGCTAAGTATAGGCCCTACATCGATTTCAAACAAGTCAAATGCGAGATTGAAAATGAAGTTATAGGCCCTATTCTTTTCCCGAGTGTATTTACCTTGATTAAAACATTGTTGACAAAGAAAAAAATACATAATAGGCAATGAATGGGACTTTACATGGCTCTAAAAGGTAACTTTTTTCCCAAAAATCAGAGTGAATAATATACATAATTTTGCAAAGTCGTAATTTTCAGGACTTTGTGAATAACTAGTGTTTTGTCTGAAATTTCACCATTTGAGCACGGAATTCAGAGCAAAAAAAAATGAATAAATGAATAAAAAAAAGTAAGCGTCCGTTGATACGACCCACTCTCCTATGTGGGAATTTCAGTTTTTGACGACCATCATAATACTTCGGCGAGAGACGTTTCTGCGCGCGCACGAAATGACCATCGGCACCGTGATTGGAGGAACTGTGAGCAATGGTGAGGAAATAAAAAGCGTGAAGGAAAAGCGTTCTCTTCACCCACAGAAATCACAGCTCGTGTAGTGTACTGCGCGCCCGCGCGCGCACTATTCGTCCATGACATCCGTACGTACGTATTACAACTGTACATATAGATATACTAAGAACACAGTATACGTCTCTGTGCAACTGTACCCGAGCGAGCGCGAGCGAGCCAGGAGCATAAAGATTAGTACAGTTTTGTATATTATCTCTATGGCCAGGAGCGAGCGCACGAAAGGCCGAAGAGATCGAGAGTTCGAGTCGGAGCTCGCTCGCTCGCCTAAACCGCGCACGCCAGCCAGGCCAGAAAGAGCGACACGCGAGCGCGCGCGCGAGGGCGGAGCGACTAATCTCGAGCCGCCATTTTTTAGCACGTGGTGTCTTATTCGAGAGGAGAGCTAGCTAGGAGGTGCAAGCATGTGGTGGGGACGTGGAGTCTTCCCGAGCGGACATGTGGTAAGGACCATATACCTGGTAAGAATTTGTCATTGTAACATAGAATCTAATAGATACGATCAAACATAATCTGAGTCAGAAAATCAAGTGCAAGTTAGGTCAACTGAGTGGCTATTCAGTATTCAGAGACTTTATAAATTTATACTTGATTCGATCTGACTTCTGTTTGATCTGTGGACTGTGTCTGACAAGATAAATTTCACAAACTTCCTTCGGGTTCACTTCAAACAATTTTAATGCCTGCGGTGGTCTTGATTAAAGGGGGGGGGGGCAGGGGGCGGGGGGAGGTAGAAACCCTAATTAAATTCGTAATTAAATCGAGAAGTTTATAGCCCCTTAATCATGGTAGTGAGGACATCGTAATTAAGGTGGATCACATTGAAATTCTAGTAGGGTGTCTGATCGCGCACTGCCAACCTTCAGACAAAATGCGCCCCTATCTTACAACACGCAAGCCCCATAGAACACAATGGAGTCGCGCGCCCACGCTGTTTTGACCCCGCGTTTTGTGCTAAAAATCGCATTTATTGCAAAGTCCCCGGTCCATGCCGCCATGAAATCCTAACAAATTTGGTCATATGAAAGAGGAAGTTTTGCTCCATATTCTATTAAAGCGCTGGTACATGACTCAGACGATAAATTGGTGTAAATGTCGTTAGAAATTTAGGGTGTCTGGAGCATTTTTGTAACTTTTGAAATTCTGTGAGAAACGAATTGTGAATTATTTCATATAAAAGAGAATTACATCATTAAGACATATTTCAAATTTCATGGCGAAATGTTTCTATCTTGAGAAATTTAACTTAATGAGCGTACAGCGGTTAGAAAATACGCATAACAAGCGCAGAAGCCACTCGCCCTTATGTGTTGTATACCCTGTGTGCGCTGCGTGCGTACGTATGTGCTCGGTATTCAGTTTATGCACTTGTCAATGTAATGACTCACCCCACTACCCCCGGACATGGGTGCGTCATTTCCTCGTTTGGTCCGTCAAATTTGTGACCCAGGTGTGCGTCATTTTACCAGCTATGTCCGTCAAATTTTTGACCGAGAGGTGCGTCAAAATCCCATCATTGTCGTCAAATTTTTGACCGAGGGGTGCGTCATGGTACGTCACTTGGCTATGGAAAATAACACGCATTATTCTGAACCGAGGGTGCGTCATGGTATGCACTTGGCTATGGAAAACTGCACGCATTTTTGCACGCTACCAGTACCGGATACACGTACGTACCGCGAGTGAATTTACAGTGAGCGCTTTCCCGCGGCAAGTGAAAATCAAAGTCGGGAAGCGTTCTGGAGTAGGCCTGAGAGGGAAAAATGCTTGCCCGAATCTGGCAAGCAAATGATTTAAAAGCCACCCTTTCTCCTCACATTTTCTTTCCAACAAACTCATGAAATCACGCATACTCAATCTCAAGCCAGACGGACTGTTTAGCGATATAACGATTTCAACCTCACAGTACTAAATAGTAAAATCAAGATCGTATACGGAATTCCGTATACGATCTTTGGTATACCGTTGCGTGGTGCGTACTGCGCGTACCTGCAGTATAGTAGCAGGCAAGTCGAGTGTTAGTGGTGCGCGACTCGCTAGCTAACGCTGTGCAATTCGCAAGTGAGCAGCGTGCTCGTTATTCCTCATCGAACGTACATCGTCCATGTGTTGCATTCAACCGGACTAGAAATGGCCGCGCGCATACATACAGCGCATCTGCAGACAAGTCATGGCCAGGTGACTATGGATTGCATGCACATACATTCGGAATATCGTAGCAGCAGAGTGATGTACGGTGAATGACGGTACGGTGCTTACAGGGCCAGGGTAAGGGAAACTTGCCGAAACTTTGACAAATTGTGTTTACGAACCGAAAGAAAATGAAATTGCGTGAATAAAGCGTATGCAAAAATCCTTTCAGTATTTACGGGGTGCGTCAAATGTACCGAGGATGTCCGTCAAGAAAGTGACCTAGGTGTTCGTCAAAAACCCCGTGTTGTCCGTCAAAAAAGTGACTGTGGTGTTCGTCAAAAACCCCGTGTGGTCCGTCAAAAAGTGACTGTGGGGGTGCGTCAAAAACCCCGTGTGGTCAGTCAAAAAATGACCGTGACGCACCCATGTCCGGGGGTAGTGGGGTGCGTCATTACATTGACAAGTGCATTACATTCGATTCGCAGGTAGTGTATTGAGCGCCCTACAACACGTACGAACCCCGCGTATGTACAGGTATGCAGGCGCAGCAGCAGCTAGCCTAGCCCTGCTGGTAAAATTCGGGGAGCGGAGATGTCGAGCATCGTAAGCCAGGGCAGCTGGCATGGCGAGCATGGTTCGAAGAAATATGCAGTCGATTTTCGAGATCAGGTGCACGCAGCTCGCGTGAAATGTACAAGCTACAACCTCTACAGCCACAGGCTTGGAATTGATGCCACATTACCACTATTCGTACATGCAAAAATGGCCAAATAAGAGTCTTCCGAAATCTTTTGCACGCCCTTTTTGTCGATCGGGTGTACGTATTTGACGCTGCCGCTACCACCACAGTAATGTTAGTTAGGCCTCTGCGCTGGCTTCTGCGCTGGTTACGCGTTTTAGCAAACTGCTGTACGCTCATTAACCGGTCGCTGGAGATCCGCACGCGAATGCTACTTATCGGCGTTGTTTGCAAACATGATTTGGACATATTTTCATGCGTGCTCGTCAAAAAAAGGGGTAATATTGCAGTGATTTGAAAGTTAAATTTCTCGAGATAGAATAATTGTTTCGCCATGAAATTTGAAACATATGTTAATGACATAACTTTCTTTTATATGAAATAGTTTATAATCCACCTTTTATAGAATTTCAAAAGTTGCAAAAATGCTCCAGACACCCTAATTCTAGTGCTAATGTTAGAGCTAATTATAATTACCCGGTATCCTCCCATCTAACAGAACTCTAGAGAGTCTAAATTAGCTGTTATTCGGTCGTTTCATCCAATATTAGACGCGTTGTTGGAAGCCAAAATGATGACTAGAGTAGCAGGTTAAGGCCTTTTCAAGGGTATTTAGTACTGTAGAGTATAGTATTCTGGTAAAACGGACAACAGAAATTATTATTATTATTTTTTTTTTTTGAAGAGGTACCAAAGGCCTCACAATTTTGCATGGTGGACAATTACCCTAGTTATAATAATCAATTTTATGCAGAAAATTTGCAACCGCCAACAGGACCCGGTTTGCAGCGGGGGGTCCAGTTTGCAGCACCCCACACAAAAATGTCCCATGATTTCTTCAAACATTAAAGTTTTGCAAAAACAAAATTTTTTTTGATGGTCCAACTAGTTTTCAGCTTGTTAGAACACTTTATTTGGATTCATTATCTCGATCCTTCACGATTTCATAGTTTTTCAAGATCGCATGTATTTCATCAATTTCCACCCATTTTGACATATAAAATAGCGCTATGTGTGTAAATCCCATGGCCATGGCATAGGGGTGCCGCAAACCGCGGACCCATCCCCTGACATTTTGGTCACTGTTGCAATCCTTAAAACTGACAAAGGAAATGAATTTTAGAATATTTAACACAGTTACACATGGAATCCTTACCATGCCAGGCCTCTTTTGATAGTAAGATTTTGTATAAAGATACAAACAAGGGATGATGGTGGTTGCCTAGCAACAGAACAAAATCTGAACGTCTTGTTAAGAAAGTCGTACTTTTTTAAAAACAGCGTGACACAGACGGTTTGAATTAGAATTATGAAGGCCATCATTCGAGTTATTTCATGATTCTGGTATCAAAAGAAAGCTCTTCAGTTGCTCTTCAAATAAAACAATTTAGAAAAAAAAAATCCCTTCTACTTTTGAAGATACAGTGCACTCCCGATATAATGAAATGCTCGGGCCCGGCAGTGTTCTTTCGTTATAACGAAATTTCGTTATAACCGAACAAACACAATATATAACAAAAACAAGGAAACTACGCATAGTATTATATTCTGTTTGTTGAATACTCATCGTACACCGCAAAGCAATGTGAAATGGGATGGTACCTTTTTAATTTCGTTTAAATATTACATTTAAAACTGTGCGTGACACACGGAGCAAACACACGGTGATGTGAAGCGTTCTCCCATGCAGAGACGCTATAAAAATGCTTGTTCAGCAACGTATTTTCGAAAGCGATCCGCATTTCGTTATAACGAAGCACATTTCTTTTGTTTTTCTTTGTCAGTGGGGCTTGGAAAAGACTTTGTTATGACGAAAATTTCGCTATAACCGTGTTCATTATAAGCGAATTTTGTACCATATACTTTAATGGCGATAATTTTGGGACCAGAAGTTTTACTTCGTTATAACAAAATTTTGTTATAACCGTGTTCGTTGTAACGGGAGTGCACTGTATGGTTAGATATTCCTAGGGGTGCCACAAACTGGACCCCTGTAGCAAACTGGTGCCCAAACTCTATGCGTAGCCACTCCTCCATGTGCACACTCTGGTTTTTATTACAATCCTTCACCTACATATGCGAAGCTTTTGGCCTAAAATATTGAATCAATTGTCATTTTCAGGGCATCACTTCACATGGCCCCTAAGTGTTAGAAAGTAAACCCCTGACCTGTCCCAGAGCTACCAAGACTCAAGCATTTAGGGGCCATCTCACGATCTCATGCATTGCACCCATTTTTCTCACGTATCGGACAAAGTCTGCAACTTGGGCCTATAATACAGAGCATAGCTCAAAAGATTAAAGTGATAGTTGCAATTGAAGGTTTATTTCCCTTTTGTCTTTCAAAATAGGTGAAAAATAGTCACTTATGTATGCACGTGATCGCACCATTAAGAGCTAAAAATTGAAAAAGCTCCCTACCGTGGGAGGCCACGGGGGGGGGGGGGGACCCCTCCCACACCCTCGCTCGCGTGCACATTCGCGCGCTGAGATGCCTAGTCATGAAAACTGAATTTCCCAAAATGGCTTTCTACTTCTAAGGCCAATTTTGATGAAAGGAAATGCAGGGGCGGATCTAGGAATTCCATAAACACATGAGGAAGTGCCTTTACAAAGTTAAAGCCAAGGGAGGTGCACGCACCCCCTTTTTTTTCTTCTTATTTAGAATCTAGACCTTTTGTTTCAACAAAAATAAAAGAGGAGGGTGCCCATTGCGCCCCCCTCTGGATCTGCCACTGAAATAGTATAGACGAGTTTTAGTTGGGACATACAGGGTGTTAACATTGTTTTTGTTTTTGTTTTTTTGAAAGAGGATGTTATTCCAAGTGGAATTCAACGTTTCAAGGTGAAAATTGGTTTTGAAATGGCTGAGATATATCCAAAAGAGAGTGAACTATGCATTGGTGACACCTACCTTTTATTTAAAATTTTACTTCGTTTTTGGAGGTCTCGGGCCATTCCAAAACCGATTTTCATCATATAAACACTAAATTCCTCTTAGTCTTAGAATGGTAGGTGTATGCTCTGTAACTACATTACTGTTTTATAAGTCGAGTGGTTTCTTGATTTCTCACTAAAAGTTAAAAGCCCAATCCTCCTCTCCACCAATACTAGATATGGCCATTTTTACAATCAGTGGTGTAAAACACAGTGTTGGCACTAATTGGTGTATAACTTTCTTATACACTGACAGATATGCATTATTTTTTCTCATAAACTTACCACCCACAGTGTCTACCTTGGGTACCTTAATGAACTTTCCTCTCTTTTTCTTTCAGATGTGGCAGGCACTTACATGCTTGAAATCCAACACATTTGGTGTACTCACTCTGACAAAGTATTTTTGTCAGAGCTAGCATATTAAATTGTTTATTCCTTTTCATTATTTTTGTTGCTGTTGTGATAGACAGGTATCCAACATTAAGAACTATTATGTTTACCAGGTTCTGCTTTGTCTTCTTTAAATACTGAAATTGTCCAAACTTTATGTTTCGGAGGTGACATTTTCCGTTAACAATTAACCCCTCTTTTGAGTTAGCTCTTGTTCACAATTATAAAATTCAACTTTGCTAATTTCCATCAAAACAAAATAGTAATCAATCTGACTTAACTTTGATCCAAAGATTATTTAATTCAAATAACTTATCATTTTTTGGTGAGCGTTTATAAATTTATATAACTTTTCCGTTAACATTTCTGTCACCTCCGAGACAATGGATTTATGTATTTATTTTTTTTATTCTTGACATCAGTTATACATTACATTTGCAAAAATGTAACATATCCCCTCACATTATCTCTGAAGGAAGGTAGTAGAAATATAGCCTGTTGTTTTCATTTCGGAGCAATTTACAATTTTCCGTTAACACTTGTCACCTCCGAAACACTTGTCACCTCCGAAACAACAAGCATATTATATTTGATAATTTCTTGAAGACAAAGCAATTTTGTTTGATTCTGCCCAATTGACAGGAATCTCTTTTGGATGACAATAGTAATATGGCAACAGGAAGTGAGAATTTTCTAGGGATTAAAAAAAGATCCATTAAAAACTAAAAATTACTGTTTCGGAGGTGACAAAACACTGTTAACAAGATTTTTTGTTCATTTCTGTTGAAGAGAAACCATATCATGTACACCAATGGTTTCATTTATTTTAGTAACATAAGTCTCAAAGTGAAGAAATCAACTACCACACTCTCACTCTTTTTTTTATTGCTAGACTGTACGTTTTAGGGCAAATTTACATTTTTTCACTTTTTTTAACAATGAGAATGCACAAAATACACCCTTCTGTTGTATATATAATATTGTAATCAAGATCATTTCTCCTGCTTTAGTTAAGTAAACATATAGATGCTTTCATCTTAGAAGCTTGATTTCCAACAAGCAATTTAGTTGTGAAGATTTACCAATCACAGCTTTCCATGTAGGTTGCTTTTTCTTGTGTTTCGGAGGTGACATTGTTTGTTAACACCATATTGTTATGTGATAGTGAAAGGCAGGACTTCAGTTCCTTTTCACTATTAACATTTTCTAATACTTTTAATATCTACAAAATCCTCACAACAGAAGTGACTTGTTTATACATAGCTCACCAGAATTCCCTTGATACCAAAGTGATACATGTGGCAGTTCATGCATGCCCTAGTCCACAATCATTAAAAAAAAGAATGTAAAAAAACAAAATCATCAAATAATCAAACTTCACAAAAAGGCCACATGCCTATAGCTGGTGCACAACTTGTTCTTGAATTCTTAGTTGTTGTTTTTCCACGTACAATGTGGTAATCATAAACAAAAGTATGTGATTTTTTTTTTTTTTAATATGACAATAATTATTACATTTTCCAAGTTGAACCAACTGTTTATGACATTGTATTTTTTTAAGATTATTCAAGTTATGTGACAACTAAAGTGAACAGAGGAACAAGTCCCGAGGACTGGAAAGGGAAAGATAAAAAAACAAGATTTGTAGTTCTATTTCAGTATAATTTTGATGAGGTGTTTACCTTGTTTTGTTATTATGTTTTATCTCAGAATTTGGCTTTAAGTACTGGAATTTCAAGGAAAAGAAAATGGTTTCTTAAAGGACAAGTCCACTTTCATATACATGTGGATTGAGTGAATGCAACAACATTAGTATAACATATTGAAAGTTTGGGAGAAATTGGACAATCCATTCAAAAGTCATGGGTTTTTTAAATATCTGCGCAATCACTGCTGGATGAGATGACTACGACAGTGTATGATGTCACATGCATACAATACAACGATATAAGGAAAATATAAGTGAATTTCACAAAACTTTACTTTTTGAAAAAAGTGCACATTTTTTCAACTTGCTCTGATGTATTTTAGGGCAATATTATTCACCCTGCCTTCCAAAAGAGAGAAGTCATGTGTTCTTTTGTTATGCAAGAAAAGTGAAAATACAGAATGTTGAATTTTCTTGATACTTTCTCTATATCCTTGTACACATGTGACATCACAAGCTATAGAAGTCTTCTCATTCAGCTTTGACTGAGCAGAAACTTTAAAAATCCATAACTCTGGAACGGATTGCCTTACTTTCCTCAAACTCTCACTGATGGGTAAATATTGCTATATTTACTCAACCCTCATGTCTACTGAGGTGAACTTGTCTTTTTCCAGTTTCGGTCCCTCATAGGTTTATTTGAGACCAGTTTGTGTCCGGGACCTTCTGTGAAGTTGATGGGGAAAATTACTGAACAAAAACAAATTTTCCCCTCAAGTTCACAGAAAAGCATTATGCTGCTCTCTTCAGCTGGGAAACACAAACTGTTGTCTTAACCAAACTGTAAAAACCTGTTAAAGATTAGTATGAATTACAATCTCAAAGAAAATATGAGCTGGTATCTATTATCATGAAAGAGAATAAACAAACAAAATAACAAGTAAGAACTGAAAGAAAGAGCTTATATTTGAAAATTAAAGCCATGAGGAAAGACATGAATGTTCACTAAATAGTTGACACCTGAGAAGTTGGGTTGTCTCTGTGTTGTGTCACCCCAAAAACAATAAAATGGGTTTTCTTATCTTATACTTTTTACTCTCAAAAGTGACTGTTAAATATGCATGATTTGCAGGTAATTTTCAATCAATTCAAAATGATATGTAAAATATAGTTTAGTAGTGTCAACAGTTTAAATGAATCTGGTGTATAGAAAATTTATCCCAGATGAACCAAACACCTTTCACCAGTATTATAACATTTGTATGGTGGCTATCAAGGATGATGAAGAATTCATGAACATCCTTGAATTAATCTATTTATAAAACTATGTGCAAACAAAAACGTACACAAGTCAAATAAGAATTTTTGCTTTTGGTATTCATACCGTATGTCCCCGCCAAAAAATTACAGTGGTATCCTCCTCCGCAATGATAACTTTAAAGATAGTGAATCAATCTAAAATACAATGTGAGGGATTGAAACTTTAACTCATTGCCCACACCTTACAGAAAACCCCATTCAATTTGCTTCAAAGGTCAAAGAGAATTTAGTTTTTTTGTAGAGCATGTGAGGAATCCCTTCCCTCCAAGTTCTGCAAGTGTTTACACACTAACATGCAGTACCAAGAGCATCCAAGTGCTAAACTTGGAAGAATCAGACTCCTGACATCCTTTATAACAATCCACATTTCTTTGAGATCACGTAACCAAATTGACTGGGGCATTCTGCAAAATAGAGCTAAAATGTTATGATTTAAGACCTCAAAGTAGAATTTAGCTGATTTAATCATATTGGGTGCTATCAATGCAAAAGTCTAATTACAAATTTTTTTGGGGGGGACAAACTATATGAATACATGAACACAATGTTAACATTGAATGTCACCTCCGAAACAAAGTTATTCTTCCCTGGTGTTGCGGAATAAAATATTCTGAGAGTAAAGAAACATTACTGAAATGATCTTACACCCTCATTTCAATTTAAGGTAGAAAATGGAATGCCATGTTTCTTCGGGTTACAATATCTAGTTTATGTCCGTTAAATTCTTACTGTAAATTAACATTTTAAAACAATGTTAACATTGAATGTCACCTCCGAAATGAAGTGATTCTTCCCTGGTGTTGTGGAATAAAATGTTCTGAGAGCAAAGAAACATTACTAAAATGATCTCACACCCTCATCTCAAGTTAAGGTAGAAAATGGAATGCCATGTTTCTTAAGATTTCAATATTTAGCTTACATCCTTCGTCCAATTGGAAGGCAAACTACCGGTACCCGTGCTAATTAATGAAGTGTAAAAAAACACTTGTTCTGTGTGGTTTATCTGCTTGAAACAGGAGTTAATTTCTTGTTCTCGAGTTACAATTATTAGAAACATTGATAAAAAGAAGAAGTTTTTGTGTTATTCTCACTTATTCTCAAAAAAAGTGAGTGTTAATATTAATGTCACCTCCGAAACATTCTAATATGTTAACTGTCACCTCCGAAACATCCATGTGTGAAAAATCCAAGTTTTAAACAAATGATTGGAATTTCATTTAACCTACATAGATAGGTAGCCCTTCTTAAAGACTTGTCATAGTAAGAGTTTGACCTGGCCTGCCCTCCAATAAATAGTTGAAATCTTAAAAATTACATGTCAATTGGTATTTTTAGCAAAAATTTATAAATCTCATGTATTTTTTTTTAAATTCACTTTTTATTCAACCCCCAAATAGTTTTGATTCACAAACTATATATTGTTGTTAACCATATAAACTTTGCATGGTGAATTTTGACTACAGAGTTTTGTCAATATGGTGCAATTCATGAAAGCAAAATTTTGCTTAAATTTACTTCAGGTGCCAGGGTTTTCCTTAAATTACACCAATAACCCTTCAGCTTTAAGGTCTGAAATGTTATTTTTTCAAAAATTTGAATACTTTCAAACAGGAATCAAACAGAATAATGAAAAAATATTTTGTTTGAAATTTTGACCCTCCGAGTACAAAAGTTACACCACTGATCGTAAAAAAGGCCATATAGAATCTACTATCCCTTTAACTAGGTTTAATCTTTTACCAATGTCTAATTTTACTCTTTTGAGATATAATGTTAAAGAATCAAATTCAAAGTGTAGATTTCTAGAGGAGGGCGGACACAAATGATGACATCTCTGATAGGGACATATGAATCAGCCATGATTATTTCCTCAGAGAAACTCACTGGATCGATAGGACTGATGTGTTGCCCCTCCAGTCAGGATAAGTTGTCTCAGTAAAATTTACTTTGATCTGTTGATCAGAGCTGCTAATACATGTACATAGAAATTTGTTATAAACTATTCCTCCTGGCAAGGCCAGAGCCTAGAGGTGTAATATTAACATTCGTAACAACCCTAAATGAAAGCAGGCCTAGACATTATTGCATAGAGGGGTGAAGATTGAGGTATGAGTTTTCTTCAAGTTGCCTCCCTCTGTACAATACAAATTAGATTTGTGAGATTACAACTGCCACTGTTTGTTAAAATGTAGATCAGCAGTTGCAGTCTTACAAATTCCATTTGTAAAGAGGGAGACAAATTGAAGAACACTTAGAGTCATCCTCTGCATTCTGCTGGGTTGGGGGGGGGGAGTGAGATGGGTCAAGTTCAATCACATTTCAGAACTCTTGTGAAAATAAAAGTACCGCAGACTATTTGAATTAAAGTACATCATCAGTGTATCAAGTGTATTGATTGCTTGTAATGTATGCAGTATTTCAGGGCAGATATCATCTGAGATATGAGTGAAAACAGAACACGAGGGTTTAAATGTGTTACACGTAGATAACCTAATATCTATATATGTCAAATTATGAAATCTCTTATGTGGTAAGATGTAGTGTTACAGTAATTTAATTTGATGGTCTTTTCGTTTGCAGGACAATGTCATCACGATTACTTGCTGCCACAATGAAGAGACACGGTGAGGAACTTAATGAATGAACTTTGAGATCAGTGGAAAGTTTGTGTTGTCTGTATCTCATATTTACATTGTACCTTAGTTTTACATTGTATCTTGAACTGTAACACTTGGTTACATTAAATCTTTAACCTGTTGAAGTCTAGTAGCGAGTGTTCTTGGGCTGGGGTAAATGGGAAATGGGTGTTGTAGGAAAATCAGTCCATCTTCACCGAGTTAATTGCAAGATGTCATGGGAAAGGCAGTAAAATTTAACACCAGTGAGTTCTTGTGATTGTTGACACAGAGGATGACATTATGCTCAGATCAATGAATCCAGTGTGATTAATACAAAGAAAAAGTTGATAGGACTGATGTGTCAACAACGTGTCCAGAGAAGCTTGTATGTAATGAGAAATTATGAAATATGTCCAGAAATGTTGATCAATGCATTCATTGTCTGTTTGTTACCAGTTTGCGCACTGCAAGATATGTCGTCACAGGACCTTGACATTCAGGTAAGGTGTGATTTTATTCATTGAGCACCAAATTATGGCAGAGTTTGGAAAACTTAAACTTCCCGCTGCAAAGCATCATTAAAACAATGGATTTCGGGAAAAAATGACTTTATGACTTGCAAAATAAGGTTTTGATCATTTTTTCATAATTCCACGTGTGTGTACTTTGTAGAAATAGCATATCTTCAGTATTTATTCAAGGAATAACAGTAACATACAACACTGTCCTGTGTGTTTGATGATTATGTTTTGAAGAGTACAGATAAATGTGATTTTGCATTGTGTATCTAAAAGATTTTTTTCAGTGACTTCATAGTTTATGAATGATTGTAATGAGGTATGTATGAACTGGAAAAGATAAAACTTTGCGTAGAACCTCAGGTCATGTGACACAAATGATGACATCTCTGATAGGGACATATGAATCAGCCATGATTATTTCCTCAGAGAAACTCGGTGGATCGATAGGACTGATGTGTCACTAGCATTGACTGAAATCTTGATACGTCTGACTCTGCGGCTTCCTCGTTCTACGCACTATATCAAACTCTTTTTCGTTTACTGCTCTAGGCATACATGTGATCTGAAGACGATTACCAAGGTGGCCAGCAAGAGAAATATGGTAAGTCTTGTCTGATGTGGGATTTAGCCTGTACAATCATATACTGCATATTGCCCATTCTGGGATGCAGTTTTCTTGACAACTGTTTTTGCACACTCATGCAATGATGAGTTGAAGCCAAGATAGGGACGCTGAGATCATCCTGTGATGATATGTCATGTGAGACAATGGCTAACTGATGCATGTGATGTGTACAGTTCTGAGTATGTAGGTGTAATCAAGTTCCGCATGGCTGTTTACGTGCATTGCTTTTATTCTGGCATCTACAATTACTGATCCGTTGTGAACCAACGTTTCAAGTACCGAGTAAATCACAGCACCAAAGAGCTCCATCCAGAATTTTAGTCTGTAGATAAGCTCTTTTTTCATTTATTTATTTTTGTTTATGGGGATGGAATTGCATTTTTGCAGAAATATACCTAAGGTGAAACTGATAACAATTTGAAGGTATATTTATTTCTTTTGTGAACTTAGTACAAATTGAGCTAAAGCACATTCAATTTCAGACTTGTATCCTGCTTCATATGGCCTTCTAGTCCACTTTCTAATTGAAATTGCTTCAGTGAAGTAATATCATTGTTTTCTCACAGATGCTGAAGTCTTGAAATGGTGACTATTCTTCCACCCAGTGGCTGATTATATGATCACTCAGTGGATGACTAAGATGGGTCAGTATGTGCTTATTTGTGAAAATAGAGAAACTTTCAAAAGATATATGATTCTTTGTAAAATGAATAATGCTTACAAGTGTTATGCAAACTCATCAGAATTGCTCAGATAAACTCCAAGCATGTGGAATAGGACCCATTTGACTGAAGCTCTTGTACTTTTCACAAGCTTTAAAGGCAGGCGACTATTTGATCAGATCAACTTGTGTGCATTAGTAATGATCATACTGCTTCCATTTTGATGATAGGGATATAAGATTCCCAGAAAATTTTCTTCCTGACTTCTTTCAATACCTGCTGTATTTCTTCTGAGGCCCAAAATGAAAATTTCTTTTTCTTAATCATATTAAAAAGATTTCATGTTTGAATGATGTGAGAGTAAAAAAATCAAGATAAATAAATGATAATAATGATTACATGTTACAACTAGCTTATTTCAAGACCCCTTCTCGCTTAGCACGTAAAATGCATGGTTTCTTCCTCTGCAATGTATGTTTGTGTTGTGTTATGCAAAAAAAAAGAAATTTAGTGTGGAAGGCAGTGCATCTATGATGACAGTATTTGCTACTCTTGACAGTGAGTGATGACAATAAATCACCAAGATCGCTGAGATTCACGCTTCCACACAATATATGGTAGAAGAGCAGTGCTTTATTCCTTCTGACATGTTACCTCATCTGCACAAAGGTTGATTTTATTCCCTGTTTATTTTTTCATAGGCGAGATCAAGATGGACTGAAAAACCAACATGATGTTTAGCTCTAGGTTGTATCTACCGCTCCGTACTTGCACAAGGTAATTATGAAACGAGAAGTCTTCATTGACATCCACTTTTACTACTATTCAAAGATCAGTGACCTAATTTGATCACAATTTTAGACTCGGCATCCTCTGCCATTATAAGCCTGTATGTAGTAGTATTTCAGCTCCAGTTCTTCTTGTCTTGCAGTTCATGTGTGACTCAGTGATATGTTTGATTGATGTTACTTTTCTATCTGTAATCATTGAATTATGTGCTGAAAATATTCATAGCATGTTTGGACTGTTCACTCAGTCAAGCTTCATCTTTATTTTAGACATTTTAGTAGCCAGAAGCATGTGATGCATGGATGTTGTAAATCCTTTGGGTGCTGCGGTTCCTTTATAAGTTTGGTTCCTGATTACAACTTTTTGTAGGGCTTTATTGAGGATTACCTGCATTCTGGGATGTGGTGAGCATTGTCAGTAATGGCATCCCCTTGCAACAAAATGGTCTGTATGTGATGAGCCTACATTATTGGATATGATCTCTGTGATTATATACACAGTGTAGCGACTAGGGCGGACTGATACAGACCTGTCAGAATAAATGAACTGTTGTCTGTCTGTTGGTGAGTGCTCTTTGGAGTTAACACTTCTTTTGATTTATTTCTTAACAGAGTGCTGCTTTCCAGGACTGTAACAGCAAAATGAGGACACTGAGAGATGGTATGAATAGCAAAACCTAATAATGTTTTACCATATTTTTTTGTTGTTGTTGAATGCATCGTAAAATATGATGGAGTATTCATTGTTGTCCTTGATCATGTGGTGAATAGTAAAGTAACGAAAACATTCAAAATGTGTAATAAACCAATCAAGACTTACTTTATCCTGAGATTTTTTTTTTAAAGTTCAGCTTTCCCTGCTCGAGGAGAAAGCAGATATTGTTCGTTGTAATTAGATGTAGACTGAGTCGCACTTCACCTGGCATGCTTCATTTGATATGAACAGTCAGTGTGGTGGGACAGAAAGATCACAAAGCTGGCAATATTTCTTGGATCAATACCATAATCACACTGTTAATGATTTGCATTCTTTTCAGGGATCTATATCAGACAGAAAAATTTGGCTAGAATATCTGTTGGCACACAGTTGTGTGCAACTTCAAGGAAGAACCATGACATTCTTTTCTTGCATATCATTGGAGTATTACATTTTGTTAGCATTGTGAGTAGTGCTTTGTGGAATTATCTGTAAGTGATGAGCCTACATTATTGTATATGATATCTTTGTGATTATATACACAGTGTAGCGACTAGGGCGGACTGATACAGATAACAAGTTCCTGCTTACACAGCCTAAATTATGTATGTCTCCCTTTTGCATTGATTGAATGGCATGTGCATATGTTCTCTTTGATTAGGATCAAGCTTCACTACGCTTTGTGCTGATTACGCATGGTGAGTACATGTATGCTGGTAACAAGATGAGGCAGTTTCTCTCTCAGATTAAAATGAGCTTGCTCATTTGCCCAAAAATCGACTTGCATTCAGTGTGTTAATATTTAATGGAGCAGTCAGTTGCATAATTGACTTAACAATCTGAAAACAATTTTATAGGCCAGCAAAGAATGAACTTGTGTTTCAGTAGATGATTTATCAAGTACTTGGTAGGTCATTATAGTGTGAAATAGTCCCTTGTTAAAGGACAAGTTCACCTTCATAAACATAAGGATTGAGAAAATGCAACAATATTAGTAGAACACATTAGTGAAAGTTTGAGGAAAATTGGACAATCGATGCAAAAGCTATGAATTTTTTAAATTTTTGTGTTGGAACCGCTGGATGAGGAGACTACTACAGCTTGTGAGTCATGTGCGTACAACAGTATAAAGAAAATGTAAAAGAAAATTCAACATATTTACACTTTTTTCGCATAATAAAAGAGCACTTGACTTGCCTCTTTCTAAAGGCAGGGGGAATAATATTACCCATAACATTTGTCGGTAACGAGTCAGGGGAATGTGTATTTTTTTCAAAAGATGGAATTTTGTGAAATTCTCTTTATATTTTCCTTTTATTGTTGTACGCATGTGACATCTAAGTTATTCATACACTGCAGTAGTCTTCTCATCCAGCGGGTACTGCACAAAAACTTCAAAAATTCATAACTTTTGAACGGATTGTCTGATTTTCCTCAAACTTTCAATGATGTGTTGTACTAATATTGCTACATTCTCTCAATCCTTATGTTTACGAAGGTGAACTTGTCCTTTAAAATGGTTTCTTGTGAATGTCTGTATGTGATGAGCCTACATTATTGTATATGATTTCTTTGTGATTATATACACAGTGTAGCGACTAGGGCGGACTGATACAGATAACAAGTTCCTGCTTACACAGACGAGCCTGAATTTTGTATGTCTCCCTTTTGCATTGATTGAATGGCATGTGCATATGTTCTCTTTGATTAGGACCAAGCTTCACTACGCTGCTGATTACACATGGTGAGTACATGTATTAACAAAGTGAGTACATTTATTGATAAAATGTGCTGGTAACAAGATGAAGCAGTTTCTCTTTCAGATCAAAATGAGTTTGCACGTCACCTTGTTAGAGTTTTATGTATTTCACAGAGCAGTCAGTTGCATAATTGACTTAGCAATCTGAAAACAATTTTATAGACCAGCAAAGAATGAACTTGTGTTTCAGAAGATGATTTATCAAGTACTTATTAGGTCATTATAGTGTAAAATAGTCCCTGGTGTAAATGGTTTCTTCTTGTGAATGTCTGTATGTGATGAGCCTACATTATTGTATATGATATTTTTGTGATTATATACACAGTGTAGCGACTAGGGCGGACTGATACAGACTATGAAATCAGCAGTCCTCCCGTGTGATATCTGAATTTTTAGAATTAAAGAGATGTTTAAAATCTTGATATCTCTACAGGGAAACAAGTTGGATCCAAGCCAAAAGTAAAAGTAAGTGTGTTTGATAATGCACTGAAATGTGCCCATAAGCAGAAAGCTACTTTTGAGAAATGATCTTTTAATGTGAGCATTTTCTTGAAGTAAATCTGGAGAAAGCCAAGCAAACAAAAGAAAAGTATAATGTATACTGGTTTAAAAATCAACCACAAGTACAGAGTCTTCGCAGGAAAGTAAAACATTGTGATCATCTTACTCATGTTGGAGAAACAAGCTACAAATTTATACTAGTGTAACATATATTTTACAGTATCATGTTGTGTGGGTCAGGAAATATGAATCATTAGCAGTGCATGAGCAAGGCAAAATCTTTTTTTTTAAAAACAAATATAACAAAGAAAGCCGTCAGCTCACCATCATGTGCGTGAAATCTCATGTTGACAGTCATGATTCCTCTGCCTAACTGGAGGTGTTGATATGGGTGATGTTTTTGAGTGTTTGCTCTAGTTGGACTAGTTTGGCTGCTATAGCAGATTTTGCATCTAGTCATTTATGTGCATGTGGAGTTCATTCATATCAAGAGTTTTTTGTGGGTTTTTTTTTTTTGTGATTGCCTAAGGGCTGGTAAGGCTTGCATTAACTTGTAGTGAACATTTTCTTTTTACTAGCAAAACAAAAATGATTTGTGTTTGTGGTAAATTATGCACTGCTCAACCTGAAGGTTACACAGGAGTTCTCATTGGTATTGAATGATGATATCTGCTTGTATTTGCTACTCTTGAATCAGAATGATGACATACAACCACCAAGATCTCTGAAATACCTGAAAACTCTAGTGTTATCTCTCCGATCATGTAGAGAAAACAAGACTAATCTTCATATTGCAGACATTTCTGCTAATAGATTTAACTATTTGTGAGCATCTTGGCCCGTGAAATGTTTGCCAGACTTGACTTCAGTGTGTACCGGTAATATAAAACCATTCATTGTAGGAGCATGAAAATAATTATTCCTGAGAAAGTGAAGTTTTGCTGTTCATGGTTCATTATGCACTTATGATCGTTTGCAAACCATTTTAGCATTGGGAGCTGTTTGTTATGTGTTTTATCAAACTAGTGAATTTTTCCAGGATTGTAATCCTAACCGAGACAAGTCTTCTTTCTTTCTAGAATGGAAATAGTTTAAGGATCAATACATAACATGATAGGGTTGTCAGGAAATATGTGTATATCGTTTTCTTTAACATGCCTGTGATTTGTCAAGATAAATTGATTAAAGCATCTGGGTATCTCTGGTGAACTGCTCAATGCAAAATCCTTTATATATTTGTTCCCCCTCAGATACGACATATTTGGAATTTCCTTTCCAAGAAGTTTGCAGGAGCCTACTCAGAAAGGCAAGTATTTTACCTCATCCCTTGATCTTGCAAGATTTCACCATGCAAACTAGATGCATGGTTCATAGGGAGTCATCAAGATTATCAGCAGCATTACTAATGGCTTATTCTGCTGTTTGATAAGCTGGTGACAGAAACTATAAAACAGTGTTTTCCATAATATCATATACTTTCACCTTTGTCGGTAATTGAAAAGGTTTTCAAGTTCTTTTGATCGGTGACCAATGATAGTGATGATTTCATAGTTCAACAGAACTTCTGTGAAGACACTTGATGCATTTAAGTCTTTCGCTCCTAGCTGAATCATTGGTTTCCATGATCAAACCCTTGAAACTTTAGGGCCTTGACACCTTGGTAGAGAACAGCTTGGATATACAGGGTGCTCCCTGTACAACAAACATGGGTATAAGAACATTTTGTTTCAGCAAAGTAAAGACTGTAGTTCCAAAATAGTATGTATCAGAGTATGTGATGCAAAATTGCCTTTTGATTTGATGAAATTTCAATATTACAAAATTTTGATGTAACAACAAAAAAAAATGCTACTCCCAAGGAGTTTGCTCTAATGGGAGTTGCCTGTACCATTTCTTTTTGAGTCGTGTGAATTATTTCTGTTAGTCAAACTAGGAACGCTGGCAAGCCAGTTAACACAGTGTTGAGTGTTGTAAGAGGAGCCTGAAAACAGTGAAATAAGTTAAACTTAAACAAAGAGTATTTCTTGGGACATGATATTTAAAACACTTTTCTCGATCTACAGGTTGGCTTTGTTTTAGTCCGCTTGCTGTTGATCATGTTCAGGACATTTTCAAAAAGGTAAGCTTGTCATGTGACAAACAAGCATTCATTATATCAATTTTAAAAAAGTGTGAAATGATTATCAGTTCCGCAAGTTGATGTAGTGTTGATGAATTTCAGAGACTTCAAACTGTATGCTATTTGGTGCTCACAGCTTGTCGTTACAATGTAACCCTTACAATGTAACACATCAGACATTCATTACTGCGAAAGTGGAAATTTTCATGAATTTCATCTGACCAGAAACTAGTGCAAAATAAAAGCACACCAAGATTTTTGCCTGTGGCATGTAACACTTTTATGTTTGATACAGTGGAATTGAAATCTTGTGAAATTCATCTTGCCCAGCTAAGCTTGAAAAATATTTGTGCAAAAATTTCCATTTTTACAGAATCTGTTTTGATAATCCTACTAGGGAGCTTTATAGTGGCTGCAGTGAAGTAATGATGATTGCATAGTTCAGCCGAACATAGCATGACGACATTCTTTGCTCTCATGTCTTTCGCTCCTAGCTGATGCTTCATGTACTTTTTTCAAAGCTTAGCAAATGAGTAGCATTGTTTGTTGCCATATTCAAGGAATGTTGGCATGTTTTCTCTTATTCAGAACAGCGGCAGCAAGGTGTGTCCAACATGATAAAGTGACCACACCTCCTTGGTGAGTAACACATGTCATCTTCTTCCACATTCTACTCTCTCTCTTCCCTTGTCATATCTGTCACACATTGTTCAGTATATTAGCCTGACTTCAGTACATCACTACCCAATGGTACTCTTAGAAGTGTAGCACCAATCAAGTTGAACCTCAAAAAGGTGCCTAGATTAAACAACTACAGTTGAACCTCTCGTATCCGGACAAGTCGGGACCGGGGCTCATTGATTAGGGAGACTCAATGCTTTATACATGTACATATACATACACATGTACTGATGTAGCCCATTGTAGTACCACATGTAATAATATGTATACTGCAACCTTTTCATTGTTACATTTGGGGATGTTTGGGGGTGTTGAAATGTCTGAAGGTAAGCAATTTGGAAGGAAATTTGATGTAATGTATGTTAATCATGTTGGCAGTAATATGTAATTCATGTGTGTTTGTGTAGGAGTTCAAGTTCTCAAGGAGTTGGGAATCCCCCTTTCCTCCCGTAATTATTTTTAAAAAAATCACGGAGAGATTGCGTCCGTATAATAGAGAGATCCAGATAAAGGGAGGCCGGATAAGAGAGGTTCAACTGTAGTTTGTAAAGAAACTCAAAATATGCATGCTTACAGAAATTAATCTTTATATCTGTCATTCTAAGCGTAACTCCACAAGGTCATTTTTTTAGATGTAAGGTTGCAGTTACCATAACTGTAGTATAAGAAAATCATGACTGCAAGGCTTTTGTAAAGTGAAGTCATATATGAACACACAGCTCGTGTTTGCAAACTTGGTGCTAGTGTATAGACTCAATTATTGTTGCTGTCGGCATACTCGTTTTCACAGATTCTTATCCTTCCATGGCAAGTACCAGTGTTGTCATGCACAGCCAAAGAACTTGTGTCTTAACACACCATTAATGAGGACATGCACTGTGTCAGATTGGTGTACACATCAGAGCTTTGATACGTGGTCAGAGGATGATAGTGTCATGTGCACATTTATTCAATGAAGGCAAGATGATGCCAGAATGTATTAGCTCTATCTGATGGCCACTTTACAGTGAGTTCAGTTTGTTTCTCATTACCAGAGTCTGTCTTCTCATTCCCCCACAAATCATTCCTATTTCAGATTTAGGGTCCCTCTTAGCTGTTGACATATGGGAGGGGGAGGGGAGGGCAAAGGTTTTTGGTTTTTGTGTTTGTTGTTGTCATTTTTTTTTTTGGGGGGGGGGGTAGATGGGAGTTGTTAAATCCATCAAGGTTGTAACTGTGCACGGCGTGTCATTGCAGTTCAAATTACATATTGTTGTGGTATAACATTTATTATATGACAATATGTTTAATGCCATGTAGCTATGTCAGTATGATGTTGATCTTTCTATGCAGGACTGATGCAGTGAGCAAGATAGCCAGAATTGGATTTCTTTTGATGGTTAAGACTTTGAACAGCAAAGAGTAAGGTAAGTCCAGGTCAGACACTACAGTAGGTTTGACAAGATGTGATGAAATTCAGCATGCAAACAGATTGCCACTTTAATACAGTAAGTCTTGGTTAATGTTGTGGAAGTCATGAGTAGACTATTCATGATGAAGTGAAGGATAGCTTGGAGGTTTGTATGTGCTCTGTTTTCTGATTTCCACGATGGAAAATCAGTTACATACACGTATGTGAGACCAGAAAAATAAAAAAGTCAAGAATGATGTTCTGGCAGTTTTTATAAAGGTTCACACTACTGAATTCAAGTTCTGTAAAATTTGCTTGAGATGTGTAGATGGGATGCTAGCAGTGGTGTCATTGATGATTATTTTATTCACAACCAAGACCTTTTGAGCATCGGGGAAGTGCAAGAGATGTCTAGATATCTTTATGAGCAGTTCACATATTCTTCTTGAGCTCATCATTGAGACAATTTCACTATGCAAAGCTCATTGAACAATATCAGAATATTTGGGCTGTGCTATGTAAGACGTAGTTACTCTTATTATTCTTATAAGCAGCAGAGCAATGATGAAATCATCGAATGTCCCCGTATGAAACCGACATGATTATTTTCGTTATACCCTCATTTTATCTGAGCTCTGTGAAATCCTCCAACTGGATGAACAAACAAAAATTATTTTGGTTTCAAGTTACATGCGTTGTGTTTTGATACTTGTTTAAACCATAGGTTTCTGCAAGCGAGAGCTTTTCGGACGATGCACATTTTTGCCAGAGTCAAGAAAGTGATCCGGTATGAAGGGTAAGCATTAGGGACCGTGTTTATACAAAAAGGCAAGATCAAAGATATTGGAAGTTCTTTCATGCAGATGTTCTGATAGAACAGGAGCCTTTTGAATTTCCTTGTGTGTGTGTATTAAAAGCCGGTAAAGAGTTATATTATGCGCTTGAGCAGATACGGTATTAATCTTATGAAAACAACACAGTGTGACTGGGGGATGGTAGCAGTGGTGCCATTGATGATAACCTTGTTCACAGCCAAGAGCTTTTCAGCATTGCAAAAGTGCAAGACTGCTCTCAAAAGCAGCACTTATATTCTTCTTTGAGGCAGTTTTACTCTTTAAAGCGCATTGATCAGTATCAGTATCATCTTTGAGATATGCTATATGAAAGATATATAAAAGAATATTCATTATTCTTATAAGCAGCAGAGCAATGATGAAATCATCGAATGTCCCCGTATGAAACCAAGGTGATTATTTTCGTTTTACCCTCATTTATCTGAGCTCTGTTGAATCCTGAGACTGGATCTAACAAACACTATACAAATTATTTGGTGTCATTTTATGTTCTTCATGTCTTTGTACTTGTTTAAATCACAGGTGTCTGCATGCGAGAACTTCTGGGACAATATATGCATTCTGCCAGAGGTCGAGAAGGTGGTATATGCAGAAGGTAAGCATTGAGGATCAAGTCTATAGTATGAGTGAAAGGCAAACCGATTGACCGATATGAAAGTTGCCTTCTTACAGCTTTTTATGTGCTTGTATTACTGCACCACACACTTGCCTGAAATAACACTTGCCCATAACTTTGCAAAGGGGAGCATGCAGTCAAAAAAATAGAAAGAAAAGAAAACAACTGCCTCAAACAATTAGTTTTCACTTTGCATTTTTACATTGTGCTGATAAAGTGTATTGCCCATACCTCAAAACTAGGCAAATGTGGTAAAGCACTTTGTACTTAGTTCTTTGTGCATTTCTCTAATGTTACTGTAAAAATTGAAATTTTCGCGGTGTTGAAATTTTCGCGCCACCAGAAGCTACCGCGAAAATAAAAACACGCGAATATTTTTTTGTGCCGTATGTTCCAGTACTTGATGTCTTGATTTAAATTTAAAATTACAATCATATGAAACTCTTCTTACACGGCCAAGCACAAAAAACTAGTCTTGCAAAAATATCCACTTTTACCGTAATCGTAACCTTATTCAGGAAAAGGGTGGGGGTAGCTTAAAATGAAAACTGATACGGAGCCTGTCTTTGCATACGGTAATACCATGTTATTATAGTGTGGCAACAGTGATTGAAGTTGTCTAATGGGAATGGATGTAATTCAAAATGCTAGGGGAAATTTCTTCCAATGTGATACCCCAATCTGAAACAATTGGGGTGCTGAATCATCATAATACATGCATCATTGTAATGCCAAGTACCATCTTTGAATGGAAGAATTCTATTTGTAAGTCTGATTGAGTGTAATTTTGATGTTTGTATTTTGCATTGGCTGATTGCCAAAACTGAATCATGCGTTTCATGAGCGAATGACCAGTGATGAGCCATAGTTACGAGTGATCCACCTGAACACTGATGTCACAATAGTCTCTGAGGTCATACACCTTTAGGATATGCCAGTATTGTCATTGCTGCTTAACCCTATTTTAACTGGGCTATTTGAGACCAAGTTTTTACTGAGGGGGTCAATTTGACCCCCCTTCAGATCTTGGCCGCCGATCGCACAATCACCACAAAATTTTGCTTGAACATATAGCCGGGTGTCAACTACAAGATTACATGGTCATACAATAGAAAAATTTTGATTTTCTATTTTTAGTAAATTAATTATGCAAATTTACGCATGAAATCATATTTTCACCTATGACTCCATTAAAAAGACTGAAGGATTGCTAAATTTTTGTGTCAGAGTTCCTCAAGACACATCGAACAATTTTCTTGTAAAAAAATAGCACAATCGAAATCGGTTTCTTTTGTTTGTTATTGTTTTGTTAATTTCTCATGTATTTCCTTGTTTTTTCGACCTTTTGTTTTCTATTGTTTTTTTACCAAAATTTGTTGCAGGCACTTTTTCAAGCTTATCTACATTAGAATTGATTAATTTCAATGGTTAAAAGTTGAAATATCAATTTAACCACAAAACACACAATTTGCATTGGATTTGCACGCGCTATCATGAATTTGAGCTGTTTTTGGGTTGACATGCATATGCTAAACATTACGTAACTTCAGAACCGTGTACCCAGACGTCACAAATTTGGTCTCAAAATATGCGGGAGACTTCAATGAAAAAAGTCATGAAACGACGCGGCGAAATCTTTGCGCGTTGCGGAATCGTGGCGCGAAATGTCAAGGGGGGGGGGGTCAATTTGACCCCCCCCCCCCCCCCCCCAGTTAAATTAGGGTTAAATGGACTGTGCAGTACTGGTTGAGGTGGGGATTCGTGTTTTGAGATAAAAGTGAGATAATGGGAAACCTCTTATGAAATATGAAAGAACATGTAATTTTAAGAAAGATTCAACATTTATTTGATGAAAATTGGTTTTCAAATGGCTGAGATATCTGAAAAAATGATAATAAAAGGCGACAGGCCACGCCTTTTATTATCACTTTTTTATTATCTCTTTGTTTCACCTTGTTTTTGGATATCTCAGCCATTTCAGAACCGATTTTCATCAAATAAGCTTTTGATACCCTTAAGAATTGCATGCTCTTTGACATCTCATAGAGCGGTTTCTGAATATCTCGCAAAATGTTAGAAGCTAAATCCTTACCTTGACCAGAACTGTACACACCCTTTAAAGGGATGGTATAGTGTTGGTAGAGATGAGGATTGGGCTTTCAACTGTCTGCTAGATACCAAGGAAACCACTTATGAAACGACAGAGAGCATACCATTCTATCAGGAATTCCATGTTTATTATGATGAAAATTGGTTTTGTAATGGCTGAAACATGCAAAAACAAAGTAAAACAAAGTGATCCTAATCCCATCTTTTATTTGGATTGCTCTGTTTTGGATATCTCAGCCATTTCAAACCCAATTTTCATCAAATGTTGAATCCCTCGTGGAATTACATGCTCTTTCATATTTCACAAGAGGTTCCTCATTATCTCAACAAAAAATGTTAGAAACCTGAAGTTAGGTCTCTACCAATCTACCAAAAGTATACAATCCCTAAATGTCCAAAGTATACTAGTGCTTGATTTGTGTAAAATGCATGATACATAAAAACCAATTCAGCTTATGGGAATTAGAGGTGAGAAGTGCTTAGTATGTAATGTATTATCTGGCAGATGTGAGGTTGTTTTTTTTTTTTTTTTTTGGTTTTTTTTTTGTTTTTTTCTAGAGTGGTTATTGGAATGTTTATGGATTGTACTTCAGTGAACTTCAATTTATTCTTACAGGATGCTGATGCTGACTAACTTGAACTGACTGGATGATGTACCTCAGAAATTGTTGACCTGGAGGTAATTTTCCCATTTATCTCACCATATTCTAAGTGTGAGGCAGCATCACTTAGCTATATATGTTCCTTTTAATTTCTTGTGCTAGTGTAAGTTGTGTTACTTGAGTGACAAAATAAATTTATGCTTCATCTCTTTTGGCTTTGGTTGCAGAGTCTATGCTGCCGTGTATGCAGCCTTACTTTCTATGGCTGGCTTTGTATCTCTCTACGTAGGTAGATTTTGCAGTGCATGGGATGATAGAGACAGGAAATAGCCAGTCATTGATGATAGCCCTTAAACTACATATTTCATACGAATGACCGTGGAGTTTATCACACTGATAGCTTTGTGGGCAGGATGCTACAAATATATAGCATTGATGATGCACCCAGTTTAGTTGGTGAATCAAAGAAATGTATTTATAAGTTGCCCCTCCTTCAACACAACGCTTATCCATATAAGAATATGTTGACTCACAGTGAATGCCTTGTAATCAGTTGCTGTACAATCGACACATCCCCCCCCCCCCCCCCATGGCATGTGGTGATATGCTGGCCTCTGTACACTCCACTTCCTAGTAACACTGTACTATTAGAAGCTCATTACCTGGCTAGGTATGTAGCCAGCAGAGTATCAATCAGGTCTGATTCCAAGCAAAGGTACTCAAAGTGACAAATTGATAATTTATGACCTTTGACTTTATTATTATCATTTTTTTTAGCAAGGCGTCATGGTTGATCTGTAGATGATGACTTGCACAATGCAATGGGAATCTCTCTGAAAATCTCATGAAGATGAACATTGTTGGCAACGTAGTTGTCGTCCTGATACAAGGTGAACATGATGCCAAGCTCTCTAATTTCTCCAAACTCTACTCAAGATTTAAACTCACCCCTTTGCTGTCGCGTCTGCTACTTTCATCTCGTAGTGTTGCTTGAGTTTCCAGCATTTCCTTTTTATCAATAAATGGTCAACAAATGCCATGCCACTCTTAACTGCCAAGTAGGACTTTGCTCTGTGTCAATACCATTTGTTCTCCATGTTGAAATTGAGGGCTTCACAGAATTTGAGACATTACATCGCAGTCTCTTGTGTTTAATTCATTGACCAGTTCTTCCTCCTCCTCTTCCACATTAATCATCCCTTCTGTCTATCCTCCCCCCCCCCCCCCCTCATCCATTTGTACATCCTGCACATTAGTCTCCCTTTCAGACTGGTGGACAGGCAGGAATCAACAACACCCCTCTTTGGAGCAACACTCCTCTCATCACAGTACCATTGGCACAGTAAGTTAATGTGATTAATCCACAGTCTGCCGTTTTCCAGCTTTGCTGGTAACTCCCATCAATCCTGACAAAGACAGTGTCCCAATATCAGACCAAACTCCACTATGTAGCAGAGTGATTGTGGTGTTCTGCATGACACATGTTCCCAGGGGATTCTCTTCTTTTTGATGTGATAGTTCAAAGAGGATGTTGACATGAAAAATGAAACTGACAATTAAACATTATACTTCGAGATAATCACCAAGAATGTAATGCAGCTTGTTGCATTTTAGAGAGGAATGAACATAGATGCCTATTGCCATGCAGTCTTCAGTGAATTTGCCAGACAAAATTTTGAACATGACATATATCTCTAATGGAAAGGCTTGAAAGTTCATATTTTGCATGAATACTTGAATTTGTGTAGATTGTAAGATCTTGAGATATATGTTGGAGTAATGGTAAAGGTCAGTTTGTTTAAACTTCAATGTTAAGACCGTGCGTAAATGGGTACGATTAGTAATTAGCATGATGAGATTTCTTGCCTATTATAAATGTAAGGTTTTGTAGGGAAGGACTCATCACATGTACAGTTGTCTCTTTGCTGATTATTGACTGCATTATGCATTTATGCATTTACAATGAAGGCAACTGCTGTCTTGTACACTCTTTGAAATCCAAGTAAACCCCAATGCCCATTTCTAATCTTTCCATATCTCATACTCCATCTATTGTTAAATGAATATACAACAAAGCACTGTAGCAAGTGAAATGATTTGCATTGCTAGGCTTCACTTGTGGTGCCCCAGTGATGCTTGATTCTGCCAAATGAGAGCCTCAAAAGAGTTGGCACATAGTGATTCCAAATTTTCCCGTTTCGCAACACTACTGAGGAGCACCACAATCAAATGTATTGGAAATGTGTAGTAAGTATGTATGGTTGTGTACATATAAGCTTGTATTACTGAGGCTGATTTTTGTTGCTTCCTTTTCCTACCCATTTTTCTGCATTTTTGGCAGGTATTGCCACAAGATTATCTTCCACACTCACATCACACTGAGAAGATCTTGGATGCAAGCAAGTCTGAAATTTAGGTATGAAAGTATGGAAACCTTGAAAAAATCGTGAACATAAGCTTTGAGCAACTGACTGAGCTGAGGGTAGATGACACAAGATTTATCAAATTTTGTGCATCTTTTTTAAACGTAGCACTTGTGGAGAAGATGAAATTTTGCAAATAAAAGGATAAAAAGAATCGGGGTGAATATGTGGGGAAAAAGAAGGTACTGTTCTTGTCCAGTTTGAAGAAATGGCCAAAAGAGAAGGGACTTCACAGATAAGGCATACTGTGGTGAAGAATAGGGAAGAGAATAATGGAGAGCTAAATAGCAGGATTGCTCATGTAAAGTCAATAGATTGAGAATAGGGAAGAAATGTGGATCAGGGGATTATGGAGGAATGATTGTGAAATGTCAATTTTTTTTTTTTTCCTGGTGTCCAACATGGATGATTCTTGTGTGTGTGATGATTCATTGTCCTCTTGAACTCTCTCACTGAAGCCTTTGTGCACTGTGGACCTACTTCAGTCTGACACACGTGAAAATCCATGTTGTAATGCAAATACTTCCCACTTGTAGAATTTTCTTTGATATGAGTAAGGAAAGTAGATACCACAACTGCCTAGTTGGGAAATTAAGAATTGATTCATTGCTTCGGGCTGTAATGATAAGAAAATAAAACGATGATTTGTGTGTCGTGAATTCCATTTAACTCAGTTCAGTTTATTTATTGGCGTGTAATTCTGGATATCTTAAGGTCAAACTCGTGATAGACTTTGTGGAGAGAATACTGACAGAATGATAGCCATTCATGACCTCTGTACAGGTATCAAATAGTGAGTGGTTGTTCAATCTTGGGTACAGTATGCCAGAGTACTACAGCAGCCTGAAGAAACATGTAAGGAATCGGTCATGTTGAGCAAAAAGAAACCCCAAACAAACAAGCTCAGCCAACTGCCTGGCCTTGTTGGAGTTTGTTTCCTATAAATGTCGGGATATCCCGAAAATTTCCTGTTATTGTAATTTACGTTTAGAGCGAATGGGTTAATTCTTCCATTAGAGACTGGCCTCACAGAGAGTTAATCTCACTTTTATCTCATCTCTTCTTGGATCTCCTTTCCACAGCTTCAGTTGAGGCAGTACTGGAGATGCACCAGCATAATATATTTTCTTCCTCAGGAAGCATGCTGACATTTCCTTGCGGGAAAAAAAAAGTGGAATTTGAGTAGAAGTCAGAATACCAAAGAGGATACACCTTGAAAGAGCACGAGAACCTATTCCATGTGAATTACGAACTATTGCAGAATAAGAGATTACCAACTTATATGTCATGTTCATGCGTTCATTATTATTGAGCTGTTTTCATAAGATAATACAGTCAACCTTGCTTAAGTCGACCTCACATAAGTTGAATAATCTTCCAAGTTGAAAGTCTTTTCAAGTCCTCTTCTCTTCATGTTCTATTGATTTTAATCCCTCATAAATCGAATAAGTCGAAGCTTTTTCTTTAGTCCAAATAGATTCTACTTGGGCAAGGTTGACTGTACATATAAATTTATCTTCTGTTAATTTTCATGTCTACTGCCATGGTGAGGGAAATAATCAATACACTTGTAGTTTTAGATATTTTATTTGTGTGAGAGAGAGAATTACTGAATTTTCTGGTTCAATCAAAATGATACATGTACAGATTTATGCCCGAGTTTATCAGTGTGTGCAAACAGTCTGTGTTACAGAATGATAATAAAACTGTCATAGAGACTGCTGATTTTGTTGTATCTTGAGACCACAAACATTACAGAACTTCCTGAAGGTCATGTATTTAGAACATTGTTTATTTGGAATGAGAACTACTGGGCTTATGCATTTGAATTCATGGGGGGGGGGGGGGGGGCATTTCCAGGGAAATTCTAAGTCTTATTGGGACCAGGCAGGTGTGATTCTCAACCTAAGATTTGAATACAGCTGTACAACTAGGGAAATGATGATGCTTTTTTTTTTCTGTGTGTGTGTGTATGTGTGTGTGTGTGTAAATGTTTGTGCGTGCATGTGTGTGTGACCTACATTGTAACAATCACAAACAGAAACTTTCCATATAATGAGTCGAATGGTACATGACAGGTGTGATTCTCAACTAAGATTTGAATACATCTATTACAGAAATATATATATATATATATATATATATATATATTTCCATCTCTTGGTGGGAATATGGGTGTGTGTGTGACCTAATGATCACAAATTTTCTATAAAATGAGCCGAATGACACATTTTCTCGATGGTTCACATTCCTTTGGATGACAAGACAATGTATTACAATTTCATATCTATCAAATCATACAATACTCGTCTCAACTTGAGACAGTCGTACAAAATTACACAAAGGATGTCACAGGAAAGTTCCCCACCTGGAGCGCATGTGGTACAAAACTATTGATTACAATTCATCACAAATTTTATCAAGCCAAGATGACAACCACACCTTTATTTTTTTGGATAAATGACCCTTTGAAAAAACAATCCTTATTTCTTGTTTGGAAATACGAACCTTATTTCATTTTCGGATTTTCGAAATGAACCTTCGGAATTAGATGAATCTTATCTAATCTTTTCTAATTTGTTCATTTAACTTGTTCACAAGAAACAATAAATTTTACAAAGGGTTACTAACATTCCTTTAAGTTTTCAGAATATTTCTTCTGTTACATAAACCTTTTGTAAGTAGAAATGCACAGAAAGGAAAGCTCAAAATTATAGGAAATGGATGATGGAATCAATTCTATGTGATGCAGATTGTTGTGTATGTGTATGAAGAGCGCGGGGGAGGGGTGCATTTAAAAGTGTTCTCCACAATCATGATTTTTTTTTTTTGGGGGGGTGGTTGTTGGTTTTTTTTTATGTGTTTTGTTTTGTTTTTTTGTTTTGTTTTGTTTGTTTGTTTTTTAGGGGGGGGGGGGCGGGCGGGGCACATCCAGATATCAAGCAGCCAACAGTTATTCTGCTGCCAAAAGAACATTTAAGAATAAAATAATCCACAAAAGAATATGAATGGTAATTTCAGTATTGTCTCAAATAGAACTGATGAAATGAATTGATACTTAGGGTATTTAATAATTTATTTATTTATTTATCATGAACCCCCCTCTTCTCTGCTTCTTTCTGACGGTATAGGAGGGAGCTCTTTTAAAGATGTCCAATAACACACATACACACACACGCACACAAATCCTATCAGGCATGTCGGGGAGTATATTCTTTAAAGTTTGTCTTCAACTTGCAACATTTTCTCTTGTACCGGGCCATCCTCTGTACATCCTTCGGGTCCAACGTAGCAGTTAGAATGGTAGAATTGTGAGTCTTTATATTTTCTTGGGGGGGGGGGGGGTGGGCAGTGTTTGTTTGTTTGTTTGTTTTGTTTTGTGTCCTTTTTTGGAACAGATGACATCAGGCATAGCTCATTGTTCAATTTAAATTCAATTCAAATTATATTTTTTAATATCACATTCTGTTTTCGATACAATTTCAAAGAAGACAAACAATGTATTACAATATATAAACATATATACATACGTGTAACTATTTGTTCAAAATAATGGTATTAGTAGAAAAGAGAAGCCCACGTAAGATTCAAGGTTGTAGAGATGTGGACGATTAAACAAATTGTGCAAATAAGCTGTCAAAAAGGAGAAAAGCAAAATATAATTCAGATATGATCTAAAACCAAGCAAAACTGTCTTCACTCATCGTTTAAATACAACGGGGCTTGGTGCATCTATTTAGATCATAACCCCGTACGGATCATCACGAGTATCAGTTGATTCCCAAGGCCTGGTTCAAGCTTGGTCCAAAAACAAAATATTATTCAAATATTATCCAAAAATCACACAAAACTGTCTTTACTTTTCGTTTGAATACAACAGGGCTAGGTGCATCTATTTAGATTATCACGTGTAGTTGATTCCAAAAGCTTGGTCGTGTATAATGTATTCTGGGCGACGATAAAAGTAAATGAAATTTGGTGAGTCGTCTTGTAGTGGATTTGTGAACACAGGCATTTCTACAGAATACAACACTGAACACTTTAAGGCGGCTCGTTTTTCGTGAAATTAAACATAAATTCTCCTAATTGATATTAATGCAAATCTTAACAGCTTCTAAGAAATTTTGCTATAAAGAAAGAATGCACCAGTGTGACCACATAGTGGTAAATGAGTTATGGTAGGGTACATGCAGGTAATATGAGACTATTAAGCTCATTTGCATAAATGGCATGAAGATGCATACAGAGAAACCCATCAAACTTTGTTTTTGGGAATTAGCAACTATTCATCCTTCCTTTGATATAACATTTGCACTAATCAAATGTTTTTGTTGACGGTTAATATGCAAATTATGACATCATCGCAGAAGTCTCATATTACCTGCATGTGCAGGTAATATGAGACTATGCATGGTAGACATTGTGTCAATGTTAAAATGTCAATCTCATATCTTAAATTCATGTTTTTTTTTCTATTGGTGTTGTTTGACTATTTGACTTTAATAGATGACATACAAATATTATCTAAAACTGAGACAAACACCATTGTAAGCCAAAAATTGATTTTAAGCATGAAACGCCATTTTCCGTGTATATTCTCAAATTTACGCCGACACGAGAGTTTATTACCGACATTAGATTATTACGTAAAGTTCTTCCGAACACAACACTTCTGTCCAGATTTTTACAAAATAGGTATCAAATGTTTCACAAAAATTCAAAGGAAAAAAAATAATCCTGATAGGCCTAGCTCAGTTGCAAAAAAAAAAAAAATGATAAAAGATAAAATTCGCGGAAATATCACACAAAATGTTGAGACCCCAGTCTTTTATTGGTAAAACTATGAAAATTGTGAATTCAAATATTGGAAGTAATCGTGTACAGTATCTAACAAATATAAAATGACCCTTAAACTGAATATTATTGCACACCAAATTAATTGTGGCATTAATTCGGAAGCACCCTAACGTACACAAATATTAATGTACATACATGTACAAACAGCTGTGTATTTTACTTTGTGATTCATTTTTTTATACACTTGAATATAAAAAAAAAAACTGTCAGAAAAGAAAATGAGGTATTTTCATGTTGGCTTCTAGTTTTAATGGGGCATTTTGATGTGGCTTCTAGATAATGAGGCAAGTCACTTGAAATCTGAAATGTCAATAGAACCTGTCCGCCATATTGTCATCTCATATTACCTGCAGCTTGTTGCAGCACAGTTGGTCCCCTTTGAAGCCATATGACACGTATTTAGTACATCGCATGGACCAATACACACTTTCTTTAGTTAAATCATTCAATAAGCGTACGTAAAATGCAAAGAATTGAGTTCACACACCATAACTTTACTTACACCAGGGTGATTGGTGAAATGTCAAATTTTATATTAAGGCTAAAAATTAGTGAAATTTTTTAATGTCTTGTCAGTATTTGGTGATATTCTCAGCAAACTTTCAGTCAGCGAACAGGAGAAACATCAAGAACTGAGCACAGTGATGGCGTTATATGCACTTAGGAAGTGGTTCAGGTGGAGTAATAAGGGTTTTTAAGTCACGTGTGCCATATTACCTGCAGTCTCATATTACCTGCATCTAGCTTTAGTTGAAAATCACTTTTGGGGGTATCAATTGTTGGATGATCAGTTCACTGATGTCTTGTCCAAATGCTATAGCTGTCTTATCCCAAAATTTAAGCAACCACCACAGCATGTCAAAGAGAAGACATTTCCATTTGTTATATGTAGTGCTTGACTGCCATTTTTTTTTCGCTCCTTAACCGTTTGACATTTTATTTTAGATACAATGTTTTGTCACCCCAACAGCGATATAATTCTCAAAGCCCCCCTTTTTTGTTGTTGTTGTAATGAATACAATATGTCAAGTAAATATTGATGGGTATACCTCCAATCGAGTAAACCGTAGTTCAGATATGGAAATATAAGACTGATAAACAACATGAAATTTCCATGACAATTTACTTTTTCTCCTATACATAAACACCAAGGAATTTACCATTTCGAGCTGATCTGGGTGTCGTCAAGCACAACACTGCCTCGCAGCGTTTCAAATGAATTGTTCTTTGAAGGTCGGCTAACGTTGGTTGTATGATCAGTGGGTTACTGGACTGAGAAGACTTGAATCAAAATCCATGAAAGCACCTTTTATATTAGAGCATTCTGCCTAGCCTTTTCAGGTCCATTGGCTTACCTACAGGACCCTGTAAGCCCTACAGTTTATTCCACATAACACGACTGATTTGAGAGTAGTTTATCATATGTGGAACGATGAGGCAAGGGGTGAACGCGCAACCGAGTATAGCAAGCTGATATAGTGAAAATGTAAGTATATTGAAGCAGATCGTCAACTCTTCACGGGAATATTTCAACCAACGCAGATGCACGAATAAGCAACAAATACCGAAGGTGCGGGCAACATCTGACACAACAATATTGAGGCCACTTAAATGTTGGTAAATATCATCCGTTACTATACTTATATATTCGATTATTTGCTTTCAATGACGACAATTAATCCCGCTCGTTTGATATAACTAATTCCTTGTTTTCTCATCTAGGAATGATCTCTCCACGCCAGTGATTAAAGATAAATATTGATTACATTGTATATCAACTTTGATGCAACTGCCCTCTGTTTCTGTAGACGCATAGATCTATAGTTGCTGTCGTTATTTTCCAAAGGGTAGTGTGATCCCTGCCCGGGATGCGTATTTTTTTAGACGGCACAGATTGGGGACCCTAAAAATCTATTGGGGACCCTATCCCTAAACCGTACCCTAATCCTAACCCTAACCCTAACCATCAAACCCTAACCCTAACCCTAACCCTAACCCTAACCCCAACTCTAACCATAACCCTAACCCTAACCATAGACCCTAACCCAACGTTTTTCCCATAGGTTTAATACGCGCCATGCCCCAATCTGTGCCGTCTTAAAAAAAAAAAAAACGTGCCCGGGATCCCTGTTGCCATTGTAAGAGCTTTAGGCACTCAGAAACCTGTGACTATTACGCATTCTGGCTCTATAGCATCATCCAGATATCATAATTATAACAATCTCCGCTCCTAAAAAGATTTTACATGCAAACGTACTGTATAATGTTACACCACTAAAATAAGTGTAGGCCCTACTAGGACAATAACATCTATACGCCTAAGTAACACATAGGGCTAATGCTTTAGTAACGCTTCAGTAGTGCAATTTTATACAAAATCATAGTTCATAACTTCTTTGAAACTTTGCTGGCATTATTTCATTTTATGATTGTAATTCACTTTGTTTTTGTTTTTGTACACGTCTCTGTAATGTAAATGTAGTGCCTTTAATGCATCATTGCTATCTGTTTTTTATTCTTTTATTTCTTTCTTGCGTATATTTTCTAATCTCTTTGTTTTTAAAGGAAACTATGAAAGTAAAGATAGCTAATGCATTTTTTTTCACTGCACCTGGATCGGCCTGATTGTAAGGAAACTTTAATTCCTCGTTGGCTGCTTCCTTTCAGCTTATCGCATAATATCATGTACTCTTTGTCAACCATCAACGCTCTGCACTTTATGATAGTTCATCATTGCGGTTGTTTTAATGGTTTTTTGTTTGTTCCTTTGTTTGTTTGTATTTTTACTGAACAAGTAAATTCTATTCAATCCAGGTGCCAAGCCCTCTGCCATACAATTTGCCGAGGGTTTGCAATAACATCAGTTGTTCATTCTCCCAAGGCCATGCGGGTTCCAGCGTTTTGCTTCCTGGTCTCTTTACATCATTGTCATATAACTTGGATTCGTTGCGAACTTGATGGCAGATATGCCTGTATACTTGTGTTGTGCATCTTTTCTTCTTCACACATAATATAACTCTTCCTCTCTTTCCTTTACTTCTCTTGCCCTTTGTACCTAGCTATATCTTAGCTTCTGGGCATGTATCCCACCTCCCACCTCCATTACTGCGAGACGTGTTCAAATCCTTGTTCCTTGTGACCTTGAGGGTTGGAATCCGCAATTATGAAGTATATCTATGTAGATCTCGTATAATGTCACGCTTTCTAGTTATACATGTAGGCCACAGTACATTTTGCATTTTGTGTAGTTTTGTTGTTTTTAGTGATACAGGCCTATGTATTACCTCAGTGCCAAGTGAAATGTGAATGTGCTGGAACTTCTTCATTGAGTCTCGATTGTAAGACCGGTGAAGATTTAGTAATCAATTAAAAAACAGAGATCGTGTTCCTTCGCATATGCTATTTGCAGCCTATAAGCCAGTTCGGGGTTCCATGCAGTTTGCGCATGAGCTTAAAAAAAAGTCATTTGTACTAAGAAACAAGTTGGTTTTTAAAGGGCAACTGAAATCCAAATGCATGTTGATTTGTGTTAATTTATGGCACCCTCAGTATCACTTTGCGATGAAACGAATATCTAGAAACATTCCATATATTTTGAACGATTTTTTTTTCTTCTATTTTTGTTCAGATTACTTGGGAACGCCCACAAGAAAAAAAATCCTTTCAAACCAATATTCCTCGGATAACCTCATCTGTCAATCATTGCTAAAGTACTGAAATGTTTAACAAAAGACATTGGAATGCATCCCCCCCCCCCCCGACTAAGCATAACTTGCATGTTTGTGACTAACAAAAGACATGGTAAAGGGAACCATGCAAGTTATGCTGAGTCGAGGGGAAGTGCATTCCAATGTCTTTTGCTAAACATTTCAGTACTTAAATTCACTGAGATACAGATGACTATAAGCATTTGTGATGTAGTGATTATTCGTGTAATCCTTGTCAATGATGCCTGCCAGTACATCCACATGACAACCAGCCTGGTATTTGGCAATGGATGCTTCCCAAAGTGTTGATAAACAAACCATTCTGGTCACAATCTACAGCGACTACGCAGGTTCATTCTTTGTTTGAATACGAGTTCCATAAATTGCTATGTTGGGCAAGCTGATGCATCATGTCTCTTTGAATCGAGTGAAATCCAACTGAGAAAAATGAAAGGTCGTTTGTATCCATGTGCACATGAGCTATCTCCGAACTGGCTTAATCACTGAAACTTTCGAGACAACCATGATACCCACTGTTCTCCAAATATGTAGGCCTATTTATATACATAGAGATCAGTGGAGACAACTCGAGAAAACACAATAAGGAAATGTCTATGAATGCCATAATATGTCTATTGATCTCATTTTTGACCAGTAGAAGCCGTTGTTTGTTTGTTTGTTTGTTTGTTTTCATTACGTGTAATTTGGATCCAGGAGGTCACAAAGTTTTTACGTTGTGACTTTTGTGTAGATGGCTGTCAAGATGGTTGCAAGATTCCATCTTTTAAAGCTGCGTTTCATCTTTATGAGAAAGGGGCTAATGATCGGCCTCTGTCTGTGGGCTTCGACACCCTGGTACACCGTATAGTCCGTTGCAACCTGCGCTTTCTATAGGATGAGTTAGGATTCTAGCCAAAATAGGTGCGTGGCTCTTAGGAGTATACGGGTCCTGAGCGTGGTACGTATATTATATAGGCCTTATAAACCCTCCAAAAAAGTTTGGAAATCTGAGTTTGATCAATCATTTCTCATTTTTCCTTAGAAATGATTTATTTGTGCTTACAGTACCACACATAGATTGTTTAATTCTCTTTAAAATAATACCATACTTGTTATGATTAATCGTATAGACGAGTTTCCTCGTTATGAGCGAGTTCCCCATTGTTTCTTTGGTGTTCATTTACTGTAACATCAGCATTTTTATAGAGTGAAACATGTATGCGTTCAACCAAACAGATGAATAAACAAACACAAGCACACACACACACACACACACAAACACAAACGATCATGACTCAAACCATTTTATCTCACAGAACCTCGCCACATTAACCACAACAAAGACATAAAGAAGTGAAATGGCATGGTCTTGATTTTATTGTGTCATCTTTATTTCGTCTTCATTTTGTCGTTATTTTGTCTTTATTTGGTCAATGAACATGATCGGGGTAACGGGGCTCAGTATCTGGTGGTCGAACCAAGTGCTTGCACCACTTCCTGGTACCGTGTCCTCATGCTGTTGATTGGCTTCGTGATTCGCTGCTGAGGAATGGCGTTCCACTCGTCAACCAGTGTATCTGACGGAACCTGCCAATGTCGATGCATTTGTGACCCTCTTCCCCACAGCGCGGCCAAGTTGATCCCAAATATGTTCTATATAGTCCATGGGCCAAGACCCGAAAACTGGGTTATAGGTACCATCTGAGGTGGCAAAACCTTTTTTGGTGTCATTTTGTTTGTCGGACATAGATATGCTTATCAAGCTATGATAGCGTTTCCAAATGAGTACACTGCAAAAAATGCGGTGTTAAAAGTGTAACACCAACCGGGTGTCAAACTGTGGGTGTTAAATTTGGTGTTAAATTGACACAATTTGACACCCTTCGGTGTTAATTTTACACCAACATTCTCTCATTCATTGGGTGTTAGATTCTCGGTGTTAAAATGACACCCAAGTGGTGTTATAGTTTTGTCATGAAAAGGGGGTTTTCACTAATAACACCGTATCGGTGTTAGTTGTCCACCAGAGAAGATCACGTGTTCGCAGTCCGATGATCTCATTGGTTACACATACCAATGCCTGAAATTTGTTGCTGTGGCGCGGAGTCGTCAACGTCTGTCATCGCGATAGTCAGGTTTTCGATGTCGTATGGGGCTAAAAATGACATTGAATCTATGATGATGACTTTGCTAAGTCTGTCAGCAGGGATAAGTATCTTTTAAGGTAATTATTTCCTGTACCAGTTATTTTCTATCATAAACGATGTGCATGATTTTCACGGATTTCATCGCATATTATAGACAACTTTGTCTTTGCACGCACATAATACTATAGTATACTATGTAGCGCAACATACTAAGTACTGCATAGCCTATAGTGTTTGCCATACATAATAGGCCATAACACAAACGCGCTGCAGTGGTGCATTGAGTCCGAATTTCGCTGAGGGTTCCTTTGTCCAATAATTGCATTTTAAAAATATCATCAAATTTTAAATATAAAAGGTTCCGTGGCATTTTGTATTGTTATTGATGTAGTTTTCTTACCTCTGAGGCTCTGGTGCGGATCTTTGTTAGCGCGCAAATCATTTGTAACCAATGAACCCGACCCGCTACTGACGTGCACGAAGACGAAGTTCGAACAATGTTTGTGTGTACATGTTCGTAGGTTTGTACATGTTCGTAGGTATACAGGTAGGCCCCTAGGCCTACTATATTTTTTGTAGGGCCTACTGTAACTGCTCTAGGTCCAAACTGTTAGGTTTAAATTAGTACTAGGTACTAGTAGCAAATATCGCTCTAAAAAGAGCGTAAATACCCGATTAAAGGGGCTGGGTGGGGGGTTCTCCCGACCCGATTTTTGTTTATCACAACAGGTTACGTGATGTTTTCAGTAGCTACACGTAGGAACGTACAGTAGGGGCCTATATAGGACGCTAGTATTTGCGCGTGGATCTTACGTTAGAATCTACTAACTAGTTTCTAATATGAGTACATGTACTACTATTTATGAGTTTGCTAACCGCTTACAAATTTACATTATATAAGAATATGCTCTTATAAAGTTGATGACGTCACATGAATGTAAAACCGGTATTTCCACCGAGTCTATGTTAAGACAGTGCACTAGATCTAATTGTAAGGTGCGAGTTCAAGGGTAGCGAGAAACAGAATCACAGCCCCTATTAATAACTGGCAGTTGTTCTCTGTCTGAGAACTGATCCTAAATTTCACAAATGAGTCAAAATGGAATACATGTATCGTCGCTTTTTCATGATTCAGGTGAGGGAATATACGTCTACTTTGATGGTAGTATTTGTTGAAATAATCTCTTGAAGACAAAAAAATCCCTTCTGGAATATGCCTCTTCCCCATACTTATGTTATTGCCACACTTAATGATATTGGCAATAGTGCACTTGAGAATCTTGAAAATGACAGAATTGCAAAAAGAACTTTTATTATCTATCTAGAAAACCTTGAAAATGAGAGTAGATCAATTGCAAAATGGCATTTGATTTTTCCATTTCTCCTCAAATAATATTTGCATAAATGTACACTGCATAAAGATGATGAATACCTGGAAGCAGGATATTATTGCCCCCCCCCCCCCCCCTGGTGGCTAATTAAAACGAACTTGAAATTATGAGCATATCTCAAGTAGGTATATATGATAGAATCACCGACTGAATTAATCTGAAGCCACCTGAACAAAACCCTTTGTTTTCTGCAGTTCTGATCAAATCTTTCATCCACACAAGATAAATCTGTTTCATGCACTTGTATACAGTAAGTACACTAGCGCAGTTATGTGGATGTTCAGTACTTTGAATCCTAAGCCAGTGCATCACACCTTGCGCACCAGTTTGACAGTTTGCGGACTTGTAGCCACTTGATAATTATGTATGTTCATGGTCCTTACACTTGCAGGTTGAACAGTACTTCTCACTCCTTCTCCCAGGCAACGATGCCAAGCTTTTTTGAGCAGTGGCCAGTTTTTGGTGGAAGGTCTTGTCAAACTAGCAAGAGGAAAGCCTTCAGAAACCACAGTCAAGCTGTTGAGTTTGCTGGGAGAACACATGCGGAAAACTGATGTGGATTCATGAGACTTGGAGCAATCATCAAATAGTGTACCACCAGACCTGGTAGCAGTCAGGGTATGCACAATACTATAAGTTTTGAAAGCCCTTTTTTATGTTCTAGATGTCTATCCATCCAATATCGTTTCTTGTGTATCATGCCGCAATTTGAAAACAATCATCTGTGAATGAAACTTGGTAAGGCTATGTAAATCCAGGGGGCATTCCACAAAACTTGTCATTGGTGACAACTGTTATAAGTAGCTAAAATCTTTGCATCTGACAATACATTTTATCAAACGTTTCCCTGGAGTCGATGAGGGTCATGAGGTCAATAATCAAGGGTCAGGAGCCCTTCATTATGAAAAAAAAAATGCAGGAAATATCTTGTGACTTTGATTTTTCAAAGGCAGATGAATGGATTTCACCAAACTCAATTGTAATATAAAGGTTCACAGTCACAAATCAATATGTAATGTAATTTTGTTATTTTGGAGATGCTGATGAAATAAAGAAGAGTTTTTTTTTTCTTGTTTTTTTATAGAAGCCACACAACAACCCATGGGTTCATCCTACATGAAGGATCATATGTTTTACTTAATGCTCCCTGATTATGCAGTGCAATTCACTGATAATTTCTGTTGATACCTGGATACTTTGTTAATAAGTCGTAGAATATATTGTATATAACATGCATTTCTTACAACACAGCATAGAATGTAAGTAACCTGCAAATCCTTCTTGTACTCTATCTGCTTCCACCTGTGAACCAGGGCGCAAGGATTGTGCAAGATTTCTGTGGCTTTGGCTGTAGACTACCTTATCCGATTTCAAAAGGTAAGTCTACATGACTATAAGGTTTGTTCAAATATGATGCGACAAACCCCCTGACATTTTTAGTGTTCAGATATGGTGCGCCGAACCACGCCACTTTCATATGTTAATGAATGCACATGACTCAAAAAAAAGTAAGATAAAGATAAAAACTCATGACATTGTATCTTCACTTACTTTTGAGCTTGATTGCACCATAACTTCTTGCCACTGTGTGGCAAAATATATTCCTCTTGCCTCAGTGTTTTTGTTTAGTTTTGTTGCATTTTGATCTGTTTATTTGTTTGTTTTTTACCATCTCATATCGCATTGATTTGTGCACTAAAATGTTGCCGGAGTTTGTCTCATCATATCTGAACAAGCCTTTATGAGTCATTTTGGACAGGCAATTAGAACTCACAGTACTTTGGTATTCTGAAAATGAAATTGATTTTTACGAGTTTAATTGATTTTGCATTTTCTACTTTCTATGATCTGTTTTTGTATCAGAAAAGAAATTAGAGGTCAAGGGAAATTTTCTGGGTTTTTTTTGTGTTGTTGGACTATGTAATTTATTAAGATCACTTGCTTTTCAATGTTTCACAGGTTAACTTTTTTTTTTTGGATGTTGTGAATATTTTTGCGCACTTGCCTTTGTCAGGGTTATGTCCTGATGTCGACGAGAACTTTACTCGTGAATGCTTCAAAGTCGATCCTTGAACTTTAAAGATTGTCTTCCCCATATGTAGGCTAAAATTTTGAAGTTGCTTTTGATCAGTCACGAATAAGAGAAAAGTGATAAATTTCAAAGCTTCTTTAAAGAAAAAATAGGTATAAGTGAGTTTTAATTGTGACATTATAGTGATCTTTAAGTAAAATGGAATAAGATCCATTTATTATCCTCTGCCAAGAAGTGGTGCCTGAATTGTTATGGTTTTGAGTAGTCCATCCCTCCGTGTGTGTGATAGCTTGAAATCTGTTAAGATAATCATAAATGTGAATAAAATGTGTTAAGCCTATGTATGACTGAGTCTATCAAATTGCATTATGGAATCGAAATGAAGGTCACAGTCAAATTTGTCTAGTTTTAATTTGTAATAGATTCATACAATGTCTGTTTGTTTTTCATTGTTTCCTTACATTTTCAGCCTGATGCTAGTTTTGATCACCACTTGAAGAGGGAAAGCAGAAGAAGATGCAGCTCTTGATGCAGCTTACTTGCTTGAAGATCAGAAGATGCAGCTTGCTTGACAGAGGACGTCAGAAGGATAACATACATGTGTACCAATATTATTTCATTGTTGACCACTTGGTACTACCCTGCCCTGGTGATATCATTCAGAGTGCCTTCGACACATTGTTCAAAGCACATTAAATATGTGTTTTGTCTACGGTATGCAAAACCTCTCATCAACCTTTGGACATTTGGAATTACCCCGAGTTCGTGAACCGAGATCTAAACTTTCAAATAGATAATGAAGTGATGCATTCTTTAGGAGTTCCCACTGAAACTACTTTTTTTTCACTGTTTGCCATACGAACATGGACTGAGTGATGGACAAACAATAAATTGCGCCCAGGGGGCCTGTGTACGGACATAATTTGATTCGTTCAATGGTTTTAGAAGACACTTGAAGAATCATCATTGTGACAATGAAACTGAAGATACTCCAAGTCCAGTTCTATAGAGGAACCGAGATAGAGACTGATGATATACAGTTGATGAAGCAGTACTCTTCATTAGTCGATGACAGTTTTTGATGAGGAGGTGATTACCTTTAGTCCAGGGGACATTGAACAACGACCTTGTAATTTTTACATGTCCTAGTTTACATGTGTCAGTATGGAGTAATGCATTACCATGGTAACATCAAATTTTCATAAAGATTACAAATACAGAATGTGGATCAAGCTACTCAGTTTTAAATCAATTCTGTTGAAATTCGATTGTCCAGAAATCTGTTGCCATGGCAATTGCAGTTTTTAAACAAATTATACAAAATTGTGTGGATCACGCTGCTCTCTTAGTTTCTTTTTTTTTAGCATTTAAATTTGAATTTGATACATATGGTCACTATGATAATATGTTATCGTGCAAGACACTTTGTGGGGGTCATAAATCCGTTTCCATGGCAACAGCATCTTCATACAAATCATCCACAAGTACGATGTGGATTCAGCTAACTTCCTCAGATTTTGAGCATTTGACTTTAAATTTGGCACATGTGACCACTGTACATATTATGTACCTGTGCAAATTTTATTTTTCGTCATTGTCAAATAGTATGTTTTCAAGTTAATGGTATTTTGTAATGAGAATCGTATAAACTACAAGTGGCTTGAGCTTACTCTCTCAATTTTTAGCAATAACCTTGAGATATGACACCTATATATTGTGACAAGATAAATTCTAGATGTGCAAAACACTTTTCTCGTCAATGTTAAACAATGCGTTGCCATGCTAACTTATTTTTTTTTTAATACAAAGCAATTGAAGATATTGTGATTGACTCATAACTCCCTCATGTTTTAGGCATTTGACTTGAAATTTGGCACGTGACCACTGTAGTGCGCTAATGTGCAAATGTCATCTTTTGTATCGGTCAAAGAAAGTGTTATCATGGCAGTGACATTTTCTAATTAAAAACTTACACAACAGTTGATTATGCAATCTCCCTCAATTTCTGAGCATCTGGCCTGAAATATTGCACAGAGTGCTAATGTAATGGCAACCATCTTTTAAAATGAAAATCAAACAAAAAATACTGTGAATTGGGTGAGCTCCCTCAGTTTTCTAGCATTTGACTTGAGGTTTCGCTCATGTAACCGGTGTAATCTTAAAATGAGTCGCACACTGATCTCACTGTTGAGTAATCTTGCTATGGTAACAACTTTTGTTACATTGTACTTTTTTTTCAACAAAAGGCATACAAGAATATTGTGAATTGAGCTAACTCTCTAAGTTTTAGGTGGGGGTATCAATTACATCCAGTTCGAGTTGAAAATATTGGCCCAAGAAGGCCTTATGTGTGTCATTTGAATATTCAAATGATCCGAATTTCACATGCTTGTATCGTCACTTGCAATAGCATTGATCAAACGAAAGAGTATAATTTTTTTTAAAATGTTAACATTTTACAACCAGACTGGATGATATATATTGATTATTTGAATTATACAGCTGAGTAGGCAATTCAATTTGAACATTTGAATGATAGAGCCAAGAAGATATATTACTAGTATCAATTTCATTTGAAAATTCAACTTGATAGTGCCAAGAAGGCCAAAGGTATTCAGAGTGAGTATTTAAATTTGATATTTTAGCCTACAATAGCCATAATGTATCTCGTTTGCATAGATAATCAAAGAACCAACTGAAAGGGTCAAAGGTATTCCATTTTGATACTTATATTGTAGAGATGAGGCTTTCATTACATGTAATAGAATTATTGTGTTTTGTTGTGACAGACAGAATTTATTAAATATTTTGATCAACCTAGTAGCACGTGACTGTCTTTCACCTACTTACATTACTGTGTTATTTTGTGCGATTGAATGTGGAGAGTGTGAAATGATGTCGAGGTATCGACACTTCAAATTGTTAATAAGTTGGCATCACTTGGAATTTATTTCTCACTCTGAAGCGTTGAATCAACACTTCTGTGGTGTCAAATAAACACCAAATAATGCAAACTTATAACACTTTGAGGTGTTAGAATAACACCATGACAGGTGTTGGGGTATAGATTCTAACAACAAATAGTGTTGAAGTTACACCGTCATTGGTGTTAAAGGGTGTCAAAAGAACACCAAAGTGGTGTCAACTTATCAATAATCTAAGCAACACCAAAGCTGGTGTTGGTATATTTTAACACCACGGGTGTTGAACTTACACCATAACTGGTGTTGGGATGTCAAATGAACACCATTATGGTGTCAACTTCTTAACACTCTCTTAAGTGTTGAAAAAACACCGAGGCTGGTGTTGATATATTTTTACACCCTTTAACACCCATGGGTGTTGGATATTTTAACACCAGAGACGGTGTTACTTCAACACCAGATGGTGTGGTCCTTTATTGAAGTTCGGCCGGTGTTAGATTCAACACCAGTGGTGTTAAATCTAACACCACTGTTTTTGCAGTGTAGCTTAGTCATAATAAATGAATTTTTAACCAATTTGGTCTCGTTTTTATATCCCTATACTTCTGAATCAAAACTAACCGCTGTACAAAGAAGAGCCCTGTCTACTTTATGTCCACAGGTGTTCTCTTGTAAACGCGGTGCGCTTAGGCTTTATTCAAGGCAGCGAAGGGAATATCCAAAGGTTATGATGTCCACAGCTGTCACTCGGTGCGCTTAGTCTTTATCTAGAACAATGTACCGTAAGGCTGCGTTCACATAGAAGTATTCGGTATTCGCTATTCGCTATTCGTTATTCGCTATTCGGGCACCGAGTACACCATCACCCGCACCGTCTACTCACCATCCCATGCAGTGAGGATTTCTTCCTCCTACATCCCAGCAAATCTTATTAACAATTTCTAAACTGCATCAGAATGTCAGTCTACATGCTTATTTTTGCTAAAGGGCAAATCCAGACCAAAAGTGTCATTATTTCATAAACGAGAGACGGTATACGCTGCAAGAAAATCAAACAAGCTCGATTCCCACTTTGCTATACTTTTCGCAGCTATTCGGTACTTTCGAATAGTGCCCTCCTATGTGAACCGGTGTGAGGAAATCCTATCGTTCGATTCAAGCTATTCGCTTGCCCTCGAAAAACGAGCCCGAATACCCGAATAGTATACTTCTATGTGAACGCAGCCTTATCATATCTAAAGTTCCTAATAAAAGGTATTATCTATACTGTTTTTATACTACCCTCTCAACTGCCTTGAATAACTGATGTATTCATCAGTTTTAAACAGAAATCACTCTGTTCATTTACAATATTATTTATTATAATGTATTGTAGTGTACCGGTACATCGTTTTTGCATTATCTTTCATTGTTGGATGGAAATAAAGCTACATTGGCGTGGTGTTAGCGTTTTCACCGTAGCGTTTTCACCGGAAAATGATAAATAATTGAAAAATACGGTAAACTTCACGAGAAATTGATTTGTGTTGTTATTGCTTTTAGATAAAGGGATATACACTGCATTATAAGCTTTGGATATTCCCTTCGCCGTTTTGAATAAAGACTAAACGCTGTGGACATCATAACCTTTGGATATTCCCTTCGCTGCCTTGAATAAAGACTCAGCGCACCGCGTTTACAACAGAACACCTGTGAACATACAGAAGACAGGGCTCTTCTTTGTATAGCGGTTAGTCTCGATTCAGAAGTATAGGGATATAACAACAAGACCAAATTGGTTAAATATTCATTTATCATGACTAAGCTACTCATTTGGAAATGCTATCATAGCTTGATAAGCATATCTATGCCCGACGGACAAAATGACACCAAAAAGGTTTTGCCACCTCAGGTGGTACCAATATCTGGCCTGGCCCATGGACTAATATGGTTTTGAAGTCGGGGCTGCATGCAGGCCAGTAGGCCTACATTCTACTGATGCCCTCTCTCTCGAGAAAGTTCCGCACAAGTCTTGCTTTATGTGATCATACATTGTCATATTTTTGAAGCATCTCAGCTTCAATCTTCCCTATGGCGCGGGCTTTGTGAACATTGTTACACGCGGCATGATGTACAACCATGACTTGATCAGCTATCAAAATTGTCTGGCATGGTACCACTGAAAGCTTGAATGTGAAGTTAAGATGTCTATTGAGAATGTTTGTTTGCCTTCATGGCTGACTCGTTGAGAACAAACGACATAACACGAAAGAATATGTTCTCTATTTACTCTTCACGACCATTCTTATTCATGCGGACCGTTCTTGTTCATTCTGCAACTTTTCAATGCAGACCTTATCAGACACTTTTGAGTACAGCCCTTTATTTGATAGCATAATCATAATGAGTAGGATACATGGGCGTCACCAGGGGGGGTGCGTTGGGTGCGAACGCACCCCCCTTCAGGCCAAAAAAAAAAAAAAAAAAAAAAAGGTTATCACAACTCCAGTCTACGATTTTTTTTTTTTTTTTTTTTTTTTTTTTTTTTTTTTTTTTAATGGCAAAAAGTTCGTGGTCAAAACCAATTCGCACCCCGAGACGGGCTCTTGTACAAAGTTTACCGTTACTAAATTATACCGACCGACCGTACTGGAGCTGTACATCCGTACGGTGCGGAACACGCACACGCGTGCGTGTACTTGTTGTACAAGCCTACTAACTTTTGACCAATCCAAATTGAGAATGCGAGCCTCAGCTTCAGCCGGCAGCCGGCCGCGCATCTAGCGTCGATCGACCGCCCTCGCAAGCACGCGTGCAGGGCTACCTACCAGTGGGTGGGTGTACGCGGTACCTGCGGGCACTGACTGGCTGTTATGTACCGACCACGCACCCACTGCACGCACCACATAGTATTACAGTACGTAGCCTGCCTGATGATGTCATCATGATGAACACTGAGGATTTGATGACGTTCGTGATGTGTGATGTTATGAGGAATCCGACTGACAGTCAGAGTCCACACACTCACCGATCGTTGTAATGTCATTACCACTCAAAGCATTTGCAAGGTGAGGAATTGATATATCTACCCTGTCAACATTATGATTGATATTTGATACATCTTTGCTATAAATCTTACCATGACCTACCCTAGTCTTCCTAGACGTAATGAAAGTTAGTAAAAACTAAACAAGTAGCTAATAACTTAAGTTATAACTAGACTCTGATCTGGACCGGACTGAAACGTTAGACAACATGGCTATGCTAGTGATGAGATGATGGGTGGGGGCTGGGTATGGGGAGGAGGAGGGGGCCTGGGTGGGGGATTTGTATGGATCACATGTCACACAGCTTAGCTTTACTTCATGTAGTACAGTCATAGTTTCGTGGATCGGATGCTGATGCGCACCATACCTCCGTGCGTACATACAGGACAGGCGTAAATCCAGTGCACGCACACTCTCTCGTGCTCTCTTAAATGGATGTGCGATTGTTGAGGACAACAATTTCACTGTTTATGGGTTTGATGTGTGTGATAGGTTCCCCCCCCCCCCTCCCCCCAAACGCTGTACGTCACGTGACAGTCCGTCCTCGCCTAGATAGCTTAGACGTACGTACGTGTACATTATACCTAGCTAGCTTTAGACGAGCCGATCCCCCCGAGCGCGCCTGCTAAATGCAAATGGTGCCGGTGTGACTGAGATTGGACAGTCTTGGTACATTTTACTGCTGATGAGTGATGTCTTTCGTGTATTTTTCGTGGATTCAATTATGGCATCAAAGTCGAAAACTGCAGGTAAAGTTTTCATTTAGACATTTACAAGTAGAGGTCTACAACTTAAGTAGGCCCCCTTGGTTTGGAGTGAATTAGATAGTAGAAATCTCTAACTAGAAATCTCTAACGTTAGGCTAGTCTTAAGTTACAATACAGGTAGGGTAGGCCCTACAGTACATTAGTTTCAAACGTTGCTCTTTCACCTTATGTAGTTTCATGAGTGTGATCTGTCTGCCATTAGTAAACCGCAACAGTAAATACACTGAACGCATATAACACGTTTTTCTCAAAGAAACACCATTTAATAGCATTAAATAATGGGAAAAAAGTGGAACTGGGTGATTACGTTTTCTTTTTTCAAGCTGCTGTTCTTTGAAAATGACAGGTTGGCAGCTCTGGTGTGAGTATCAGTGAGTAGAGTGCACGTGACTATAAACACTAACACAGTTATAGGTTAGTAGTAACAGTAACACTAACAACATTAACAATATAACATAAGGTGACCGTTACTGCACTTGTTAGTGTGACCAAAGGATCAGGCTGAAAAGAAAATTGAAATGCCTGAAACGAAAGTCTGGAAAATGTGAATTTGTGAAGTACAAAACAATCTGATGTCACAGAAAACCCTGAACTGTCACACCCCTGTTTACATACGTCCTATTCCTATTTTGGGTGTGTGCCCTAATAATCAGTGATATAAAGCTTGCCTATTCAAATGGTTGTGTTTGGTTTCACTACTTATTCTGATTTTCTTACCATTTTGTCATTATGTCTAAGCGTAGTCAGATTTTTGTAACCCTTTTGAATTCAACAAATTAGATTACCTACCTAAACAACTGTTTGCATGAAAAAGTAGGGCCTATCTAGAGCTTGGGAAGTTCTATAAGTATGCTGGACTAGTTAATGATGCTCAGCAGCTTACTTACACATTTTTATAAAAACAAATTTGTAATGTTGCAGACATGAGGGCTAAGCGTCCAGCTACTGAAGCAGAGCTATGCAAACCTACGACAAGAAGAAAAAGACAAATTTCATCACAGCATATTTCTCGAAGCTAAAGGCGAAGTGTAAGTATTGTATGCAATGTAAATTACCAGTACTTGGTAGCACGGCCTAACTGTTGATGGCAAGTTATGAAATGAAGGCAGCTTTGATGTTCTTCAGGCATATTATGATAAATTCATTCAGCACTACACTGTGTACACGTCTACAGACTACAGTCAATGCTTCTTAAATACCATTTTATTGGGGATGTGAAACTGGAATATTGGAAGTGCATGCAGTTTGGGATTGATTATATTAGCACTAAATAGATAAAGCTGGATAAGTATGTCAAATGTTTTGCATTATGCATAGTGATGTAATAAGATAAAGGAATAAATGGCCACTGAGATTGAATCAAATTAGGATTAGTAAAATGAATCATGAAAAAAAAAATGCATCCACATCTACTACAGATGCCTAGAATTCTATAGAAAGTACCAATAACATTGTTCTTCTCGGGATTTCTTTTTTCTTTTCTTTGATAAGTTTTATTTTGATCTTACTTTTACTTGAGAGCTTTAGAATATGGTTTTTATTTTTTTTTTAGTGTAGGTGCAAAGATGGATTCCATTCACAATGCCATATATCGGTTTTCATCTCAGCTGTAGACAGAGAGCTACAAATTCTGGAAAAAAAAATATATGGGCCATTTAGTTGAAAGGGGTTTACTGTAATTGGTTGTGGATCAATCAATACACTGAAGATCTGCATGACACAAGCTGTTTTAAAAGAGTGTTCCAAAAAAGAAAAGGTCGTTACGATGGTTCCAATGTCAGTCATTTGCAAAGTATGACGTTCATACCAGTTAAGTCAACTCGCAGCAGAGAGTTACTCCCAGGCTTTTGACAACTTACATACATTATCACTACCATGTATCACGAATTAAAAGCCATTGACGGTGATAGGTACAATATCCATTTTTTCAAGTCTACTGCATCCTGTGTGGTAGGGAAAGTCTTGAGGAACGGGGCCTCGGATTTAGTGGAGTGGTAGTATTAACAGGCGCTGGATTCTATTCCTAAGGGAGGGGGGGGAATCATTAAATACACCCATCCCATGGATGAATAAAAACAATTTGCAGATTTGCAGCTGTGACTTGGAGTAATCCTTATTTCATTTGCAGAGGTGGGGGGGGGGGGGCAAAATTTTCCCTAGGTAATTATAAACCATTATTTGAATTTACTTCTACTTATGTTATACCACTCATCACCCACAGCCAGTACCAGTGTGTCAGCAGCACCAACAGCCAGTACCAATGTGTCATCAACATCAACAGCCAGTGCCAGATTGTCATCAATACAAACAGCCAGTACCAGTGTGTCAGCAACACCAACCTGTGCCTTGTCATCAATACCAACACCCAGTGCCAGAGTGTCGTCCACACCAACCTGTGCCAGTTTGTCATCAACGCCAACCTGTGCCAGTTTGTCATCAACACCAACAGCCAGTACCAGTGTGTCGTCAACACCAACAGCCAGTACCAGAGTGTCGTCAGCACCAACCTGTGCCAATTTGTCATCAAATCCAACAGCCAGTGTCAGCGTGTCGTCAACACCAACCTGTGCCAGTTTGTCATCAACACCAACAGCCAATACCAGTGTGTCGTCAACACCAATAGCCAGTACCACAGTGTCGTCAACACCAACCTGTGCCAATTTGTCATCAAATCCAACAGCCAGTGCCAGAGTGTCATCAACACCAACCTGTGCCAGTCTGTCATCAACACCAACAGCCAGTACCAGTGTGTCGTCAACACCAACCTGTGCCGGTTTGTCATCAAATCCAACAGCCAGTGCTAGAATGTCATCAACACCAACCTGTGCCAGTCTGTCATCAACACCAACAGCCAGTGCCAGTGTGTCATCAACCCAAACAATTAGTGCCAGCGTGTTGTCAACACTGCTTACAGCCAGTGCCACTGTGTCAATACCACCAACAGCCAGTACGAGTGTGTTATCAGCACTACCAACAGCCAGTGCCAGTGCCAGTGCCAGTGTGTCATCAGCACCAACAACCAGTGCCAGTGTGTCATCAACACTGCTAACAGTCAGTGCCAGTGTGTCAATGCCACCAACAGCTAATACCACTAGTGTGTCATCAACACCAACATCCAATGCCATCAGTGTGCCATCAACTCCAACATCCATTGCCAGTGTGCCGTCAAATCCGACATCCAGTGCCAGTGTATCATCAACGCCAACATCCATTGCCAGTGTGCCGTCAAATCGGACATCCAATGCCAGTGTATCATCAACGCCAACATCCATTGCCAGTGTGCCGTCAAATCGGACATCCAATGCCAGTGTATCATCAACGCCAACATCCATTGCCAGTGTGCCGTCAAATCTGACATCCAGTGCCAGTGTATCATCAACGCCAACATCCATTGCCAGTGTGCCGTCAAATCCGACATCCAGTGCCAGTGTGTCATCAGCGCCAACATCCATTGCCAGTGTGCCATCAAATCTGACATCCAGTGCCAGTGTATCATCAACACCAACATCCATTGCAAGTGTGCCGTCAAATCTGACATCCAGTGCCAGTGTGTCATCAGCGCCAACATCCAGTGCCAGTGTGTCATCAACACCAACATCCAGTGCCAGTGTGCCGTCAAAACCACTGTCAACCAGTACCAGTGTTGGGAATCTGAAATGTGGTTCTGTGCTGTTCAATGACATTGGAAGTATTCTTCCTGCTGATGGAACCACTGAAGAAGTTTTGTCCGCATTGAATTCTTTGACTGATGCTCAGACACTAAATCTCCTAGAAAACCACTTTCGTCCTGGTAGACACTATGTTTTCCAGCCAGTTAGGCAGAATAATTGCCTTAGGCGGTGCAAGCTACAGTGGTTAGAAGATTACCCATGGACTGTTTATAGTGACCATCTAGACAGCATATTTTGCATTCATTGCGCTCTATTTGCAAAAAACAGAGCAAATCTGGGTCAGTTTGTGATAAAACCCTTCAATAACTGGAACAAGTACCGAGCTAGAATGAATAGCCATGCAAAGTGTACCTACCACATTGCTGCCATGCAAGAGAGCAAAGCCTTTGTAACAAGAATGAAGAACCCTGAAAGAACCATCCCCTATCAAGTGAATGCCAACCTTGCTCGCAGGCTAGAGGAAAACAAACAGATTTTACACCACATTGTTGATGCAGTTCTGTTTTGTGCCATGCAGAACATAGGTTTGAGGGGAAGATATGAAAATCTACAGCAGCAGAACAATCCAGGCAATTTCGTTGCTTACCTGTGGAGGAGAGCTAAACAAGACAACTTACTAAAAAAACATCTGATGGCAAGGACAAATACTTCCAGGTACACATCGCCCTTAAGCCAAAATGAACTGATCAGTGCAATTGCAAGCTTCATCACAGAGGATCTGGTGCATGAAATACAAGAAGCAAAATTCTATTGTGTAATGGCAGATGAAGTGACCTCACACAACAAAGAAATTATGGCTCTCTGTATTAGGTTTGTTGACAAGGAGAGAAACATTCGGGAGGAATTCCTTTCATTTCAGTTTTTAGAGAGGATCCGAGGGCAAGACATTGGACGAGCAATCGTAGACACACTTTGCTCTTTACAAATACCCATCACAGATATGAGAGCACAGTGTTTTGATGGTGCCGCTAACATGTCCAGCGATAGATGTGGTGCCCAGAGCTATGTGAGAAGCCAAGGCGCAGATCTGGCACCGTATGCCCACTGCAGTAGCCATGCTCTGAACTTAGTTATTGCTCACTCATGCAGAGACACTGAAGTTAAGCATGTCATTGATCAGATGAAGGCTATTTGTCTTTATTTCAATGGATCCCCCAAAAGGCAAAGACTTCTTGAATGCATAGTTAATAAAGGCTGTACACCTGGTAAGAGGAAACCCCTTCTCGATCTATGTCGCACTCGGTGGGCAGAGCGTCAGGCAGCGTATGATCATTTCTACACTTCGTATGTGTTCATGGTTGAGGCCCTTGAGCATATAGCCCATGGACTGCATACAGACAAGTATGAACTCCAAGATTTCTCTGGCTCATGGTCGGCTGCTTGCAGAAGTGATGCAAATTCACTGTGTCATAGCATTGCTTCTTTCAAGTTCGTCACAGTGTTCATGGTGGTGTATCAAGGACTTGGAGCTCTAGCAGAGATTAGCAAGGCCCTGCAGAAGAGAGCCCTTGACGTGTATGATGCCTACACCAAGGTAAACATTTCATCGTTTGATTTAAGATTAATACAGTGGAATCTCATACTGAAGTTGGATATAACAAAACCTCTTATTTTGCTGGTCCCAGTTTTTATTTATTTATTTTTTTGCCTTGATATAATGAGAAACCTGATGCAACAGGATAATTGCCATGGTCCCAATGACCTCATTTTAACAAGGTTCCACAGTACATTAAAGTTAATGAATAATTTTGATATATGGTGAAAATTAAATGAAATAATTTTAGTTCATGGAATCATCATTTTACAGTTCCATGTGAATAGTTCATGACTTGTTGATTGTTTGCTCAGAAAGAGTCAAATTGTCCAAAAATTTATAACCAAAATATCAGAATGTTTGGGTTCCCCTCGAATACTCTATCATAAGTAATATGCATTGTACATAGGAACATTAATGGGTATACTCACATTACAACATGTCGTTAATTATGGTGCTTTCTGAATTTTGATGGTATGGTCAGTTCTGAAGATTTTAACAAATCTAGTAAATCTTGTGGCTTTATTAGAAAAAAATATTAAATGCTCACAATTAGAGGAGATATTGCCAGTTCAATGAAAAAAGCTGATGTGAAGAGTACCAAGTACACTTGTTTTCCATATTTGTAACAGATGGAATAAAGGATGGGTATATTGAAACAGAATCTGATAAGCAATTATGTTTCATATTCTCAATTTGTTTCTGTCACTTTGTTATTTCCTGAGCCTTTGTTTTGAGCTGAAAATAATTTCAATCCTCGTTTTGAATAAATTTTACATTTCTCCAGGTTGATGGTGTAGTTGCAGACTACAAGGAACTGAGGGAAAACATTGACGCACGGTTCAAAAACTGGTTTGAACATGCAAAGAGGATTGCACAGAGGGTATGTTTACAAATTGTATGTTCCTTAAAGAAGAAGCTTCCACAAGCATAAATGTAAACTGAGTGAATGAAAAATGGTTTTAAAATCTTACAGCAAAAGTTTGGGCAAATTTTCAATTACCCGATCAAGATCTATGATTTTTCAAGGTTCTGGTTAATGTTTGTATGCCACCCTGTCTAATGAAACTACACAAATTTCACAGAATTTGTGCTTTTCGTGAAAATGCATCTTCCCCTACTTTCATACTGAGATATGTTAAGGCTAAGATAATTGTGAATGTATTTACCATTGAACTTAGTCAACTTGACTATTCATGATGTCCAACGAAACCTAAAAATTGTTAATTCTATGTACAAAGTCAATGGAGAGTTATTTTTATGTGATATTGCAAATGCTGGCACAGTTTCATCTATGGAGGGTGACATACAACACTGTGCATAATTTTTTCTCTTTAAAAGGATTATCAGAATTTCTTGTGATTCTAAGATTGCTTACTGCTCATACTCATATAATCCACAGTGTTGTTTGGGGAATTTTCTCTTTAAATAATGAGTACTGATGTCAGGTACATGTAAAGCATTTTAGGAATTGAAACCAAAAACTATTACCTTAATGATACAAATTGTCTGTAGTTCCTTAACAATTTTCAATAATGTATAGGATTTGTAACTACATATATCTATTCAACTTCCTTACCCTCGAGTTGACAAAGAGAGCCCTGTATTCATGGGAATGATATACAAGTGCTTTTCACTGTCCTAAAAGTAATAAAATTCATCATGTGACAAGAGTTGTTGAAAGCCATGTATGCAAATAATATTGAATGAAGTATAGGGAAATGTGAGAGAATCATATCTGACCTTGAACATTATTTAAAGCTGTAATCAATTACAGGTACAAAACTAAGCTTTAGTCAAGTTTTTTTGTTTTGTTTTGTTTTGTTTTGTTTGTTTTTTTAAGGAATGAGCAAAAAATGTCACAAGAAAATGACCATAATCTATTGTTCTATGATTCAAGGTTGGTGTGTCAGTGGAGATGCCCAGGCTTGCCGCAAGACAACCCAAAGACCAAATGCACAGATCACATCCTGCAGCTGTGAAGAAGGAACATGTGACCACAGGGTTGAGACCTACTTCAGAGTGAATTATGCAGTCCCCTTTGTGGATCACATCATTGCAGAGCTTGAGAAGCAGTTTTCGGGTAATATTATGCATCATTAATGATTTAAAATTTAGCGCCTTGAGCAATTAATCAGAGTGGAGAATGGCGCTATAGAAATTGTATGTATTATCATTATTATTAATCAAGGTTCACTTACAGTATTAGACTTTTTTTTTTCAGATTGAAAATGAAACATGACAAATATCGACCCATTTACTAACTTTTTATTACACTGAAACATTGAAATTGTTCAAATTTATAACTCATATGAACCTACTTACAAATGAATGTAGAAACTTTTTCATTATTTGACTTACAGTACTGGACAATAATTTTTCGATTTAGAAAATAGAATAAATGATCAGTCATCAGTCAATTTACCAATAATTTCAATTGAGAATGAAAAATAGAAAGTTCATCAAAATCCTTTTTGTTGATCTGTTGACACATGAGGTTATGCAATGGAAGCTCTTCTAAAGATTCTCATTTGCAAACAGATTTGGTTCAGTTTTCTATTTACCTATTTGTGGACACAATGTGGCATGGATAAATATGTAGATTTTAAGTTTTCCATTTCCAGTACCAAATCAAAAATAACACAAATTGTCTACTTGTACCTTGACCAGCAAGACAGTTAGAACAACAGAAGACTTATATTATTAATGTCTAGCTTGGGGCGGCCAATATAACATCCTTTTGCTACCATATTAGAATGACAAAAACACAATATTTGAAATGTTTGAATGGTTTAGTGCCCATCTAGACAGCAGATTTTCAGTCACAGCATCCACATACATAGTGCACCGGTGCCACCGTACATTTTCAACCAGTGCATTCATGGACGCGTCACACACGCAACAAATACTTTTGTTTTTATTAAGTGTTTATGGTTACATGAACCTCTGACCAAAAATACCAGGAAGAACGCCCAACCTAGATGCAGAGTATTTATTTTCTTACATGTAGGTTCTTGGCTTATATTGATTTCAATGCATGAATAAAAATGAGATTTCAAGTAATCCATTCCGTGGAATGCAGTCCAATATGAATATTCAAGTTTGAAGTGTTTTTCATTTGGCCTTTTGTGTATTGTCGGCCCATTCAACAGATCAAATAAATTAATGTGAAAGTAGTGAACATCCAATAAAATAGCATATAATCAAAATAAGTTATCTTAATGTAAGTGCATTATTTGCTCACTTTCATTTTCAGCTCTATCCAAGAGGGCAAGCAGACTACTAGGTCTGGTACCCGAAGTTGCATTGCAGTACGACTGTGATATAGACAGCCTGATTGCAACATACAGTGATGATCTGCCGTCACCAGGATTGGTGCAGGAAGAGTATGAGCGCTGGAGAGCTGGATTCCGTAACCATCCTAATCCACCTGATTCCCCTGCTCGTGCCATCAAAGCCTGTGACCGGTTGAGATATCCGAACATATTTGTTTTGCTAAAGGTAGCATGCACCTTACCAGTCACAAGCGCAGAGTGTGAACGGTCAGCCAGTGTCCTTCGCCGACTCCATCACTACACCAGGGCAACAATGGGCATGGAGCGGCTGTCTGCATTAGCCTTAATACATATTCATTATGACTATCCTCATGATGTGGACAAGATCATAAGTCGGTTTGCAAAACTGCATCCAAGGAAAATGGCTTTGCCAAACCTTGTATATGGTGACGAGTAGGGAGTCAGAATACCAAAAAGAAAAAAAGACTCAAATTGACCACTTCATATTTTGAGATAATTTGTGATCATGCATCACAAAAATCACAAAACCAACAAAAAGTCGCAACCCTTGATTTTATGTGAGGACTCAACAAACATGAAATGGGTCAACCGTGTCAATTTTGAATTTTTCATATTTTCTGGAAGAGCTATCCTTCTTTATTATCATTCTCTAGTTTGAGATGATAACATGAATGGGAAAGTGTGTTTTCAGCAGTTTTTCTACTACCCACTTTTTTGAGAAAAGAAGAATGATCAGGTATGTCTTAGGGGGCCCCCTTTCATTCTTTGAAATCCTTTGCACACTCTTAACTTTCAAGTCTAATAACTTTTTGAAAGGATAAAGCTACCACTTTGAAAGTTAGCATTAATCATGGACAAATGTGTTGATAAAACATGCTCAATTTCAGCTTAATCTAATAATCCCTTCAATGTTGTTGCTCCAGTTGCTTATATACAGTCATCCTGTGTTTTGTCCCTTTCAATCGCACGGCTTGGTAAAGATTAAAGTAGAAATATAAAACGAAAGCTCAATTTTTGCAGTTAGACATCAATGAGAAGCTTGAATAGACCCTGTGCTTTAAAGCCTCTTTTCTCAGTTCGCACTTTTCCGGAGTGTGTGCTTTCTTTCCAGTATTTAGGTAGGTTAGGGGAGTTTATTTGAATGAGTTGTACATGGTTTTAAAGCTTAGAGTCTGCTCTTTTGGAATCTGTCCTCAAAGAACAAGTTCACCATCACAGACATGTGTGTTGAGTGAATGCAGAAATATTAGTAGAACACATCAATCAGAGTTTGAGGAAATTTGACAATCAGTCCAAAAGTTATGAACTTTTGAAGTTTTTGCACAGTCATGGCTACATGAAAAGACTACTGTAGCTTGTGATGCCACATTTGTCCAATGATATAAGTAAGAATAAAGAAAATTCAATATATTTCCATTTTTTCTCGCATAACAAAAGAACACTCGACTTCTATCTTTCAGAAGGCAGGTGGAATGATTATTGCCCTTAATATACATCAGTAACAAGTCGAAATGTGCACTTTGTTAAAAAAGTACCGTTTCGTGAAATTCTCTTTTTATTTTCCTTATATTGTTGTACACATGTGATATCATACAGTGTACACTGTAGTAGTCTTCTCATCCAGCAGTGACTGCACAGATACATAAAAAAGTTCATAACTTCTAAACAGATTGTCTGATTTTCCTCAAACTTTCACTGATGTGCTCTACTTAAATTGCTGCATTCAATCAATCCTTATATGTATATATATATATATATATATATATATATATATATATATATGAAGGTGGACTTGTCCTTTAACTAAAAATCCATGTCTGGTGACTTTTTGTTGGTTTTGTGATGCAGGGTCACATTAAATCAGTTTTAAGTATGGCATGTCATATTAGTGGATGTTTGTTAGCATTTTAAGAGAAGGTGTAATTCCACATGTGACATCAGTTTGAATGAAAAGTGTGCGCTATATTTTTATGCAAATATCCGCGAAAAAAATTGCATAATGCCCTAGTGATATCTGTTCTCAAAATAGAAAGTGGCAAATAATCAAGGCTTGTTCCATTTGTTTTATATTTTCATTTTTGGGACCACTTGCATGACAATAAGCAATCCCTGCAGTTGTATTTTGATCAATCTGATCACTTGAGGTGTCAACTTGATGTGTCAAATGCTTAAAATTTTACTGTTATGTTTCTACATTGCTTTCTTTTCACCCATGCATACTGTTGTTTGTGGAAACTTCCCCTTTAAGTTTTGAATATGGGATTGAATCATGGTTAACCTATAATAATATATTACTATCAAAGCTCAGATTTGATGAATCCTATTTACAAACTTTTACTACAACCTAACCATAGCTAGGGCACAATGATTGGACCAGGTAGATCTCCAAATAGCTTTTAGTTTATAGGCTTATTGCCTTTTGCCCAACATTTTGACACCTTATTTGAGTAGTTGGACCAAAATGTAGATGCAGTGTCTCACTTGTTATGTAAATGGCTCCAAAATATTGAACAAATGCAGGAAGCCCTATGCCAATCTCCATTTTGAGAGCAAGTATCACTGGGGCCTTGTGCAATGTACACCCCTACCCACACATAGTGTGTATTGTGGGGGTAGGAATCACTCTAAAGTGGGGTGGCTTGTGGATCGAACTCCTCTCTCATTTTTTGAGCAATTGACCCAAAATTTGGTATGTGTGACTGCTATCAAAGGTACATGTGCAAGACACCTTTTTCGTTACTATCGCATAATGTGTTGCCATGGGCGATGGCAACAGCATATTTTCATGAAATGTGGATCAAACTACTCTCATTTTTTGAGCAATTGACCCAAAATGTGGCATGTGTGACCGCTGTCAAAGGCAGGTGTGCAAGACACCTTTTTTGTTAGTATTGCATAATGCGTTGCCATGGTAATGACAAATTTCTGAAAAAAAAATCTTATAAAATGCTGTGGATCTATATACTGTGTCAGTTTTAAAGCAGTTCAATTCAAATTTAGGATATAAGATCAATGTAATGTAGTTGTACAGGATTTTTTTGTGCATATGTGAAATCTGTTGCCATGGAAACAGCAGGTTTTTATACTACAGATCATACTAAAATATGTGGATTGATCAAACTCAATGAGTTTTTGAGTATTTGACTCAAATTTTGGCACATGTGACCACTACAGTATGTACATGTGCAGAACACATCTTCTGTCGATGTTGAACTATGCATTTCCATGCATGGCAACAGCATCTTTTCAATAAAAGGAATACAAAAATATTGTTGATTCAGCTAACCCCCTAAGTCTTTGAGCATTTAGCTTGAAATTTAGCACATGTGACCGCTATGGTACATAGATGTGTCAACTTAATCTTTTGTCATTGTTGAACAATGTGTTGCCATGGTAACAGTATATTTTGATTAAAAATGATACAAAAACGTTGAATTCAGCTAACTGCCTAAGTCTTTGAGCATTTGGCATGAAATTTAGCACATGTGATATGTGATACATGATATATAGATATATATATATGCATATATATATGTGCACATGATATATAGTTGTGCAAATAGTTGTACAAACTTCATTTTTCATTAATGGCAAACATTGTGTTGCCATGGTAACAGCATTTCTGAATGAAATTCATAGAAATTGCTGATTTACTTATCCTACTTCCTCAGGTTTTTAGCACTTGACTTTGGATATGGCACATGTGACTATCAGTGAGCAAAATATACATCTTTTCCATGTTGAGGCAATTATTCATACATGTCTGGTTTCGTCATATGAAGTTGTTCATGCTTGGGCAGAGCAGGCATGTGCTAAAAATATGTAAAAATGAAAGGTTCATCATTGATTATTGTGAGAATAAAAAAGAAAAACAACAATCAAAGAGGTATCGCCATTACTCCAAATCATGATACCTATAATTAGCAGCTACTTATATGTGTGACTGGGAATATGGCAACCAAAGTTCATTGAAATGAGATTTGCTTGAAATGACTCATTTCTCAATGACTTTTGCGCTTCTGATCGAATGCAATACTTAACGGGTAATCTCAGAGGACTACAAAGTTACATAATTTTTCTAAAGAAAATCATGTGATATCCTATTTAATTATTTCAAGATATGTATGATATATGTATATGGATTGCAATCTATTGATAACTAAAACAAATGCATATAAATCAATAAAGTACTTCAGAGGAAAAATGCAACAAAACAGAAAAAAATTGTTGGTATTATACACTGTTGTCCATTGAATTTGATTAAGAAATATACAATTTCTGAGGCAGTGATTATGTGACTTGTTTGGGATGAAAAGTAGTACAAGTTTTAATATGTGTGTGGGTGTATGTATTTGTGATTGTGGGGACACACTGATATATCATCAGTAATATATACATATATGTATATATTTATACATAATCAGGGGTGTATCCAGGATTTTTTCTGGGGGGGTCGTAACCCAAATTTTTGCCTGGACCTTTACCTTTGCGAGGGAGCGGAGCAACCGAGCGGGGGGAGGGTGTGGGAGGGGGGTGTCCCCCCTTCCACGGTAGGGAGTTTTTGAATTCTATATCTTAAAATGGGGCAATTTGGTGCATACAAAAGTGACTTTTTCGGCATGGCAGTGCAGCTTAGAAATAAGGTAAATTATGGCATACTAAAACTAAGTTACGAAATTTACGAGGTTTTTGACAATTTGCTGGAACACCACCTGGTCACTTTTTTTTTCCTGTTGTAGGCCTATATAGAGTAAAAAGCCCTCAAAAAAAAAATGTCTTTTACAAAAAGTGGACCTCTTGAAAATTTGGGGGGGTCGTATGACCCTCCCGACCCCCCCTTGCATACACCCATGATAATATAAATATAATGGTATATATGTGTAATATATATATATATATATATATATATATATATATATATGTATATATATACTAGTATAATATTCAGAGTATGAAATGTGATATAACAATAATTGCTTTTTTGAGTCAATCTATAAGGGCTGTACTGTATACTGTATATCTATATATGTATATATGTATATATATATATATATATATATATATATATATACATACATATATATATATATATGTATGTATCTCTCTCTCTCTCTCTCTCTCTCTCTCTCTATATATATATATATATATATATATATATATATATATATATATATATATGCATGGCATAGGGTGCCCTCAACATTAATACTGTACTAGAGCATTCTATCTCATCCCCAGAACCTGGTAAAAATCATACTGCTGTGATTTGATTCTTCATTTTATATTGTATATGTTCGTTCATTACAAGGTAGTCCTTAGATGGAGATATAATCACAATCATGAATACACACCAGAGAGTGGGGTATAATGTGTGTGTGTGTGTATGTGTATGTGTGTGTGTGTATGTGTGTGTGTGTATTTGTGCGCCTCGCATGTGTATGTGTGTGTGCGCGCGCGCGCGTGTGTGTGTGTGTGTGTGTGTGTGTGTGTGTGTGTGCATACGTGTTAATGAAACCATGGCTACCCTTGCCGCTTATATGGGCTTGGTCGCTTCCTCGCAGGCCAGGTTACATTTAGAGTCAAATCGCACCCCCCCTTGAAAAAAGCTGGTGACGCCCCTGGGATATCATTTTAAAGAAAAATTAAAAATCTTTCCATTGATATCAAGCATGTATTGTATAGTGCTTACAAACTGGAGATTTTTACAACTGAAATCAGATTTCCAAACTTTTTTTGAAGAGTTTAATATCCAAAACAGAATGATGTATAGCTATGTTGTTATGCGGCTTGTGAGGTCTGTATGGAATTTCGCTGTGGGTGTAAACCATGATTTATAGCTATACCAATCAACATTTCAACGATCATTCACGCTTTGTAATTTGACTGCGGTATAGACTGAGTCGTGCAGGTCTCGCAAGTATAGATTGAATCCTAGATTTTTCTGGAAGTTGCCAGTTTGGGGGGAGCGTCGTCAAGTTTGCCTAGATCACATATAATATGCTGTTCTGAAAACATTCAGGTCATCTTTATTTTCTTTTACGCCAAAACAGAACTGCAAACTTTGTTATTACCGCAAAGCTGTCGTGTCGTCGTATTGACATTGCGTTGCGGTCATTCTTATTCCATTTTGCCCCATCTTACGAGCACTTACCCTGTGAATCGATATTGATTTCCCACGTTTTATTCTTTTACTGACATTCACAAACGAAAGAAGTAAAGGCGGGGTTCGGATTTTATAAAGAGCTTTCCTGATGCGGGACCCATACATCATCACCTAAAATTGATTGGTCATATTATCTACAGTTTGATTATGAAATACTTAGTAGGCCCCTATACTATATCTTCATCGTTGATGGTGACAGTGATTTCATACTAAAAAAAAAAGAAGTAAAAAAAAAGAGAGAAGAAAAAACTTTTATTTCGAGTAACCATGCGACTAGTTATCAATACTGAAGTATGACATTATTACTTCTCATTCTTTCTGAAATAGTGCAAGGAAACAAGATGGAACACACAGGCAACGCACGCTTCGTAGCGACTGAGCCGATCATGTTTGTAATTATGGCTGTCCAAGGAGCCATTGCCACCCTCAGAACATTTTACGTCAAGGAAAGATTAGAAGAGAGTTTCGGCCACTTTCTTAATCAAGACGAAAACAGCACGTGTTCCAGTAATAGCAACATCAGCGATCCACTGGAGAAAGAAATCCAATCACAAACATCTTTTTGGATCATGTGGATTTCAATCCTGTCCGCCTTTCCACCAATCTTTACGGCGACATTCCTCGTAGCTTCCTCGGATTCCATAGGTCGAAAGCCAATTCTCATCTTCAGTGGGGTTTGTCATCTCATTGCTTCAGTCATCTTTCTCCTGGTAGCGTCGTTTGATTTGCCCCTGTACGTGTTTGTGCTTGGGGCATCTGTTCTTGGACTCTGTGGCGATAGAGAAGCTGTCAGTATGGTATCTTCGGCTTACATCGCTGATTCGACCGAGGGCAAGTCACGAACACAGAGAATGGCTATTCAGTCATTTATGGGTACCTCTGGCTTTGGTACCGGTCAAGTGATAGCAGGCGTGATTCTCAATTACTCCCATAACTTTACTATCTGCTTTGCGTTGCCAACAGTACTTTCTGCCTTAAACCTAGTATACACAGTGTTCCCAGGACTAGTCCTCGAAACAGTGCCAGAGTGCGTGTCCTTGGCACCGGGAAGCGTTGTGAAAGAGACAATCCACAGCTTGACTGGGTTTTACACACGTATTGAAAGATCTAAGAGAATTAAGATCGTCATCCTTATCGTCATTCTTTGCTTACATCGCCTGGTGAAAGAAGGCTTTTTTGACGTTGTTGTTATTTATGGTTTGGGAAAACCCTTTTGCTGGACAGCCATTGTCGTTGGATGCTATTACGCTGGCGTCAGAAGTCTTCCGGCATCAGGTAAGATCTTTCCCGACTTAAAATATTTTTATCCTTTCCGAATTTTAACATGTTTTAATCCTTCCCGGCTTTACACATGATTTTATCCTACCCGACTTAAAACAAGATTTTATCCTTCCCGACTTCAAACATGGTTTTATCCTCTCCGACTTTAAGCATGATTTTATCCTTTCGAACTTTAAACTTGATTCTATCCTTCCCGACTTTAAACATGATTTTATCCTTCCCGACTTCAAACACGATTATCCTTCCAACTTTAAACATGATTTTGTCCTTCTCGACTTTAAACATGATTTCATCCTTCCAACTTTAAACATGATTTTGTCCTTCCCGACTTTAAACATGATTTCATCCTTCCAACTTTAAACATGATTTTATCCTTCCCGACTTTAAACATGATTTCATCCTTCCCGACTTTAAACATGATTTTGCATGTCCTTCCCGACTTTAAACATGGATTTATCCTTCCCGACTTCAAACATGGTTTTATCCTCTCCGACTTTAAGCATGATTTTATCCTTTCGAACTTTAAACTTGATTCTATCCTTCCCGACTTTAAACATGATTTTATCCTTCCCGACTTCAAACACGATTATCCTTCCAACTTTAAACATGATTTTGTCCTTCCCGGCTTTACACATGATTTCATCCTTCCAACTTTAAACATGATTTTATCCTTCCCGACTTTAAACATGAGTTCATCCTTCCAACTTTAAACATGATTTCATCCTTCCCGACTTTAAACATGATTTTGTCCTTCCCGACTTTAAACATGGATTTATCCCTCCCAACTTTAAACATGATTTTGTCCTTTCCGACTTTAAACATGGTTTTTATCCCTCCCGACTTTAAACATGATTTTATCTTTCCCGACTTTAAGCATGATTTCATTTCTCCCGACTTTAAACATAATTTTCATCCTTTCAAACTTATTAGCATGATTTTATTCTTCCCGACTTTAAACTTGACTTTATCCTTTCCGACTTTAAACATTTTATTTTTCCCCGACTTTAAACATTACTCTTCCTGACTATTAAAATGATTTTATCCTTTCAAACTCTAAACATGATGTTATCCTTCCCGATTTTAAACATGATTATATCCTTTCTGTTGGAAATAAAATATGAAGAGTACGAAAGGAAGAAGAACTAGTAAGCCATTGATATCACCCCAGCGATGACATGAAAATAAATATGTTGTTACCAGGTTGTAATATACAAAACATTCCACAATCGTCCATCATCATCTGCTGTTTCAGTTGCCACTATCGCTACGAGACCTCTACTGATGTGTTTTTCCGAGAACTGGTTGACACATTTCGGACTCATCTCGTTCATCGCCCAAATAGTCACCAGTGCTTTGGCAACTAACACCCTACAGCTGGCAGTCATAGGTATTCAATTATTCATATACTTGTATATACCTACTGATTTGCCGTCATGTATAAACCTATTAAATATACCAAGTATGATATTAGTATTGACGCTGAAACCGTGGACTTTTACATTATAGACTTTGAACGGAGGTCTTTCTTTGATCCCTTCATTGCCACCGCCACATGATTATGTGCATCGTAATTAATGAGTACAGTACAGACGTTTGGACAATGACGATTATGTAAACGTGCATCGTCGCTAAAAAAAAAACCCAAAAAACAAAAACAAAACAAAACAAACAAAAAAACAGGTTTCCCTCATTTCGGTCTTATTTGGCTGAGGTACCTTTTCAGACTCAATTGACCTTGAATAAACACCAATGAAGGGGGGGGCAGCAAACCTGAAACATGACAAATAAGTGTCACACACTATTACTGAAGTGGACACTTGTCCATGTTTACTCTGAAACATTGTGCGAAAAAAGAAAAAAATAAAGACAACGAATCGCAATCAGCTTACCCAAATATTTGCTTTCTCTTTTAAAAGTATATGCATTTCGCAAATGAAATTGTTTCAGTAATGGTGTCCCAATATACACTACAACTGCTTATGCATTTTTCTTGATTAAATAAACTTATCACTGTATCTTCTGCACATGTGATTATTTTAACTTTTAGATATTCTGAAAGCACCGTCTTATCTTTATGCAGGTCGGCGGTGATAATGAAATCAAAGCGGGAAAGCATGTTTAAAATGTTATCGTGACGCATTTGACAGAAACAGGTGCATTGACCACTCAAAGAGTGATGAATGTCCATGTATAGTATAGGTCCGTGCTGTAACCAAGCTGTATTAACCCCAGTTTGACCAAGGAGGTATGGCTAGGCACTAGTACCTCCTTGATTTGACCATGTAAGGGGGAATCGCCGTTGATTATAAGCTCATCGATCCGTTGCACAAATCAAACTTCTCTTTACATTGCACTCGTATCATTTATGACATTACAGTACAGTGCTTAACTCACCGAGGGATGGGTGCCATTTATGAAAAGTGTTAACCATTATGAGAAACCCAATTGCGTTTCATGCAAAATAGCCTTTTCAAGGCTTGTTCCTCAACTGGTAGCTCTTCGGAACTGCCCATTTACAATTCCCTATAAGTCTATCGTAGTTAAATGTCTAAGTATACGATGATGACATGTATAGATTATCTTGTACATTTATATTTATTTTTGGTATCTGATACTGTATATGTATTGCGGTGTTCGTATATAAGGGAGAAGAAGGAAAAGGAAGGATAAAGGCGATCGCCGGTTTGTCGACATAAGATATGATCAGACCTTATTACCCTTTTATAGTAAATACTAGGCCTAATCATGTACAACGATATCCTTTGTTAATAGATAAAGCAAATCTTATTCAATTTAATGATTGAAGGGGTCGGTGCAATATAATGCTAACCCACACAATACTCATTCTGAGATAATCGCAGTTGAATGTTTGGAAAGTCCATACATTGTACATTAATAAAACATGGATGCATGTATCTTTTACCATCTTATTGGTTGAATTCAAATTTGATATTTTCACGGAGGTTAGAGTAAAGGATAATTATTATGAAAATGCATGTAATTCAATTTTGACAAAAGTGTGGGTTAGCACTATATTGCACTGACCCTTCAATTGGTTGAGAGCGTAATGCGTGACCAGGCATTTATTTTGCCTTACACGCAAGTTTGCTTGTGACCGGTCATGGTCATAAGTTAAGTAATAGGCCTAAGTATAATAATCGGTCATAAGCACTTTCAAGTTGCAATGGTGACTGAGCGAGATTTCATCGTTTTATTTACTCCCACAATGGCTGCCGCAGGTTCATAACGGCTACATTTGCAATTCTTTCGACTGAAAAAAAAAAAAAAATGCCAGGGTTGTTAAGTGGGACTGATGCGGCTAATGATGGTGATTTGCACAATGGCAAATTTGATTCATCATTTTGATAAAACAGATGACACGCACTATTTTGTTCGGGCGTTAGCATGATTTCCAACACTCGGTACCTTCGAAACAGTCTAAAAATACCCTTCGCTATCGCCTCGGGCATGTTAGACAGTTACAAAGGTACCTTGTGTGGGCAATCCCTCCAGATGCATAATGCCTTCGCTAATATTTCGTATTTATATTCGCAGCTTGGATGGGTTGCTGAAACATGTTCTTTAGTTGCAATACAAAATAGTATTGTTGCATCTGCCATTGAATGAAACTTGGGAGGAAGACAGCATCGGTCTCCTCGTCTTTTACGTGCTAATTTGAAGGAAAAAAATTGTCATAGAATACACTGAGTTTTCGTCATCACCTTTTTATCATTGTGAAAAACAAAGAAAGGAATTTACCTGCTTTCGCATGCCAGAAGTTAGTGTATCATTAATTGTTCTGTACTTTCTTAGCTTCTGCTGTGGGTCTTCTGCGGACTATGCCACAGCCTATTTGCAAGAATATCATCTCAAAACAAGTCGGCACGAAAGAGCAGGGTATGTATATATTCTGAATGATCATAGTTGCGTGTACGTACATAAAATGTATATATATATATATATATGTGTGTGTGTGTGTGTGTGTGTGTGTATGAACGTTTCTGTTTCTGTGATATGAAATTGAACAAAATTCTAATAAATAATTATAAAAAAATGAATATACATGAGGAAATAAAATCTCCCCAACGCGAGTCATTTATGTGTTGAATTTGTGCGCATTTAAAATTCACTATACATCATCACAGAAGGTGAATCTCGCGTGATTGCCTAACAAGTCGCATCAGGGGAGCACAATCATTGCACATATTCAGATATTCTTTTCGCCACATAGCATTACGTCTATATTGGTTATGATCAGAGTATCAGAAATCAACACAAGTCAATATAGTCAACAGAGAAGCGATGTTTTCAGTGACAAATTAATAATTTTGATATTGAGACAGAAGCATCTTGAGATATCACGTGTTCGATTACATCAAACGGCCATGTAAAGTATGTTATATTTCAGCAAAGTCGGGATATTCATCTCAAAATGTCAATCAGTGATTTTATAACAACAGTAACCACATGAAGGGTCAAAATAATCAATGCGTATAAACGATCTTGATATCAATGACATTTACTTGTATGGAGCAAGAAGGACGACGTATTGGCAAAAGGCAGCGTTCTGCCCCCACATCGAGAAGCAGGTTTACACAAATAGACTTTTATGGACGGAAGAACATTACCTTACTTCCCGAAGTGAAGAAGGGGTTTCATTCTAGAACACTTCGTACTTTCACCTGCAGCCCGATAATGGCGTTAAGAGAGTTAAATAACTTCTCCAAGGGCTTTTTCTTAATATTTGCTTTTTGTTCATTTTCGTAGATATGATAAAATTCTGTTCTTCATAATATAACATGTATCTCCTGGTTAAATTTTTCTTGTGTTTTGGCAGGTGCGGTATTTGCCATGGTGACCGTTGCACGTCTCTTTCTTCTGCCTGTTCCTTCTTCATACAAGGACAGTTCATATACACTGTGAAGTTGGGCATTGCTCAGGTCACGTTTTACATCTGCGCTGGTATCCTCATCATCCCAATCTTATTAAACTGGTAAATTGGAGACCTTATGACTGTGATAGACCAATTTTCTCTTGTATCTATAGTTTAAGGCGCTTTAAAAGTTCTCCTCATAATATAAGACAAATCTAACTTTCAGTCTTTTTTCGTTACAGTGATTTTACCTTATAAAAGGACTTATGTAATTGATGTCCTACTTAAAATGAATTGTTGTGCACACTTCAACGGTGGGAAGTAACGAGCTTCAGCGTTTTATTTACTTTCTTTACTGGATCGGATTGATATTGTTTCTATTATCAATTACAATGCAAGGAGTTATCAACATTGTAGTTAATGTTTACATGTTATACGGCTCGAAACTGACTAATTTTGTTGTTGTTGTTGTTGACCCATTCGGTCCACCATAAGCCTTAAATTTCTTCCTTTTTTAGAGTGGCCTCCGAAAAAAGGGGAAAATATATTGTTGCATATAACATAAGGATAATACAATAAACTAGGATAAGTGTGTAAAAATTAGGTGTGATAAAGTGTTTCAGATGTCACGTAAAGTTAGAAAAACAAAACATGCACACATGAACACATGAACACATGAACACATGAATGCTTCACTGAAACATTACGATTTGGTCAATTTAATAGTTTGGTCAAATTTGGTGATCTTGCAATGTTGGCCGTGGCAGCCACCTGAAATGTGTGCTATTTTATTAGCACTGCGCCGCGAGTTATTATCCATTTTCTGAATGACAAAAAGACATATCAACAATACGAAGACATATTTTTGGTGATCCGATCTGGCAACTACACTTAAACGCATTACATTGTATTTCTAAAATGATGGTGGTCCAACATCTATATATACGTGTATTTCTGATGGCTCAAGGCCACCCGGGCAACTGCACTCATACGCCTTGCACGAATGCATGAACAACACTATTTAGCAAGTTCAGCCATCTTTAAAAAGTCGTTCTAATCATTTTTCATTACAATTTATTGTTACAACAGAGGAAATATAGAGTCCGCAAAGCAATGTATTCAATACAATTGTACCTTGTTTACTTTAACACTTACCTGCACAACCTGCTATTCCGTCTGACTGAAAAGAAAAAAAAAAACAACAAACACACAAATATCCACAGATTGATTCTCCATTCCTCTTTCCAGCATTTTACAGATACTCCAACGGACAGAGGAAGAGGATACGGAACAGATTCCACTAAATCAACTCTCTAAAAGTGGAAGCAAATAAGGACGCATGCGTAAGATTCTCAATTCCAAATGAGGTCGAATACATCAATGTCGGTGGTCACTCCCTATTTGACATAGCTAAAGGTCTATCAAATATTTTTTGTATAGTTTATCAGCATTGTTCCTCTTCAGAAATATCTAGCCATTGTTCACTCAAGTAAAATTGACATTTTGTTTCAAAGAAATAATATTATCACATGATGTTTACAAGTGTGTTAATGATATTCCTAGAAATTAGACAATTAGTCTTGAAATCCCCCAACTGCATTGTGAAAAGATTCAATAGAATACTATAACCTATCACTCATATTATCAATTTGTCGTTGAAAGCAGGCAAAATTCCAAACGTATGTATAGACGAGCCTGTGTAACTCCAATACATATTAGGTGGAGATACTTCCAATACATCAAGTTACAGACCGATCTCCATGGAATTCTACTTGTCCTCTCTAAGTTATGAAGAGAATAGTTTTTAATCAAGTATACGCTTATCTTTAGGAAATAACCTTCTGAATGTTATATCAGCATGGATTTCGTCCATCAGGCCATTAAACTCAAACTGCACATATTTCACTGCACTGACCGATGACACTTCAAAACATACAGATGTAGGTTATGTCGTATATAGCGATTCTATATGCAAAGGGCGTTTGACGTGATCGTTTGATATACTTTTAGAAAAATTGACTTTCTTCGGATTTGACACTGAGGTTGTCAGATGGTTCGAAGATTTATTTTCACAAGAGAGCAACTGACTGTGATGAATGGCAAAAGGTCAACAAGTCAGACAATTCTTAGTGACGTGCATCAAGGCAGCATTCTCGGGCAGTTGTTGTTGTTTATCTGAAGTTAAATGACATTTTTTTATAGGCCTATATCTGTTTAGAAGTGTTCTCTTCCACTCTATGCATGCGCGGACGACACTTGTTATATATTGCCGCTAGAGATCCAAGAATTTACAGATAATTATTTACTCCTTAATACTGATAAATGTTATGTAATGTTAGTCGGTTACAAATGGTCATTATGTAACTCTGAAATTGTGAATTTTTCCATTCAAAATATGTAAATAACAAGTTGCTTGGAGTTATCCAGTGCAAATACCTCGGAGTTATTCTTGATAGCTATTTTACATGGACCCCTAAAAACAGAGAAAGTGCAGAAAAAAGGCTCTAAAAACGTTACATAATTGCTATTGTACCCAACGATGACTCAGCCACAGCAGGATTATTGTATTTTGATGAATGATCACCAAACTTGCGAGGCTTCAAACCTTCACAAAATAGGTGTCTGCGACTGATCTTATATACGCGCTGATGGTCGTTACAAAGAAAAAGTACTGTGGTGTATAGAACCACAGAAGTTAAACCACTGAGAAAACGATGAGAAATTTTGGCTTTGACAATCGTTCATAAATTGCCACATAATCTTGGTCCTTATTCACCGTCTTCTAGGATTCAATTCAAATCTCCGTCTCAATGTAGTCACCGTTATGATACCATAATGCTCCTCTCCCCACAAAGTATTTAAGAAAAAGTACATTATACTCGGCTTCTTAACTTCTTAGCCATGTGTAACTCCACGTGTAAAGCTTTGGGATAATTAATAATATAAAACTGTTTAGAACAGAAATTAAGAAAAGTGTTTTATGATTACAATAACTTGCGTTTAAAAATTAATTTTGTATATTTAGGTACGCCCTCACAGACAAGTTGGTTTATTTTCTATTTGTCCACTACCCGGTGTCCAGTTCAAGGTTTCGTGTCATCCACTCAAAACCGTTTATGTACTGTATTTGCATTGTGACATGTTAACATGTTATTTTTTAATCTTAATATATTTTCTTCGGCGGATCTACCTCGATTTCTTTTTACATTTTCACCTTGTTACCAGCCATTTGTATACGTCTGAATACCTCTGTTTAATGTAACTTTGTAATACACGGCTATTCCTTTGTTATCAATGTTCACGGCCTTGCTGAAAAACAAATACAGTAGCTGAACGGAGGCTTCTTACTCCGTGATCATATTATAAAACTTCACTTAAAGATGAAAATCCTTTCCTATACATCACTATTTTAGGTTTTCAGCATTTTTTCAGAGCTGACATGAATTTTGGAAGGTGATGTGTTGTATCATAATACAAAATCCTACTATAATGATATTAACCGATGTATCAACGAATACATGTATGATTTACCAATCTCAAGGATGTTGATGTTATTCTTGCCGGTTTGATTTGGGGGTGGGGGAGCATTAGCTGCTAATTACACCTACAAATCTCTTGTTATCAACGCCACTTTTTTCTTACGCAAACGTGTTTGAATTGTCAAAATAACTAAAATGTTTCTATTCCCTATCAGATATATTTTCATGACATATATTTTCTGTCATTCCTCCAGAATTTCTAGGGGGAAAAAGTCATAAGATGAAGGTCTGCACTGTTCCTATCATTTTGCTTTCCCTTACATTATTTTCCGCTTTGATTTTTCTCAGAATATTTTGTATTAAGTTCCTTGAATATGATATTCTCCTTATTTTAAAGTGTCTCAAATTCTGATGAAAATACAAAGCTATACTACCATATACTAGTACATATTTCTTCTATTCTGTCAGCATGTACCATGCTAATGTCTGGGGAAAATGAAAATATCCACAGTTTTTGCGCAGCAATGTTGCCGAGATCCAAACGATTTAAAGGGAAAGTTATGACCACGGAGTGGATAAGTGTTTCTAAAGAGTTGTTCCTTTTTTTTTTCTTCTTCACCTTCTTCTTTTTCTCTTTTCTGCTATGTGTAAATCTTGTGTTAACATTATTTCAAAAAGTACAATGACTTCAAAATCACGTCATCTGTGTCTCGAGGACAAAAAATGTTGTTTTCAATATGATCGGTCAACCTTAACGTCAGTATGACGTCGTTTTCTAAATCACGTTGTCAACATCGCCATTAGTAAATGTCATTTTGCAAAGTTATATTTCATCTTTTTTTTTTACATTCTCTGTGTACAATACAAACAAATGAAACAATGCACTTGCATGTGCGCATTTGCGTCAAAACTTCAAAATGCTCCAAATGAGCTCGAAATAATTTTGCATATGTTTCAGCCATTCAGGGCGTGGGGATAAAAAAGGGCGCACATGTCCGCTTCATAATACTGTTGCTGTATGCACCTCCAAAAGGTGAAATGTAAATCACAGAACCATCAGCCTGCTTATTGAATAAGTTATTTCTTCCTTGCCGGTGACTTAGCACAAATTCGTCTATACATTCTTTGCATTTTGCCTTTAGGTTACATCTCCAGAACTTTTATAAGTTACATTGGCAGACATTACACAATCAATATCACCTGTTAAACCTACCTTTTTCTTCAAATGTGCTGTGTACACTGAACAGGGTTAAATCTTAGAAAAGCATGAAAAGTGGCATCAAGTTAATTCCTATATGCCAGCTTGAGGTTCCATTTTCCGCATGCCCAGAGAAGGAAACAAAATGTACACATACAGGGCATTGTTGGTTATTCAATTCACTGTTAGAGGGATCTGATGTAATGATTATTCACATCATCTTAAAAATGGTGATTGCCAGCATATCTACCTGACAGTAAAAATGATATTTTGGCAATATCAATAGGAAAGATTGGTCAGACAGTCAGTGCAATATATGAATTGGATGCTTCCATTCTGGTCACCTGGTCTACCCAAGGTTATCCTTTGTTTGAACATGATTGACCAATTTTCAAAATTGTTACGGAAAGCTTATGAATTCTGTTGCCTTGAAAACGAGTTATGTGGCTCACCAACTGAGAAAAACAAAAACAAAAACAGGACAGTCATTTGTACAAATATGCGTGTGAGATAACTGTTAACTGGCTTATATTGTCCCTGCTGGTGTACATGTACACTGTATCATCATTGCGAATGTAATGAAGACAGGGTGAAGCTGATCAAGACCAGGATCGAGACCTTGAAGGTAGCAGAGATTATCCAGAGATGGCCAATAGGCTTGGCATCATCATGACACTCACAACTACACACAGAAGGGAAAAGCTACCGACAGGAGGGCCTGGAAACAGCAAGATGGACAACAAAATGAAGAACACACTCCAATAGTTTCTTCAAGATATATGCATGATGACAATGGTCTATGACAAGAAATCATATAGATTGAACACTTGGAAGTAAGCTTTCTGGCAAGAACCACTTATATTTACAAAGTAATCATATCCATGTGATGTTGCAAAAGCATCTCAAGCATGACACATTTTACATGTATTATGTAATGATATCCCCAATTGTAGCCTTCAATAATCATAAATCTTGTGGTTTTATGTCACTCCGTACAAATGACTGGTCTAGTCTACCTCATTCTGGGGATTTCCAATCACAGAATATTCAGATGTTACTGTCTTTCATCAATTCGGAAATAGGTCTTTTAATGATTTCTTAGAGGTTTTGTGATTGCACATTTAGCCAGTTCAGCACATCGTAAACAACAAATTTCTCAGACCCACAACTAAATATAATGGTGGATACATACATCTACAAATCATCCACTATCTGTGGCGACACCAAGTACTTCCCTGGAATTGAGAAAATCAGCATGGGACTGCCTACAAGACTTGAATACAAGCACACTTTTGCGAGTGGGGATGCTACAATAACAAGTATTTCAGTATACATGCATGTGAATGGTACCAATGATCTTTTGCACAAGTAATCATATGCACAAGTTTGTTTACTCTGGTACACTCTCTAAAATGCCCCAGTTCAATCAAGGTCATAATATTATCGCAGGCAACTGCAGGCAGGTGAAATAGCTGTTTTACACAATGAGTATGAAAATGGCATCTGTACAGAGAATATTATTTACTGATTTTCTGTAAATCTTGCTTATAATGTTAAACACACAGCTTGGTACATGTATATTACACAGTCAAACTTTGGCAAGATGGAATAGGTGTAAGTGGCAGTACAGAGCAATGATTTTTTTTTTCATAGTTTTCCTTTACTCCTCAATTTGTTTTTCTTTGCCCTTTGCAATCTCTTTTTTCTAAATACATTGTATCAAGAAATACAAAAAGTAAAAATTATGTTTATAAGAGTAGCAACTTGCAAGACCAACACACTTACAGTATTGCTTTGAATGAGAATTTTTTCTTTGCTCTGTATAAGATTTAAAAAAAAAGCATCCTTCCTACTTTAACTTACTTTGACAAATTCCCAAGGTCTGCGAGTACTGCTGAACATTATATGAAAAAAAGTACTATCAATATTAGTGGAAAAACAACAGTAAGCATAACAAATTGAAAACAAACAAACAACCGAACAAACAGACAATCAACATCCTTGACCCCATGCCTTGACCTTGCTCCTGGAGTGGTTGCCCATCAAAAGTTTGTTTACTTAAGACCATGATCACTTTATTATCATTCAAATTATCATTCATTAACATGCCTGAAGAAGGCTTTGCAGATTCTGCCATTTTGAATTTCAGAGTGATGGGAGGTGTGGCTTCCTTCAAAGTTCCCACCAATCACTTAGGCAGTAAGAAACACACACTTGACTTCAGGTGAGTGTTTGAGAAGCACAGTTTTTCTGTGGAAGTAGCCTCTTGGCAAGGCCTCATGGCTGAAAAGGAGACGAACTGCGAGAGAACGGGTGAATGCGAGACCGAGCAGCGCAGCCGCGAGGCCTTTTGAAACCTGACATGAATTTCTTAACTTGAGCCTTGTTTCTCGCCGATCCTCCTACCAAAAAGTGTGGCAGCCAATCAGCGACTGCATTGCTCACCACGCCATCGCATCTAATGAATACGCATAAGTATGCACGTCGGCGGCTCGCTCATCCGTAGCTGCCTGCATTGCCAGCGCAGCGTTGACACGTCCTCATTAGCATACTAACTGTGATCTGACTCATGAATATATGAATAATTCATATTCGCCTTCGTGGGGAGGCGGTAGGGAAAAAAACCCAGGTTTCAAAAGGCCTCGTGGCTGCGCCACTCGGTCTCGCGTTCACCTGTTTCTCGCAGTGCTCGGTGTGGTGAGTTAGTCTCAATCTTCAGCCACGAGGCCTTGTCAAAAGGCTACTGTGGAAGTGGTTGAAAGGTCACCGTAAGCTCCGCCCCCAAAACATAATTTGGAGGTTAATCTGTACACACAATTATTTTGTTCTGTAATTCTGGCGAATCATGATTGGAAATCACCTCTGGACTGTCATTTGAATCACAGTTGGAATGACAATTCAAATCACCCTGTGCGATGCCAGTCTGCACTGATACGGTAAATGTGAATCATGATTCTAGTGATGCGTCATTACAGTCATGTATTAAATTACATACTCTCAGTAAGTGTGAAAGCACTCTATGAGGCACAAACTTCTTTTTCTAGTGGAGATGACACCTGTCCGGAGATCAGGAGGTCGTAGGTTCGAATCCTGCTCGAGTGTGTACGCCCATGATTTTTTATCATGGCTACTACTAAAACACTGATTAATTCAGTGCTTATTTACGTCGATGAAGGGCAATTTGTCAATCAGTTGCAATGAAAACATCTTGACAGAAGAATTTCATGGATTTGAAACTTTTGGTGATATTCGGACCACCACTTCCAATAGCATTCCCTTGGTGAATGTATTTCAAATACAGTCAACCTCTCCAAAGTCGAATCCAAAGGGACCACAGAAAATCCTGATTGACTTACAGGAATTAATTTCTACGTACATAACAGAATTAACATATCATTTTACCCATGCAGGGTAGAAATTTGCAACAATTTGGCAAATTTTTCGAACTGCTTGAGGTCGACTCAAGCTGGGTTGATTATACCAACACTTTGTCATATTGTTAGTTTATTCCTCTACTGTTTTGGCAAAGGAGTTGCTTGTCATTACACTGATAATCTATAAGGTACTATTTGTCTGGATCTTGGTAGCCAGAAAGAGCCTCATTGGATGCAGTCAGAGTTGTTGCACCATCCCTCTTCATCCAGCTTGAGAAACCATGTTGCCAAGGAATCGATCCCTCCATCAGTCACCTGCAGTTGCCAAGCAGATCTTTGACCATCCCCATCAGAGGGTGCTTGTTGCCATGGGTTACCTCCAACACAGCCATACCCTGGTACAGAGTAGATGTACGACAAGAGTTATATTTAGATTTTTTTTACTTTCCCAGATGATAATCAATATGAATTGGCATTGCCTAAATGTGTGCTAACTCTACAAGGACATCCTATCCACCTAAAGAAATATACTTACATCAATAAACTTCACAAGTTTTCTTCTCATCCTTCCACATCAAATCTTTAAATGTCATAAACAATTACATTGTAGCTGGTAATGGTACTTGGCAATATGACAGTGGTACCATAGGGCACAATGAATTTCATAACAGATATGGTATCATGTGACTACATGGAGAGGAATGAGTGATGGCAAACAATGCTCACAAGGCTTCATTCAGTCACCTGCATTGTTCATGCCAAAGTGGTAATTCAAGGAATGGTTTCTCATGACAAGAGATATCCATTTACCTGTGTCAGGTACTTGGCAGCCTCTGCAATTTGCTCCAGGTAGAGTAGAAGCTTGCCCACCTTCACAAGATGCACTCCTAGACTTGGGTGATGGTTGCCATAGTGATACCTGTAACAAAAAACAGTAACAAAAAACAGTCAACGCTTCTTTCATATGGAAGTAAGCTCTACTTCTTTTTTTAAGGGTATATCAGATTTGAAAATGCAAAGAACACACAAAGATATATACTTTTTAAGCATATTTTTCTCAGCAATCACAAACATGATTGGTAAATACCAATTGTAATTTCTAAGTTGTTATCACATCTTATTTTGCTTCCATCCTGAATGTTTATGTATATGTAATGTTGTGCATCTATCACAAATGAATATTGTCATCACTCAAATATGAATTGAGAATCCAGTCAAGGTGTTGTGGTGCCTATTTTGGTTGAAATACATCTAAATCTGTAAAATCAAGTTTGGAACAAACTGTCTATCATGGCCCAGTGAGATATTTTTGGGTGAAATGAATAGAATCACCTGGTTGTTGGGAGATCTCTGGTGTTTGTTTTGATTTATTTTATTCTAATTATCACCGTCATCATGTACAGACAAACTCTCTCCATTATAGAGGACAATCCACTTCCAGAGGGAAGGCTGGTGCCTAATATGGAATTTTAAAAAATTATGACCAAAGACAAAGTACACAATAAACAACAACTGCAATGTCAATGAGATCCCCCCCCCCCCCTCCCCCAACACACACACACACACCTTATAGCAAAGGAAAGAAATGCAGGAATGAGTGGGGAACAAGACTTGCACATTCTGTTAATTCCAAAGAGGAATACCTGTATTATAAGTCCCCTAATGTACGTACACCATTTTCTGTTTAGAGTAAGTGGTTGCCATCTTAATACCAAGTAACAAATTTGTATGCAAAATATGAAATCAGTTTTCCACCAATATAGTAACAGGTTCAATTTCTTGTTCTTAGAATGTCTACGACAAAATTCAGCTGGCTACAGATTAAAGGGACTAGATATGAATTGGGCACCACAGATCGAACAGATTGAATGATGAGATATTAACCCGTTGAGGACAAGTCCCGAGTATACTCGGGCAAGCGTCAATGGGAAATGTGTGCTGTAGCAAAATCAAACCGTCCTCAACAGGTTAAGCACTTGGGCTGCCATTTTGGATTCCCATGAGAGCAAGTCTGGACAATACATCATTTAAAGTGTTTGCAAACAAGATATCTCATCTTTAATTTGTTCAGCAATATGGATGCTCTTCCATGCTAAACCATATCTAAGGAAAAAGCACTTAAGTAACTGAGGCAACTGACCGATAGGACTCCACATTTTGCACACCATAGCTGGCAGCCTCCTTCCAACGTTGGGCCTCAATGCAGGCATCCAGTGCAGCATCTCTGAGCTTAACGAGGAGATAGTGATGGCTAGGAAGACAGGACAGCGACAAAGACTCTAGGCAAGACTTGCATACGCGGATTGCTGTCTGCCAATGTGATGCAGCGTTAAGGAAAAAAGGATGCTACCTACTACCACACAATACCACACATCTACTGTCTTCATACTGTTATGCACACATATATGCAACAACAGGTTACAGATTAATGCCTCCCAAAACCCTTCACAGATATGAATAAAGATACAAATACATGGCAAATCATACTGGAGTATATAAACATGAATCATTCACATGAAAACATTTCCTAACTTTGTTTGTTTGTTGTTGTTGTTGTTTGTTTCATTGAGTAGACAGTTGAATATGTTCGCGATGATATTTCATCTGATTGACTGGATACCACTCAGACTTTGTTGTTGCCATGAATGTTCTCAAATCAACGACATTGACTAGATTGATAAAGACTGGGTAAAATGACAGAGATCAAGTCTAGTCTATCAAAGGATATCATGTAGTCGCTTTGCTTCTTCAACTTTCCGAAAATTTTCCTTGAGTTCCTTCACCGACTGCTTGGAATTATTATCTTCTGGATCATCCTTTGGAAAGCAAAACATAGAAAATAAAGAAAGAAATACAACAATGCGATTTTCAAGAGCAAGTCCACTTCATGTCCACAGGAACTTTGATGAACAGAGTAACATCAAAGGAACACAGTGGCCAAACTTTCCCTAGGTTATGGAAATTCAAAGTCTCAGAAGTTTTGAGAATAAGGGAAATTGGTCACAACCTCACATTCAAGTAAGTTGAAACAATGATGTCACCATCCAACATTTGAGTTTCCTCGTATCATGCCTAAAAAAATACACCATGCTGGTGTACCATTATGCTAAATTTCAGGTACACTAAAGAATTTTTGTTTCATACTCAGATGATTGCAAACACCTAAGATCACTACTGAAATTCTCAAGTATTTCTTGATCTTTCATGCTGCTTTATCTCAAATACATGCAATAAAATGCAATCCATGGAAAATGTAAACATTTCGTTTGAAATTCACAACCTTGTTCGTCACAGATGACTAAATTTTGGACTGATATGTGTTGATGTTTGGCACTTTTATACAATATTTCTATACGTAAGATTATTGGAAATTGGTATACTTGTGCATATGCGTGCATTCCTAGGAAACTCTAGATACCTGATCTTCACATTTTGGACAGTGACAGGTGAAATGGTATCTCTCCAGTAGCTCAGCATGGCGTTCTACTCTTGGAAGAAGAAAGTCCACATAGCTGATGGTGCACTGAAAATATAACAAAACAAAATATTTTCTGCCATAAGTCTTTTTGTCTATCAATCACACTGATTCTTTACAACTTGCCACAACATGATTACAGACTCTAAACACTTGGTTGTAACAAACAAACAAATGCTGATGTTGGTACTAAAGAAAAATATCTATATGTTCCATATCACATAGTCTTCACTTTTGTAACTGCTATAAAGAACTTCTTTATCTTGATTCATAAAATTTTCTTCAAAACAAAAACCTGTATAACATAACCAACATTTCAGACAAAGTTCAAACATGCTTGAATTGTGTACTACTTAAGCAATTTTGTTTTTAAAGGGTACCGACATAGGAAAATATGAATTACGACCTTTAACATTTGAGCTCAATACATGTCTAAGCCCTGAAAAAAAAGGGGCTCACACTGATATGAATGTACTCTAATCCCAGACCGAGACCAAGACCTATACTTTCAACCACACAACAAACAGATTTACCTCTTCTCCTTCCTTTAAGTCTCTGACAGCTCGAACTTGAAGAGTTTTGCCAGAAAACACAGCAACACAGTTTGGATCACAGGAATGATTCAATAAGGAGGATCTACAGGAAATTGTAAGAACAGATGGAAAATTATTGTAGTCCAGTTATGTTTTTTTGGTCAGCAAATAATATAGAGATCACTTTGAATGCTGCAGTAAGACTGCCAATTTTACAAGTTTATAAAACTGTGTTCTTAATATGAAGTACATAATGGCAACAGCATCCCGTTAATACTCGTCCATATGAGAAACCAATATAAAGTCACAAAATTATTGTGTGATCATAATCAGCACTCTTGCTGTAGTCCAAATTCACAGAAAAATTTGGATTCTCAATATATGAAAGTCAACACTAAGAATGAAGCTTTTGACATAAAAAATATTACCTAAGATAGATTCCAACACCACAGCTGTTCAGATCATTGTCACATATTGAAAAGCTGTTGCAGACTGCCGCAGCAAACAACTGCAGCAGCCTGGTTGGATCAGGTAGATTCTCTTGACCAACGTACTGCTGCAAGACACACAGCACACTCGCAAAATGCTCTTGTCTCGAGGTACCAAGCTTGGAGTGATGTGACTCCAGCTGGTCTACACTGGTGGGGAAACCGTTCTGATCTTTGGAGTCACTGCAGGGGCGCTCTCCCTTCCCTTTCCAGATGATGTGGGCAAGGAGGCGAGCTAATTCTGGGGGCGTCTTTGGAGACACACTCTTCAGGCTGCGGCATTCTGCTTTGTGAATTCTGGACCAGTCTTCCTTCTGCATAGTACAAAATATCAAACATGACAAGCATGTGCATATGTGTGTAGGTATATGTATACTTTCCAGGAGTTGAAAATGTGGGACAGGTCTTGTGTTTTTATGATGATATGTATATAAACATGCATACAAAACATAGGACTTCAAATTATCCCACATTACTAACTCATGGAATATATTAGTTAAATGTTGCATAGCAAAACAATCAATCCATGATCATAACGTCAACATTAAATGAATCAATTCTGACATTTGTATGTCGGGGTGATAAGAGATATAAGAAATATAAAGAATATCACAACAATCACTCCCATCGCTCATTTCCCAATCCAAATATGCCACATTAAATAATTTGATAAAAACACAATGACTGCTAGTAACCGAACATTACAAGAAAAGGTTCATATCTGCCATGCCTCAAACGATCAAATGACTAGTCATTAAAGGACAAGTCCACCTTCATATACATAAGGATTGACGGAATGCAGCAATATTAGTAGAACACATCAGTGAAAGTTTGAGGAAAATTGGACAATCCGTTCAAAAGTTACGAATATTTCAAGTATCTGCGCAGTCACTGCTGGAAGAGAAGACTACTACAGTGTATGATGTCATATGCGTACAACTATATAAGGAAAATAAAAAGAGAATTTCACAAAACTTTACTTTTTGAATAAAGTGCACATTCTTCGACTTGCTAGTGACGTATGTTAAGGGTAATATTATTCCCCCTGCCTTCTGAAAGAGAGAAGTCGAGTGTTCTTTTGTTATGCGAGAAAAATGGAAATATGTTGAATTTTCTTTATTCTTTCTTTATATCGTTGTACTCATGTGACATCACAAGCTATAGTAGTCTTTTCATCCAGCCGTGACTGAGTAGAAACTTCAAAAATTCATAACTATTGAACGGATTGTCCGATTTTGCTCAAACTCTCACTGATGTGTTCTACTAATATTGCTGCATTCACTCAACCCACATGTCTATGAAGGTGAACTTGTCCTTTAATAAAGGAATGTTTTGTGCAACAGATTAGCACATGATATAAACACTGAAAATTTTTAATAGCGAAAGTTTTTTGTTTTGTTTTTGTTTTGTTTTTTGTTTTTAACTCAGCTTGAAATGAAGCATGTGATCGCATGGGGAGGTTAAAGTGGCTATTTATCCTGGTCACATGATGCCCAAACTGACTGCATGGAAATATTAATTTCTTGGAGTTGTAGATCATAATACAAGGCTGCACTCTGGCACTGGTCCAATGGTCCAAGACCAGTAAAAATCACTGTCAGACCAGTAACTTTTTTCAGGAATAAACCAATAAAGATGGAAAAACTGTGTACCTACTGGTCAGACAGACAAGTCGGACCAGTAGAAAAAATGGGTTAGTGTGTAGCCCTGTATAATATCAACTTCCCACATTTGTAGTAATCAAAATATTATGATAATGGTGATGAATGACAGCTTTTTAATTTGCTTTAGAAGAAACTCTGAATCTGACTTTCTCAATCTGATGTACAGTACCTGGCAAGATCTGCAACAATACCTCACAAATTTACAGCTGGAACACCGCTGGAGAGATGAGCTGCAATCAAAAAAAGATGTTTGAAGTATTGGGATATGAAGAAATTATCAGTGGAGAGATACCTAGATCAAAATTTTCACAAATGCGGCAAGTCAATTTAAAGGGACGTGAAAGGGTGAGGCAAATTACATCTCTCCCTGCAAACACTTTCTGCATTTTGCAGTTACACAGTAAACTGGTGACTCATTGAGGAACATAATCAGTGATAATACACATGTACAAAAACAAAAACAAACATAAAACAAATGAAGTTAAAAATTCAGCTTCAAAAATTATCATCTAAGATGAATCTTTATACTTTCAAGAAAACTGCCCGTCCAAAGGACTTTGTTATGACAGGAGTCACCTGCATAAGAAACACAGAAAAAAACTAAAGAAAAAAAAAGACAAATGCACAAGTAAGTGGTAACTCACTAACTGGTAACGATGGTTAGTATAGTGGTACCTATCGTGCACTGTCCAATCTGAAGTTTGGTCTCTATTATTGTTAATCTATTTAATCTAGCTAAATTTGTTGACTCTTCAACTCAGTGGCATTTTATTATTTCTAGCCACTCCCCCAGAGACTCCAACCCCAAGCACCTTCTGATCTGGAGATACTCCCGCCTGAAACCCCTAGCAAACGGGAGACTCCAAGTTGATGTGTGCGAAGCGCGAAGTTCCTAGGATTCTAGATGTTCTCTGGTGCTATCTAAGGCTTATTTTTTCAACATACGATAGAAATAAGTAAGAAATCCTTTCCACCGGGAGACACAGAGCCAGGGCGGGAGAAATCAAATCTCAAACGGGAGAACGGGAGATTGCGCAAAAATGGGTTTTCGGCGGGAGATCTCCCGTCGAAAACGGGAGAGTTGGAGTCTCTGCTCCCCAGTGAACAATGGTGAACACATCAAGTGCAATGCCGGTGCCTAGCGACTTCTGTACATCTTACACCTGTGCCGGTGCCCCAAAAGTTACCGGTGCTTTCACCAAAAACATACGGCAGATGTAAATTCGTGGGGCTACGCAGAATAAAGTACCACGTCAAGTACGGTACGTACGTAAACGCTCCAATTACCTCTCTAGCAGACAGAAATCACAAAATATGCCTCTCTTTTTCCTGCTCAGAACATACACAAATGGATCTTCTGACAGAAGCAATTTCCCACGACAAACATTTGATTTGACGATTAAACCTCGCCCTTTCCCGTCCGTTTCTGCACAAGCTACAGCCATTCTTCGTCGTACTCATCTTTCGGCCCTCTTCATCTCGGGTCTCGCGCTAGCGCTAGCGCGCGCTGCACTGATCGCGAATAAAGGCGGCGAAAACCAAAATTGTACTACATGTATCTACTATTACATATCTTTATTCAGGGAGGTGAGACACCTCCTTGCTTTATTACAGTGTATCTCCAAAAGAGCAGACGAACATCCTAGAAAACAAACAAACTAGCAAACAAACAAAAACTAAATCAAAAACAAAACAAAAACAAAGAATCTAAAGAAGAACAAGAGGAAAAAGAAGCAGAAGAAAAGCTAAAACGGGGAGAAAAACTACGAAGAAAAGGAGAGCATCGTCCTCATTGAATGAAATGAATAAAACAAGATTGCATAGGACCTAAGTAAATATGATTTCTGAGGACTGTGCATCAAAGTGCAACACCTATCGGGGCTGAATCGGGGCTGCACGCACACACACACACACACACACATAATAACACGCACTTTTTACCCTCGTAAAAAAATGAATAAATAAACAAATAAAATCTGGAAATTCGGGGAAAATCACAGCACCCATGAATTTCCGAAGGTTCCATTCGGGGGGGGGGGGGGGACCAGGAACGCCCCACCCTGAAAAATGTTCCCCAGCCCCTGGACGGGTCGGGCAATTCCTCCTGACTCCGCACCCTTCCCCTGACCATAACCCTAATCCTAATTCTGAACCTAATCTAACCCCTTACCCAAACTCTAACCCTAAAACCTACCCCTAACTCTAATTTTTTTTTTCTAACCTTACCACTATAACCAGTATTAGCCGGGGGCAATTGCCCTCGGGGGTAATTGCCTTGATACGCCCTGGACTGTATCTGCACTGGCGAGCTAAAAGAATCCAAGTTAACCATGGCGAATGTGAAAATAATGACTCCATCTGCATTTAATACAGAATCTCAGTAATGGATTGAAGTATAGGCCCTATACACTCTTGTAATTCATTACAAATAGCAAAGTACATCCTTTAACTATTAAAGTATAAGCCCCTGTATTTGTGAGATTTGATTGACTCTTGGTGTATGTGTATACATATTCACCCCCTGAATTCCGGCATGTATGAGAAAATAAACATACTACGAAAGAATACCAACAGAGGCTGCGTTTATCAACTTTCCCCTGTTTAAACGGTTTTCCAAAGCCCTTTCCAAAGCCCTTTCCAAAGCCCTTTCCAAAGCCCTTTCAAAAGCCCTGTACTATTAATGTGCCGCTTGTTTTCTAAGAAGGGACGGCGAAAAGCAATTACCATCATAAAGACATATCTTCCTTTGAGAGTGACGAGTCATGATGCAATGCCACATGAATCACACTGCTTCCTTGTCTGTGAGGCAGCTCCAGTTTAGCACATACTTCAAATATTTCTGAGTGGCGACATGAGACTTTGGCTGCGTTTATCAACTTTCCCCTGTTTAAACGGCTTTCAAAAGCCGTTTCCAAAGCCCTAGAAACGGCTTCCAAAATAGTTGCGTTGATCAACTCTTCGCGAACACGATAACTGGCCTGTCACTGCACAGCTGCATTGCGCAATTCGACCCGATAAGAGGTCATAAAGGCGTGTATTGTTCGTAACTGCAGTACAATACTACAAAGTCGTTTCAAAACAGCTTTGCGTTTATCAACTTCAAAAGTCTTTTACAAACAGGTTTCTGAAAACCTGTTTAGGAAACCTGTTTGGAAAGCCACAAATTTGCGGCTTTCGAAAAGGCTTTCCGAAAGGGCTTTCAAAACAGCTTTGCGTTTATCAACTCGTAAAAATTCCTTGAAAGCTGTTTGGAAAACCTGTTTCTGCCGAGAAAAGGAGTTGATAAACGCACCCTATAGATAATAATGAGCATGCAATCATAATAGGCAGTATCACACATACAGAAGGACCAGACTGTTCATCATGTTCATTTTTTAAAATATAAAATTTCTATATATATCTTTTCATTATATTTGAAGAAAATAAGCTGAAACATAATCACATAGGCCCAGGCCAACTCATTCCGGCGATTAACTAGTTTTCATGAAAGGTTATCTTTCAAGTCGACTTTGGGAAGCCGGATTTCTCATAATTATCTCTGGCGATCAGGTAAAATGGAACAATGTCTTCTGCCAGTTAGATATACTACTTTGGAGGGGCCGCGGAAAGTTTTTCACGGTGTGGGGCTGCGGGACCGGGGGTAAAGGTCAAAGGTACTTTGGGAATTCAGTGGTTTAAGATTCTTTTTCCGCTCGTTCCTTTTTCTTTCTTTTTTTCTTACTACTTGAAAAGGTGGGGGGGGGGGGGGGGCTGCAGCACCCAGCTTCCAGGCCCGTATAAACTAAGATTTTTAAGGGGGGTTCAGAATTAGAAAAAAAATACCCTGATTCAACTCCAGCTGTAGCTGTACTCTCGCCCAGAGCCATGTCACTCAGTGAGCTGTAGCAGAGCTTAAAGGGATGGTACAGTATTGGTGGAGATTAGAATTGGGCTTTTAACTTTTTTGCGAGATAACAAGAAACACTTATGAAATACTCTACAGAGCGTATCCCGTTGAGGAATTCAAAGTTTATTTGATGAAAATCGGGTTTGGGATGGCTGAAACATCCAAAAACAAAGTAAAACAAAGCGATTGTAATAAAAGGTGGGTCCCACATTTTATTAGGATTGCTCTGTTTTGGATATCTCAGTCATTTCAAAACCAATTTTCATTAAATAAACGTTGAATTCCTCATGGAATTACACGCTCTTTCATATTTCATAAGAGGTTTCTCATTATCTCACCAAAACAAGTTAGAAAAATGAAGTTAGGTCTCAACCAAAACTGTACGATCCCTTGAAGGCTCTGATCCTGTTCATGAGCCGTATAGGGCTCACACCTGTAAATAAAATGGAATGTCCCAGACCCCTTCAGAAATTCGTACCAAAGATACCAAAATAAATGAAGAAAAAAAAATCAATTAAAAATCAGTGATGCAGTTTGGCAAAAAAAAAACTGAATAGCTGTAGATATTGAGTATGAATTCCTCTACAAACTGCATTTTTGTTGGAAGATGAAAGCTTTTCTGATGGAATTTGAGGGGACTATATTGGCTGCATGTACAGAAAATAGGTGATTGTTTGAGTGAAAAGAACTCGTAGTCTGGCTTTGAGGACCCTTGCACAGAGTTCAAGTTGAGCCGAAGAACCTGCCTTGGAATTTTGATGGGTGAAAGGGTATATCTCACTTATTCAGGTTAGTGAATATGAAACACCTCATTTCTCCCAGCTATTTTACAGATTTTTTTTTTTTTGAAATTTGAATTTTATTTTACCCGTGTGAGCCCTATAGAGAATGCACGTAATGCACACAAGTCAATGGGAAGTATTCATCCAACACAAGCTCTGCTGGTTTATGTTGATCTATTGTGTCAGATCCCTTCCCCCCCCCCCCCCAACTCTGCTTAAACTACAATTTGTTTTCTTATTATGTTCTTGTGGTACTAGATCTTGGTAGAAACTAGTCATCAGTATCACACAACTTTGAATGATTATGTCATTTTAATGTATTTCTTTGTTTGGGCTACCACTGAAACAGCTCAAAATACGTCAAGTTAATCTGTTTGATAAATAAAAGTGTTTTACAGGACTTTGTAGGCAATAAGGTGATGATGACACCCCCTTAATCAAGGATAACTACCTGCATCTATGTATTCATCTTATGAAAAACTAATAAAAACTGCAAGATTTATTTTTGAAAAAACTCCAAAGGGCATCATTTTCAAAAGTGTCTCTTTGAGAAGCTTTAACCCTTGAATGTGCAATTTCCCATCGCTCGTTTCACGAAGGTGACCGCCGAGCGCTTTACGCGTAAAACCAATCTCTTGAGAAAATAGCTTTTGCACATTCAACTTATAAAATCAGTTACGTTTAGCATCAAAATATGTAAATTGTTTTAATAATGAAATTCGGAATATTCTGAAGTATCATATGCTCAATACTTTATTGTGGAAGAGTGAGTATTTCTTTCACAAATAATCACTAAACACAGCGGTCACTTCGTGAAACGCTCATAATGCAACATCAGGCTGAGCAAATATTTTCACGAACATGACGAAGTGACCGCTCTACACGGCTTATGGGCGCACACGTGCTAATGACATCCACACGTATAGAAACAGCACTTTCATTATTTAAATGAGCCTAGAATTTAATTATTTTTATACTACAGAGAAACAAAGGAGCAGTTAACAGTTCAGCATCTACTGATCATTCTGTTATGAAAACCTGTCAACATGAACCAGTAAATATTCAGAAAATGAACTATGAAATAGCGGTCACTTCGTGAAACGCTTATAATGCAATTGAAACAGCGCGCTGGGAAGAATTTTTTACGAAGTGACCGCTCTGATACGATTTATAGGCGCACACGTGCTAATGATATCCACACGTATAAAAACAGCACTTCCATTTTTTAAATGAGCCTAGAATTTGATTATTCTTATATGTATACTACAGAGAAACAAAGGGGCAGTTAACAGTGCAGCATCTATACTGATATGAAGACCTGTCAACATGAACCAGTAAAATTGCAGAAAACTCACTATGAACATAGCGGTCACTTCGTGAAACAATGAATTATAATAGCATTTTTGCCTTTTTTTTTGACGTACAAAAATGATAAAGCACACGATACTTTTGCAACAGAAGAGCATTTATATAAGAGTCAAAGGGAGGAGCCTAAGCAGCTTGTATTACCTGGGCCCAAAAAAATAAATCACATCGTTACTTTGATTGAATTGATCTGAATTCATTTCCACTTCGTGTTCACAAGAACAGGAAAAAAAAGTTACAATGATTATAAAAAGAAAGGAAAAATCTATTTTTTATGTAAAAAACATAATAATCTCAAAACATGTTCAAATAACTTACACGCTTGCAACAAACCGTAAATAACTAGTGGTCATAAGAACCTATGTGGAGGAGTCTAAATCAAAAGCACAGCTACTATGTAAGATAGGCCCCTAAAAAATCCCATCATAACAGAACCGTAATTTACACAAACAACAACAACAACAACAACAAAGTATTCATACCTTTAAAAACAAGCCAACAACTATAACAACTGAAACTATAGCCCCGCGGTGATAACAGAAAATGAGATAGAAGGATACGAAACAGAAGGAATAGATATAGAAGGGAAAGAAGAGATGGAGAGGGCAGCTGATATCGAACAGAAGGATTTAACATTTCAAACATAACATATGTTGTGATATTTGGTTCTTAAATTGTCTCTTAAAATAAATGATAGACTGTCGATGCGTCAAAGTTGCATATAAATTGGTTAGTGTATAAGTATTCTTTGTATGTGGGGTTTTGTTTAACCTGATGTTGTGAACAAACATTGATAAAAGTACTAACATACAAAGGCAACTAAATATAGCTAAAGTGGTTTTGATTGTTTCGGTACAGTAATTGTCAGTAATTTGTGGGGAAACAGATTAATTTAACACCAACTGCGCTCATTAGTTTGCATTTCAGAACCTGTTAATCGATAGACAACTTCCTTTCACAAGTTTGCAGTACTGTGTTTAGTGGAAAGTTAAATTTCATTTCCTTCACTATATAACCCATATTCTTGGTATCGGAGTCCAATGTAAAGTCATATTTCAATTCAATAATACAAACAGAGTTGCAAGTAAATTTGAAAATGGACGAAATATCTATTAAGGAAATCAGAGTGAATTACGATGAAAAGAACCAAAGAAATGTACAGTAATATGTAATATAGGCCTATTACAATACACGACCCCGTAAACAAAAAAAAAGAAGGAAGATATGACGAGAGAGAGAGGCGGTGGGAGAGAAAAATAGAGGAAGGGGAAGAGTGAGAAGGACCCAAAACAGATGACATGAGCACAGCTGTACACATTTAGAATGAAAGAAATACGAGTCACGTATAGTTAAGAAAAACAAAAAAGGGAAATAAAAAACCCAAAGACGTACGGAAATATATTCATATGATAAGTGAACAAAGAATGAAGGAAAAATGGAGACGAGAGGAGAGGAGGAGAAATGAAGAGATAGAGGGGGAGAGTGAAAAGACACGTTACAGATAAAGAAGTCACAGTCTGTAAAAAAGGCTTATGCAGTAACTAAGAAAAGGAAGAATATGTCATCTTAACATTGTGTCATTATATATCTACAAAACTTAGCTTGACTAGAAAGAACTGCCCTCTTTTCATACTTTTCACAATTAAATGATCCACCTTAATTTTGGGTATTTTTTGTGTTATCTTATTAAGCAGGTCTATTTCTTTCGCTGTTCATTCAGAGGCTGCAATGAAAAAGTAATAGAATTCATCACCACTTTTATTCACACAATCTTTGATTTTGAAGTATTTGAATATCTTCCAGAAACTGTTGGAAATTTGTGATTAGCACAACGGAATTTGCATGAAAATTTCCCTGCGAATCATCCCAGTGTTGGAGGTATTTCTTGAAATGAAGCTCCTGCTTGAAAATTCGATAGTGCAAACATTGGGGATTAAAATTTCTTCTATACATCACTGCGCCACTCTTCCTTATAATTTCCATTTAATGTGGCGCTAACTAAACTTTTTGCTTCTGCTAGAGTGAGATTAGATGCTTGATTGTACCAACTTCCAGTGAGACCTAGGTTTTCAAATATAATAATAATAATAATAATAATAATAGTGGCTACTTGTATAGCGCACAGGTCCACTTTTCAGTGCTCATGGTGCTTCAGAAATGAAAAGATATCATATATTTACATGCATATACATATTCAAACATTTCAACAAAGAAGAAAATGGTAAACAAAAACAAATATATACCAAATAAAGAATACAACATATACCAATTAAAAATACAATATTGATCCAATATTAATGACATACAGCAATTACAGTCCTCAGTATGAAAGGAACAGATAAGTTTTAAGTTTGGATTTGAATGACTCTGTAGATGACAGTTCCCTTAAATGAAGAGGTGACTGATTCCACAATTTTGGTCCCATAACGGAAAAAGCACGATCGCCATTATACCCATGTTTTACTCTGGGTGTTTGGAGTAAATGTATCTGATGATGAACGTAGCCTTCCTATGTCGGATTGTATTTTTGAACAGAATTACTTATGTATATGGGGGGAAAAGAATGAACTGAATGATGTACTAATAACAGAATCTTGAAAATAATCCTTTTTTCTACAGGTAACCAATGTAAGGAACGGAGAACTGGTGACATGGAATCAAACTTATTAGTAAAAGTTAACAATCGGGCAGCAGAATTTTGCAACCGTTGAAGTTTTGTGACATCTTTATTTGGAAGATTACACAACAATGAATTCGAAAAATCCAACCGAGAAGAAATCAAAGCATGAATAAGTAGATTATAAGTAGATATATAGATTTTTTGAATATTTTGGGGTGTTATTTTCCGATATTTGTAATCGAATCAGGTCGTTTTTACATAGGGTAACATTGTGTCTTGGAGTTTGCATTGATTAAGATTTCGGGGTGCCATTTTCCGATATTTGTAATCGATTTAGGTCAGTTTCAAATCGGATAACGTTGTCTCTTGGACTCGGGGTGTCATTTTTCGATATTTGTAATCAATATCACATGGTTTTCACAATCATATGATACCGTTGTGCCTTGGGAGTTTGTGTTGAGTTTGCATTGATTAGTATTTCGGCCTTCAAAGTAATCATTAATCATTCTGTTCTGCATTTTCTACATTTTAAAAACAAAATAAAATCTACCCAACAAAAAACAAAATTAATATTTCAATACAAATGATTTTCCGCGTTTTAGTTGACTGTTGAAATGAGATACTTGAAGTACTGAGGTAAACGTGAATTTAGTCATTCTTCGATAGGATGGATTTACTTGATCGATATCTGTTTCGAGGCGACTTAATGGCCCACTAAGAGCCAGGTCCAGATGCTGGAATAAGCCAGTTCGGGGTTCCAGTTTGAGCATGAGCAGAAAAAGTAATTTGTACTGAGAGACAGGCTGGTTTTTAAATTCACTGAGATAAGCGTCTGTTATGCTATGATTATTCATGTAATCCTTATAAATGGTGCCTGACAGTACACCCACCTAATAGCAAGCGTGCCAGGTATTTGGCAATGATAACAGAAAAAAACACGATAATATAATACAGCACAATGGATGCTTCCCAAAGTGTTGACTGACGAACCATTCTGGTCACTTCATTTACGAAGGTTCATTCTTTGTTTGAATACGAGTTCCATAAATTGCTATGTTGGGCAAGCTGATGCATTAAGTCGCTTTGAATTAAGTGAAGTGCTTAAAGGGGGTGGCTAGTAACTGATCAGTGCAGGGAATCAGTGGGAATGCTGGGGGATGATTGTTCCAATCTTTCTGGGATTCATTTAAGAGTACCATATATATCTGAAGAGTTTGTTCGCAAAATCCAATAAGTCCATATTTGCCAAATGGAGATATTTGCGATTAAAGGTCAAGAAAAATACAGAGAATAATAGGACAATTTTTGCTTCTTTTGACCATAACTTCAAAAATGTACCTTTATATGTAATGACCAATACTATTTTGTACTTTATGACAGAGACCGTACTTCTAAATCTTCAAAAATGGACTTATCGGTTTTTGCGAACAAGCTTGTTGCTTGAAAATTATTTGCTTCAGAATGGTCTCATATTCAAGTAATGTGCAATTTAATGCAGTGGCGGATCCAGGGGGGGGGGGGGGGGGGGGGCGCAACCGGCGCACGCCCCCCTTTATTTTTTTTTACCAAACAAAAGAAATAAAAAGAAAAAATGAAATTAAACCCGGAAGTGGCACCAGAAATATTACATCCCCCCCCCCCTTTACAGAATTCCTGGATCAGCCCCTGTAATGTTTCCAGGTTAGCATGCCTGTACCGGGGCATTAAACTGCACATTACTTGAATATGAGACCGTTCTGAAGCAAATAATTTTCACACAACAATTGACTTATAATGTACTCTTAAATTAATCCCACAAAAATTGGAACAATCATCCCCCAGAATTCACAATGATTCCCACTGATCAGTTACTAGCCATCCCCTTTAACCAACTGAGAAAAATGAAAGGTCATTTGTACCAGTGTGCACATGAGCTATCTCCGAACTGGCTTATTCTCTTTCACCGATAACGGTTTTAATTAGTTTGCATTAATCAGTAGTTTGCGTTAGTTTGCATTAACTAGTATATAGTTTGCACTGAATTTGCATTAGTCTGCATCAGTTTCCATCAGTTTCCATTAGTTTGCGTCAACTAGTAGGACGGGGCATTCGGCTTTACAATGTTGTTTGTGAATATGGACAGGGAGGTGACACCTCCTTGTCCATATAAAAAAAAAACACTTTTATTAGATATCTTTTTTTAAATGAACAAACAAGTCAGATATCAAAGTGTGAGGCAATGACAATGTCCTCGTCACATAATACTAATGTGCTTGTGACGGCCATTGAAGTTTTTGAAAATGCAATAAACTTCGAAAGTTATAAGCTTTACATTCTTTAATTTCTGGATTCAACCTATACCAATATCTGCTTGTTTGGCCTCACTGTTCTGCCTTTTAACAATACCACATTATTCGTAACAGATAGTTTATAGCGATGTTTAGTAGCACTCCCGAGGGCAAGCCGCCCTATAGATAAATCTGACTTCAGAGCACTGTAGCTTATGGCAGCCATAACTGGGGGCTTCCAAAGAAGAACGAAAGCACTTTCAAGGGGTTATGAGATGAGCCAGGGCGTTGCAATGTTGGTGCATGAATTATCTTTTGTTAGGCATACTTGAAGCCCCGGTTAGAAATTTGCATAAACACAGTACCCAAACCGCATTGGTCTATACGAGTGCCTCACCACTGTTCACATACTGGCAACCGAGAATTAGTGAGCATTGATTTCGCATGATATCAAAGAATCTATTCTCCGTGTAGAATCTTTTATGGCATTTGACATTGCAAGAGTCTATCTGACAGGGGGTTATACCATAACACGTGCAGTTTGGGCTGAGAATGGAAAATCTAACGGAATCGCTGATTTGTTAGCTATTATATTTTGAATGAAGCAAGTACAGTAATAATCACTATACTATGAAACGATTTATTCCAAACCCATATACACTGTAGTATAAATGGATGATTAGCAAATGGAAATAAATGGACGAGTAGCAAAATTGACAATCTGTGTTTGATTCAAATGTTTATTGCAGACTCCTCATTTTTGAAAAAATACCAAACACAGCATGCTTGTTAGGCATTATAGATTCAGGAATTCATGCATGCTGTTGGTATGTATATGATAAGACTGGTAGTGGCGCAGATATGTAGCTGTAAAGATTGGTCGAGATGCTTGCATCGGCGGAGAATATGAAATTTTGTTTCTAGAGGTATTTTGGGGCGCTGATTAAAAAAATTGCCGGATCCAGTAAGAGACATGACCACTGGGTCGGCCCCTATCCTGAATTCCAATATCATGGCCGCCATGAAGAAACAGTTAGGGCTTAAAACTTCTTGTCTTGGCTTCTAAATGACTTGTGGCAATAATATTTCGTATACAAGGGCTTTTGGACATGCTAAATTCAAATTCATGTGATGGATGGATTTGAAATGTCTGACAAATATATCGAATGGCCGCCATTTTGAATTTCAGTATGCCGCCTCGACGAAAAGTTGAAAATCCTATCTTAAGTTCTAAATGACAAATATCGCTCCGTGCATATCTATCGCAGGTGTTGATGAGTTGCTTTGACGAAACACAGCGTTCCTGTTTAAATATGCACAGTTCTTCAATCACAGCAAACCGAACGAGCAGCAGTTCGATGCCCCTTTCAATATAGTCAATGGGCCAAGACCCGAAAAATGGGTTATTGGTACCACCTGAGGTGGCAAGTTCTAGTTGTGCATTTTGAAATGGCATATATCTGAGGATTATGATATGCTATGATAGCATTTCCAGAGTAGTAGCTTAGTCATAGATTTCAGCCATTAACCCGAACAATACCAAATAGTTTTTGACGCTCTGTGACCAAAGACAGGCAGAGTGTGACCTTTGATAATTTCAAGATTTTTCTACCAATTCCTCTGAAATTTGGCACATTTATTCAGCATATAATGCTCTAAAAAATGACACCATCAAAATTTCACCAAAACGCCGGATGGGGGTGCACTCAGTCAAAATATGCTGAAAACAAAGAAAAAAAAATTCAAAATAATATTCAACTACTTTGTTCTAAATCGTGAATTGGGCATGCGAGGTGAAACAGAATCAAATTGTGCTGTTATTTCAAATATATAAAGACAAAAGAACATATTTTGAGCCTTGTTTTGACAGACTTAGTGCATCTAAAGGACCAAATCTGGCAAGAAAGTAGTGTTTACCACATAAAAAATAAAGACAAAAATAAAGAGGGCCGCTATAACCATTTTAATAATTAATGAATACTTCCTTAAGATAACCTTTGTTGTGGTTCTGACTGTACATATAATATTGTTTTGAAGCAGATTAGCAGATGCTATCACAATTGTTATGGAGACGCTGCTATAAAATAGTATTATTTAGGACAAATATTACCTCGGGAAATGTAAAAACAAAATGCACAGAGAAACAATACTTATCTAGTCATATTTCATATTTCATGTGAAGAAATTATATCGAGACATGCTAGAGACTTTTCCCAATCATACATCTTTGGGAAAGCACTAAAAATTATTCACAACTTGATTTTGAATGCTGGTTGCAATGATAAGCAGAATGGGTAAACACAAATAAATCATATTTTGTTTGAAATTTGGAGATCATCGGATAAGAACTTTAGCAAAGAATGTATGGTGTAAAAAGGGAGATGTTCGTCTCACCTCCCTAGGGAGCCCCTCACTTTGGGGCTTTTCATGATCAACATAATAGCAACGTACTTTAAGTGACAAAATCCGACCCTAATACCGGCATTCACATATAAATATAAATCTTAGCACACAAATCCATATGACATGCTGGCCCAGATATTTCGAACAAACTTCCACTTGAGTTACGTAACACCAAGTCTATTTATTCATTTTAAAAAAGCAGTAAAGAAAATGATGATCTCACAGTACCAGTGATACGTTATGTAGAAACACTTAACAACTCATTATTTATTCATTGTTGTATCTATCATGTTTATTTCTGAGTCTTTGCCGATGCACCTGCAGTATACTGTGCTCCTCTGATCTTAGTGGGATTCATTCCTTCTCTGTTGTTCATTGTTCATTTCATATTTGCAAATCATGGTTCTCTATGACGTCATACCCTGAAAGGGCACATAGAATGTTATGCTTCGTAGATGATTGTTTTTGTTTTCTTTCTCTTCTCTCTCTCTGTCTCATTCAATGTGACTTTAAGTAACTTTTACATGACAAAAGCAACACTTATAATTATGAATACATCACTGTAACTTCAAATATAAGCAATCATGCTGTATGCAAACTAGAATGTCCATTGCCACGCCATGCGATTGTATCACCGACACTATACGGTATAGCAGCAACTTTTGCTTCATCTTCACGTTTGCACGAGGGGCAAAGATCCCCTCTTATTCTTCAAACATAAAGGTGAATATTGTGAAGACTAGGCGCAGCTTCACAAGTTCTTTCCTTTTTTTAAGTAGATCTATCTTTTTAAGTCACTATGTTCATTTACAATATTATTTATTAAAATTCATTGGAGAATACCTGTACATTACATCCAGTGTTCCACGTTTTACAAGCGTGGCTTTTTTAGTGGAACACTGTTTTCCATCATTGTGATTATTTACTATTTTTGTTGCCATGACAAAGTGTATTGTTTCTTTTTTACGACATCATTGGTGTATAATATACTTTATATTGTATTGAAAAAATCCTTTATCAGACGAGTGTAAGAGAAATGAAAAAAAAATGTATCACTTTGGATTATGTCAACTTTTTCTTTTCTTTTCTTTGTGATGATGGAAATAAATAAACTATTGAATTGAATTGAATTGAATTTTATTTGCATTATCTTTCGTTGTTGAAGGGAAATAAACGATATTGGTGTGGCATTCACGTTTTCACTGGAAAATGACGAATAATTTAAAAAAAAAAATCAAAATACGCAAAATGCACGAGGAATTGCATTTTTTTTTTAGATAAAGGGATATACACTGTATCATAACCTTCGGATATTCCCTTCATTGTCTTGAATAAAGACTAAGCGCACTGCGTTTACAACAGAACACCTGTCGACATCATAACCTTTGGGTATTCCCTTCGCTACCTTGAATAAAGACTAAGCGAACGGCGTTTAAAGGCGTAAATACTCATATCTGAATGACGCGCCTCAAATACAAAAACGACAACAACAACAACAACAACAGAACACTTGTGGACATACAGAAGACATGGCTCTTCTTTGCTTAGCAATTAGTCTCGATTCAGAAGTATAAGGACATTAAAACAAGACCAAATTGATTAAAAGTACATTTATTATGACTATAAGCTACTCATTTGGAAATGCTATCATAGTTTCATGAGCATAATACTATGCCCGACAAACAAAATGACACCAAGAAGGTTTTTGCCACCTTAGGTGGTACCAATATCTGGCCTGGTCCATGGACTAATACTTTTGGCAGCAATGTGTATAGAGAACAGGACACGTGAATAAGAATCAGTTTAAAATAAATGTAGGCATACTCCGGATCGTTAACTGTAACATAATACTTAAGTATACACATAAGTAGGGCCCTGATTTAGCCAATGACATTTCATAATCAGAGAGATTTCACATTCAAGTTCTAAACTTCCCAAACGAAGCCATTTTGTGCGCAAGGTATTAATCGATTTTTTTTTTTTAATGAAGAAAAACTGAAGGGATTTGTTCCTTGCCATATTGGATACAGCTCGTTATTCCGAAGGTTCGTTATTCCGAATTTCATATTCGGATCAACAAATCTTCGGAATAACGAACCTTCGGAATAACGCTACAAATGTTCGGATTAACGAACCCTTTTTCATTTTCGGATTAACGAATCACTAGGTATAGGGAATATGTGTGTTTCGGATTAACGAACCTTCGGAATAACGAACCTTCGGAATAGCGAACCTTCGGAATAAAGAACAGCACCCGCCATTGTTATTATTACCCCCAAGTCCCACACAGGATTTCCACATTTCTTCTGAACGGAGGTCTCCGTTATACATTCAAACTCTGTAAAAGAGCGGCTTGGAGCACGGGAAGTCAAAGACAATGGAATGTCTATAAGCATTCAAGAATATTGTCATGCAATGAACCTACGATAAGAATTGCACAAAGTGCAAAGAGATTTCGCTCCAGGCATATCGAAACAACGAATGCCCAACGAATTTAAAAAAAAAAAATGAAGATGCGTTCGCATCCGTGTGCTAATCATAATGATCGCCAAGTTTGACGTTCTTTGTTTTCAGTAGCCACGTAGTTTCTCAGAACTACGCTGGAGCAGGGTTCTTTGTTTTGTTTTGTTTTGTTTTGTTTTTAACATGTTCAAAATAAAAGTGGGTTCCGGCGTATCTCTGCGAGTCCTATACAGCATGGCAACAGCCCCGAGCTTAGCCTTAACATGCATTTGCATGGTATTCGACGGTCGAAAGGCTTCATTTGACTAAAGAATCATTAACGTTTTGGCGAATGGCACAATTACTGCCGGCGGCATTGACATTAGCAGGTAGGTGTCAGAGAAGAAGAAACGAGAATCTTTTCTTTTGCCCATGCTCCGTGCCGCTGAGGAGTTATGCACTCTACCGCAGGTGCAATAAATAAAACAAAAGACAGCACTTCTGTTTCAAGTTCATTCAAGTTCATTTATTTTCATTTCCAACAAACAAAATAATTGGAAGTACAATGAAACATTCGTATAAACAGATGTCAGAAAATCAGTACCACAATGCGATCAACAGAAATAACATTGTAACACAGATACAGGTAAATTTCCAACATAGGTATAAAAAATAACTCGTGTCGCTGTGGTAAATGCATACACAATATTGCTGGAAATGGAGGGGACTGCTAAAAAGCAGAGCTTGTAGAGTGCAGTCCCCTCGTATAAAAAAAAAAAAAAAAAAAAAAAAAAAAAAAAAAAAAAAAACACACACACACACACACACACACACATAGTAACAAAAACAACAAATCAACAATTTCCCTAAGCGGAAAAAAGAAAAAAAGACAGACAAATACACACATACATTCACACATACCAATGCACATTGACAGACACAAGGCGGCTCTCTTGTAAGGAAAGATAGATGAGAGGATAGAGATATAGTGAGGAAGGTAGTAAGTCCCGAAGTGGGCAAGAGGGGGGGGGGGGGGGGGGGCAGAGAGAGAGAGAGAGAAGGAAACGATGGGTCATAACCAGGGCACTAGAGGCACAGAAGTACGGGCTCACTGATAAACAAAGTGTGTATAGTGACACTACCGAGCAACAACAGTTTTGGAAATCACAAATATATATATATATATATATATATATATATATATATATATATATATATATATATACATACACATATATAAAGAATGAATCATTATGCTGCATACGACATTTTTAAATATTTCTTTAACTTTAAAGAAAATGTATGAAAACTTAAAGCTTCTTTGATGTTATTATCAAGAGAATTCCAGAATTTTGGTCCAGAAAAGGAGAATAAGGATTTAGCAAAAACCGTCCTAGTCAAAGGCAAATGATATCCATGGGATTGACGGGTTGGATATGCATGAACAGTTTCATTCTTTAAAAACATGGAATCAAACACCAGGGGGAGAGAATTGTTGGTGAGTTTGTACATGAATTGTCCTAATTGCAAACGATAAAGATCATAAATTTTCAGAATATTATTTTCGTGAAATAAATTATTAGTATGACTTCTCCACGATTCGTGACAAATGATACGAAGAGCTTTTTTCTGTAATAATAATATTCTTTCTGTATAAGTAGAAAAAGTGTTTCCCCATGCGAGTATCCCGTAGTTTAAATAAGGTAGTATCAAAGTAGAATATAACATAAAAAGTACATTTTTGGGAAGATAAAATTTGACTTTGTTTATAATACCTATATTCCTTGAAATAACACGACATACAGAATCAATATGCAAACCCCAGGTAAGTTTATTGTCCAGGATCAAACCTAAAAATTTGATGGAAGAGACTTCTTCTATGACCGTGTCTTCCAGAAGAACATTTCTCGGTAAATTTTCCAGCGAATTACTGAACAACATACATTTAGTTTTTTGCAAATTTATTGACAGTTTGTTCGCTCTTATCCAATGAAGTAACTTCATTAATTCACTATTTAAAGTATCAATTAATCGATCGGGATCAGAGTCAGATAAAAACACATTAGTATCATCTGCAAATAATAAGAAAGAGAGGATGTTTGAAGAATTTGACATATCATTGACATAAAGAGTAAATAAAAGGGGACCTAGTAAACTTCCCTGAGGAACACCACAGTCAACATTTTGCGTAGTCGATGCGTGACCGTTGATAAATACAAATTGTTTTCGATTAGTAAGGTAACTCGTGAACCACTCCAAGGCCTTTCCCCTGATACCATAATGTGATAATTTGTGAAGCAGTATGTTGTGGTCTATGGTATCAAAGGCCTTGGAGAGGTCCAGGAAGACTCCAATAGTATGATGAAATGTATCTATCGCTTTTGAAACCCTGTCAAGGAAAGTAAGGATTGCATGAGATGTGCAATGCTTTTGCCGAAATCCGAACTGATAATCAGAAATTATTTTATGAGTGTCCAAGAACTTCAAGAGTCTGGTGTAAACAACCCTTTCTAACATTTTCGAAACGGAGGTTAGCAGGGATATTGGTCTATAATTGGAGACATCTTCCCTTTCCCCTTTTTTATGGACAGGAATTACTTTCGAGACTTTCATAGCCTCAGGGACAACACCGTTACTTATAGACAAATTAAATACATGTACAAGTGGATCAACGATATAGTCAATAATATTTTTTAAAAGGACATTATCAATGCCGTCATAACCAGAGCTTTTTTTATTTTTTAAATTCTGAACTATATCTAATAATTCATTTCTGTGCAAAGGCATGAAAAACAATGAGCTAGGATTTGGGCCTTCTAAATAATCTTGAAAATTCAGATGAGTATGTGGAATATTTTGGGCAAGATTACTTCCTATTTGTGAAAAATACTGATTAAAGATATCAACTATTGAAGAAACATCATCAACAAATAAATCACCATATTTGATTGATGTAATACGGGATTTGTCCTTATTTTTGTTGATAGCCATATTGATAACTTTCCAAGTATTTTGAATATCATGTTTAAACAAACTTATCTGATTAGTAAAATATTTCCGTTTCTCATAACGTAATATTTGTGTGAGGACGTTTTTATATGAAGTGTATCTATCATGAGATTGCTGGGTACGTTTAATTTTGTTAGCATAATACAAATTATTCTTTCGATTGATTGATCGCAGTAAAGACTTAGATATCCATGGAAGTCTAGGGGATCTCTTATAATTTCTAGATTTCTTTTTAACAACAGGAACATTTTTATCCATAAGCGATATTAAAGTACTCATGAACGAATTATAAGCCTCATTTGTATCTTCGGTATTATATACAGAAGACCAATCCACATTACCGAGGTCGTTTTGCAATCTCTCTATATTTCCAGGTGTAACTTTCCGGAAAGTTGACACCGGGTCATTCATGGTAATGTCTTTCTGAAGGGGTATGTGAGTGAAAATAGGGTAATGGTCTGATAAATCTGAAAGAACAATACCAGAGACCGGTAAGGGGTTAATGTTACAAAATATATTATCAATAAGAGTTGCCGAGTGATTGGTTACTCGAGTTGGTTTGGTTATAAGGGGTAAAAAAGATGTGGACATCATGATATCAAGAAAAGATTGAGCAGTATTCATTGCTTGGAACTTAGATAAATCTATATTAAAATCTCCCATAATATAACAGTCTTTATTATGAAATACTGAATTATGGAATAAAATTTGCAAATAATCCAAAAAGTCTTGGGTGTTAGAATTAGGAGGTCTATACATCATGAATACAAGTATGTTTTTGGCATGGGCGACCTTGATTTCAACACATAATGACTCGATGACTCCGTTCATGCACATTAAATCTTTGTGCATAACATAATCAAGGTTTTGTTTGATGTATAAACCGACACCTCCGCCCATTCTATCGCGTCTACTATTTTCTATGAAATCATAGCCTGGAAGAGAATATGCGGAAGCAGAATCCTGAGTAATCCATGTTTCACTAAGACCTATTATAGAAAAAGATATATCATGAGTATTGTCCAGAAAACAACAAAAATTATCAAAATTCTTATTCAAACTCCTAATGTTCAAATGCAATAATGAGAAACAATCAGTAAGTCCGGTTAAGGATTTGAACTGATTCATAGTATAATACTTTGAACTTACATATTGTTCATGATTATCCTCATTAAATTCTACATCTGTTTCAAAAAAATCGAAGTCATAAACAGCAGGATACTCATCATTGGATTCATTAATTGTATATGACACAGGGTCTTGATGAAACATATCAAAAAATTCGTCGTCATTTAGTAAACTGAAAGCGAAGTTTTCAATTCGCATCATCTAGAATATATAAGATGAATGACAAGACCGAACTCGAGTTTCAGCGAGAACCATGCAGAGTGCGTTCGAGGGCACGAGGCGATGACCCAAAGAACAGAAGAAAAGGGATAACGGAAGAATGCGAGCATCGCTGCGGAAAGAATGAAGTCGGAATGGTAGAAGGGGGAGGGTAGTAGGAGAAGAATACAAGGTGAAAGGGTTACAAGAGAGCATATTACCGACAATAAACAAGGACAGCACAAAGACAAGAAAATAATACAGCCTATTATACATAATTCTATAGCTCTTATTCATGAGTAGTGAACAACATGCAAGAAAGAGAGCCCTTCCCACCCCATCAAAGTTTGCCGAACCCAAACTATAAATTTCAATGAAAATCAAATTATTTGTCAACTCTGAATCAAAACCAGAATTTTCCTAACAAAGGAGAAGGAACGAAGATTAAACCAATCCTCGAAAAAATAAACAAACACAGAAGTCAAACATCCATTACATTATGATATACTAAACTCTGAAAATACATCATCTTAACATTTCATTTCAACCAAATTATCCATATAATTTATCATTATACCTATAGTTCATCACAGAATCAGATTGACGCTATCCACCAGGTGGAGAGCCTGAAATTATCTAGAATCGAAGCTAAATGACACCTCATGACCCACCCATTTTTACTTAAATACATAAAAAACTCTGTGTATACTTGTGTCATTACTTATTTTTCTTAAACCGACAACATCACGCCACCAAGCTGAGGGATGACACGGGAGTTAGAAATTGCAGAAGAGGAAAAAGAAAAGGAGAAGAGAGAAACGAATGACACAGCAGCCCTAGTGACAGAAAGTGACGCCATTAACCACGGACATGACATGATATGAGACAGGGTCTGCAGTTTGGTTACCCTATTTACAAAAGAAAAACGGAGAATAAAGCCAAATTCGTGGCGTGTCATGGCATCTAATATAAAAGAATTAGAGTCAATGCAATTCAAATTCAATTTGTTGAGAGAAGAGAGGGAAAATAAGTACCACCCGGAATAAAGACATGACACCATTCCAATTGAACACGTTATTACATAACGCAATACTGCTTCTGTTCATTCTCCAAGATTGGTATTACAATATACGTGCCATAGTTGTGCACTTAATTTACAGTTCGATGAACTGATAGCCAATGTCACGACACCTATTCAGAGGATAGCAAAGAAAAAAATCCTATCTCATGTCACAAGACTGGTAATTGTTACGCGGTGTAACACGGTGTGAAAGATTGTCAGCTATTTCTTCATGAAAAGCAGAGAGGTGGAACGATAGAAAGAAAGTACGAACATAGCACGCTATATATTGTGAGTATCGTCTTAAAAAGGGCAACGAAAACAAACATAGAGGTATTTGGGTTATTATGCATGACACATAGCTGGGCGAGAAAGTAAAATAAAAGTGCTAATGCTATTGACCCATAGGATAAAAGAACTGCAGATCATCTGTCAAATTATACGACGTGTTTTCAAATTGAATCGGCACATTCAACAGTAAGAACATAGCACGCTAATTTTGAGTATCATCTTGAAAAAAGGCAACGAAATTAACAAGCATGGAGGTATTTGGGTTGTTATGCATGACACATCGCTAAGCAAGAGAAGAAAATAAAGGTCCTACTGCTATTGACCCATAAGATAAAAGAACTGCAGATCATCTGTCAAATATACGACATGCTTTCATATAGTATTGGCACATTCTAACAATACGAACATAGCACGCTACATTGTGAGTATCGTCTTGAAAAAGGGCAACGAAATGAACAAACATAGAGGTATTTGGGTTACTATGCATGACACATTGCTGAGCAAGAGAAGAAAATAAAGGCCCTACTGCTATTGACCCATAGATAAAAGAACTGCAGATCATCTGTCTTATATACGACGTTCTTTTGCGTAGAATTGGCACATTCTAACAACAAATAGTGCATATGCAAATCAGATACGTTGTGCTGGGAGTTAAGATATCACCTAGCAACAAACAAGGCAGAACAGAATCAGTCAGAGCGATAACCCCGCTCCATCATAACTCTGGATTACATAACGTTTTAAATGAGTCAAACCTATTGAGTTGTATACATCCTCACCCCAAATGAGGATGCATGTGATCACCTGTTGTGTTTGTACAAATTAGACTGGTTGCAATGAAAAGAAGAGAGGAAGCGTGAAAAAAGAAAACAATGAAAGGCGAACAAGCAGAGGAAAGACCCAAGTAATAAACAGGTGCAGGAGCATGCTTCATCACGTACCTCATTATATACATCGTGTGGAAAAGTGACACATTGCTTCACACGTAATAAAAACCATTCAAATCCAAATTGCAGAAGTTTGTATGTATATAAAAGATAAACTCCGTGATTTCCTGGTCAACAACAAGGGTATAAGAGTTTGATTGCGCGTACGTTCGTGTAAGAATTGAGAATCGCAAAGGTAAAGGAGTTGAGTGCAAGAGCACGGGGTCAATCGACTCCATCCAAATGCGGAGGACGAAACAATTTAAAACCCCATCAAAAGAAATGAAACAAAATAAAGCAAAACAAACCATGCAGTGATGTCAAGCGCCGCGTACTTATCACTGTCAATTCATTCCTGACCAGACTTTTTAAACCTAAGTAAGTTTCAGTAAACTATCTGGAGTAATCAACAATTAATCAACGTTTATGCCGATTAAATTTTTCGCAAAAAAATAGAGAAGGAAAGGAAAGTAAAAAAAACCCCCAAAGTATTAAACAGTGATGCTCTATACGGGATCATGCACTTGAATTACTTACTCATTGTCAGGATTATCAGCACCAACTACAACACATATGATTTAACTGAGTTGTGGTATTCATCCAGATTCAGGGCCAATTGCGTAGAAAACGCACTCAAACAAAAAATTAGACATGACGTTATTATGTCCTACAGGAGAACAAAATTAAGGTTTGTCCCAACCGAGAGGACAAAAACGGGAGGACAAAAACAAAGCTTGTCCAGATTATGCGTACGATACCAATTTCATTACTGCATAGATTGATTATTCAACCTAACGATTTTCTTTCAAGCGGGTATGATTCATTTGAGGGAAAACACTCCGAGGTTTTGGAGACCTGGCAATTTGATACCAACTTTTCCTCTGTCAGAGTAATATAAAATATGCAAATTTCACAGACCTTTTGTTAGGATACACACAAACACACACACAAAAAAGATCATTAGATAATCAACCAGTGGTCATTATACGTCACATTCACATTTCCGTCGAACCTTGATTTCACTTTTAATCATGCGTTTGAATAATATAGAGCTTAATGCCAGTTGTTGAAATCAAAATTCTATATCACCACTTTATAATTGTATGCAACCATCAGAAATCAAATTGTTCAAAAAAATGGCACACTGCAAAAGCATGACATTCCTTTAGGATTTGTATGAAGTGATATGTATCGTACAGTACTCATTTCGTGTAATAATTCTGCGTAGCAATTTTACATTCAGACAGATATGGTTCCTTTGAGAAAAAAAAAAAAAAAAAAAAAAAACTTGCCAAGGTTATGGAGACCTGGCATTATGATATCGTATAATCTTATCATCCGTCAAAGTTATACCAGACAGTTGAATTTGGTGGACCTTTCATCAAAGAAATAAAACGTTTGACAATCTGTCAGGGGTCATTATACGTCACATTTACATTCCCGGCGAAACTTCCTTTCATTATAATCCTGTCGGTTTAAATGATACCAGACTTTCAATACCAGTTAACCAAATTAAAATTCAGTGTTACCATTTATAGCTTTGTACCAAATTATTCAAAGCTATTGACACATACTCTCACACACACACAAAAAGTGGTGCTCTGCAAAGCATGGCATTTTCTATACAGGGTTTGTGTGAATTGATATATGCCATGCAGTGCTCGTTTCATGTAACATCTGTTATACCTAACCATTCTACATTCACACACATAGGGTCCATATAAAGAAAAAAAAACACATACACTTTATGCAGCTATCAAAAATCAAATTGTTCAGAGTTTTGACACAAAAGAAAAAAAGCAGGAAGACAGTGTACTACAAACACATATCACCGTCTTACTAGGGTTTATATAAAGTGAAATGCACGTACAGGGCTTATTTCAATTCCGTGAAATTATTCTATCTATGAAATTCTACATTAAAACAATTACAGATTATTCAAGAAAGAAACATGCTAAGGTTTTGTAAATCTGGCAATAATATATCATCTTATCATCCGTTAGAATTATATAAAACAAATAAATTTTGCGGATCTTTATTTAAAACAAAAGTCATTTAACGGTCTGTAAAAATTCATTATGCATCATATTCACATTTACATTGAGCCTTAATTTCTTTTTCTACTTGCAATGCCAGTTATAAGAAGAAAAAATGGTGCACTGCAAAAACATAGCATTAACTTATGATTTGTATAAAGTGACATACATGATTATGCAATACTCATATCTTTTCCTTGTGATTTGATTATTACAAAGGATATGCTGTAGTTCCATTATGCCACGAAACATAAATTATCACTCCGATATACGCAAAATAAGCTTTCCGCTGTAGCTGAAAATATGTATACGTGCACAAAATCGAAGACTAGGTTCTTTCTACCAACTTAACAGCTTAACATGGCTTGAAACACAGGAGGCCAGTGTACTTGTTACGCACCTTATTTCTCATGTTCCTTCAAAGTGAATATTGTTCACTCAATCATGAAAACTACTCGCTCCTATCCTTTCTCCAACGGGCTCAATAGACTTACATTAGGTGCAGGCTACTTGGATCTCGAGGTTGCATCTCTTCCATTGGCGTCATCCCGGTCTGGGAGATTTTCCACGAACTTTGACTGCTCCGCGATAGGTACCCACACCTTGTCCACGAAAAGCTTACTCGGTTCGCTGTAGGAGAAGTACGCCATCTTGCCTTCCTTCCGTGCCGCAATCAGCGCTGGCATCTGAGCGCAATCAGCGCTGGCATCGGTTCGCTGTAGGAGAAGTACGCCATCTTGCCTTCCTTCCGTGCCGCAATCAGCGCTGGCATCTGAGCGCGTGTTTTAAGTCTGCATCATTCCTAAAATACAACATACCTAGCCAGCAGCAATGCGCTGTCCCTCCAATATTTTCAGCAGCAATTATTGTTCAATGTGCAAAGAATATAATGACGACACACGAAGAAATGTAGTAAAAATTTTACTTTAACTATAAAATGCTATTCAACAGGCAGAAACACGCAATCGCCAAATACTAACTTCGAAAGATTCAACAATTAAGTGCTAAACTTGGCAAACATTATGATCATGCACAAATATACGCAATATGGTTAAATATTACCTTTTATGAAATAATCAATGTTCAGTCCGGAGGTATTGATAACAAGGAGATTTGAAGAGAGAAAAAAACCCCGTATTATTCCATACACGATTACCACCAAGATGCACACAAGATTTGAAATTTCTGCTTAAATACGGTTCAAAATTCTTAAAATAAAGAACCCCTTTTTTGATCCCCATATCCAAACTGAAATGCTATGGGTTTATAGCGTTAGGATTTATCATGCTATAGAATCCATATGCTATTCGCACGAATTGCAAAGAGACTCCACTTCTTCTCTAATATAACACTTCGCTGGTATACATGGTATAGTAGTGGAGAGCTTAAGCTGTTATACTTAAGACGCGTATATACTCTACAACAGAGTAACATTTGATTACGAAACTACACTGTGTTGTATACAGCACTTTTTTTTTCTCAGTCCCCTGACATTCATAGCGCTCTCAAATTCAGAAATTACTTGATTAACAAAAGACATTGGAATGCACCTTCACAATATTGTGGGCATAACTTGCATATATTTACCTGCAATGTCGTTTGAACATGGAAGCATGCCATTTAGGCTTAGCTAGGAAAACCTTGACATTCCAATTTCTTTCATTAATCATTTTACTACCTAATTGACTGACAAAATAATAATGCCACTGGTAGAATCTTGGTTTTGAAGTGGGTTTTTTTTGTGTGTGTATAGAAGAATAGAAGACTACTATGAAACATATGACATGAATAATTTAGACATTCATTTGGTCATGCCACATGCCGTCAAGTGTATCATGAATCAACACAAAGTCTATACAGCATTTGTATTATAGGCCCTATAGTTCTTTTAAAGGAAAATATAGTCTTTTTTCAACATGACTTTTGATAAGAGAAATAATTACATCAACCAAACACCTTAACGAAATATATTTTTTTTTAATTATGGAAAATTTGGAAATCAGGGCTTTTTTCTGTGATTTCCCAGCAGAGTCATGATTAACAGCCATAGACATATCAGATGAGATGATGAATCCATTAAAGATTATATCCCTCTCCCGCATAAATGTTCGCTGTTTTTATTTCTTTGTTGATATGAAAAGACAGCATGCTTATGATTCACAAAAGTTGCAAAGTTTGCCGGAGGCTTGCCCTGCCATGGACCTAATATACATGGACTGTTCTCTGCAGTCTTTCTTTGATGTATATGATCGTCGCCGACACCTGATTGTATCGTCACTAACAAAAGAATCTTTTCCCTCATTTTCGTCTTGTTTCGCTGATATGCCTTTTTTCAGAGGGAAATGTCTTTGAATTAATACAGATGATGAGGAGCAGCAAACCTGAGATCATGACCAGTTTTGTGGCGTAGCCAAGGGGGGGGGGGGCGATAGGGGCGGTCGCCCCCCCCCCCCCCCCCCCCCCCCCCCCCAAGATTTGGATCGCGAATTTGGGAGGTGGGAAAAAATGCGTCAACTGTATGCATGTACATGAAGCGGGTCTCCTTTTCAACCTTTCATTAAGTAGGTTCGTAATTTTTTTTTTTAATATTTCACTCAAAGTGTGCACCAGGTCGTTGAATTTCAATTAAAAAAAAATGCAAAATCTCTTGTGCTTTGGAGGGGAATACCCCCTCCCAAACCCTCCCCCTCTGTGCCCCTTTCCCTAGCCTTATCATGCACAGTACACTTTTTAGATTTACAAAAATTCTGAATAATTTTGTGTGCACGAGACTTATCACTTATATTCCGAAAACTCAAAGTTCCCTCATGTACAAGGGTAATATCCCCTTTTTGTTTTAATCAACCCTTTCCTTCCTCAGTTCCCCCAGATCAGTAATTTCCCAAATTATAATTTCCCAAATATTCCATCAAATACGAGATATCTCAATTTCAACTTCAAAAAGGCAAAAGCTCCATCGTACCCGAAGGGTGGTCATAACCCTCGCCCACACGTACGCCTTCTCCCTGCTCGCCTGCCCCCTCCCCCATCCCCCCATCCCCCCATCCCCCCATCCCCCCCATCCCCCCATCCCCCCCCCATCCCCCCATCCCCCCCCATCCCCCCCCCCACCCCATGCATATAAGTAGATTGTGGCTACACTTTGAACATAAACAGTTGTGTGCACCAACTGCAATCAGAAAATTATACAGAATCTCCTTCCACAGACTTGCTACACTTCTCTTCTTCGGGCTCGGTCGCTGCGCTCCCTCGCAGACTAAACCGCCCCCTAAGATCAAATCCTGGCTACGCCGTTGTTATGGGGGCGCTGATTTTAAAAATTGCTGGATCCAAGAGACATGACCACTGGGTCGGCCCCTATCCTGAATTCCAATATCATGGTCGCCATGAAGAAACAATTACGGCTTAAAGATTCTTGTCTTGGCTTCTAAATGACTTGTGGCATTAATATTTCGTACACAAGGGCTTTTGGACATGCTAAATTCAAATTCATGTCACGGATGGATTTGAAATGTCTGACAAACGGGTCTAGGGCAATTACCCCCTGGGCAATTACCCCGCACCCTTCCCCTGGCCCTAATCCTAATCCTAATCCTAATCCTAACCCTGAACCTAACCCTAACCCTAACCCTAACCCAAACTCCTAACCTTAAACCTAACCCTAATCTTTACTCTAACCTTACCACCAACCAGTGTTTAGGGGGGGGGGGGGGGTGTAATTGTCCTCTGGGGGTAATTGCCCGGATACGTTGACAAACATATCGAATGGCCGCCATTTTGAATTTCAGTACGCCGCCTCGACCAAAAAATTGAAAATCCCTATCTTAAGTTCTAAATGACGAATGTCGCTGAAATTGGTTGCACATAGGTATTATAACACGCTTGGTTAGGAAATGGAATAATGTGATCTGCCTGACGAACGGTTAGCCCGCCATTTTGAATTCCAATATGGCTGCTAAGACCAATATTACGACTAATTATTACATGAAATATAATACCTTGGGGGGGGGGGGGCTGCTGATTCAATTTGCATTGGTGAAGAAAAGGATTTTGTCTTGAGGGCAGGGAGTAGGTCTACACATCTTGCTCCTTTGGTAATGTCTACAGAAGTTGGTCTCAAAGGCAACAGGCGCCGATAATTGCTTGAGTAATCTTGAATTCAATTTTTCACAGTTCGCAGAATTCATAAAATATGACAGGCCCCATGCGAAGAACAAGCTGTTTTGATTGCGTAATACAGTGTATGAAATCTGCTGAATCTCTGGTTGTTAGCACTGAAGACGACAAGGAATTTTTCTTGAAGGAAGAGACTTGTTTGTTTGTTTTCCTCCTTTGTAATGTTCGCCATTGCTTGCCTCACATAGCAACAGGCAGTCAGAGTTTGCATGCATTTGTATAAAATTCAGCTTTTGAAAGCATTCGCTTAACTAGAAAATGTTTTCTGCACTCGGTTTGGTGGCGCAGGCAGGTGGTTACCAAAAAAGAAGGGACATCTCTTCGCTCCCTTGCAAATTTATGCATAGATCCTCCAGCGTGACACTTGAAAAAGTAGCATTTCTTCTGGCTTTGGTGTTCCGTATTCCAAACCGCTCTATAACGCCTCCTTGTTTTTATCCAGGCAGGCTGTCGGCAGTTAATATGATAGGATCAAAGTAGGAAAGCATGTTTAAAATGTTATTGTAACGGTTTTGACAGAAACTGTAATTAACGGGAGATGAATGTCCATGGTCAAAGCAATTCAGTATAAGACCTGCGATAGAGCGTGTAACTTCTAAGCAACACGGAGCAATATGGGGGTATAATAAACAAAGGAGAGATTGTTTCACTGTGTTTTTTTTTTTCTGTAACACTTCTTAGGCGGACGTCGTGATAGGCATCTTTCAAGAACGGCCGATTTCGATGCCACCAATGAGGACACGGGGAATTGTCCATATAGGGCACCCAGATGAAATCGGTTCTAGGAACAGTACCCCCTGGAAAACCACCCTCCGGATAACTACCACCCGGATAATTACCCCCCAGGACAATTCCCCCCTAGGGCAACTACCCCCCGGACAACTACCCTCCAAGGGCAATTACCCTCCAGGGTAATTACCCCCTAGGACAACTACCCCCCGGACAACTACCCTCCTAGGGCAATCACCCCCCAGGGCAATTCCCCCTTAGGAAAACTACCCCCTGGATAACTACCCCTCGGATAACTACCCCTGGATAACTACCCCCTCGGATAACTACCCCCTGGATAACTACCCCCCGGAAAACTACCCCCTGGGTAACTACCCCCCGGAGAACTACCCCCTGGATAACTACCCCCCGGAGAACTACCCCCTGGGTAACTACCCCCCGGAGAACTACCCCCTGGGTAACTACCCCCAGGATAACTACCCCCCGGATAACTACCCCCCGGATAATTACCCCTCGGATAATTACCCCCCGGATAATTACCCCCCGGATAATCACCCCCCCCCCGGATAATTACCCTCCGGATAACTGCCCCCCCCCCCCCCGATAATTACCACTAGGATAATTATCCCCAGGTTAATTACCCCCTCCTCCGATAACTAGACCCCAGATAATTTCCACCCGATAACTACACCCTCCGATAACTTCCCATGGATGATTACCCCGGATAAGCAAGCCTACAACTCCCCCTCCCCTATAACTATCAAGACGAAAATTACCCCCAGGACATCATTTTATGAAAACAACATCTTAAAGATTTACGATTTGTATCGTTTGCACTTAGGACAATTTATGTAAAAGCTTAATTTCTCCCTCTGTATTTTGACTCTATGTTCATAAAAAAACGAAGCTGTCCCTTCATATCCTACCCGGTAATCCAGTAAATGTCAATGCCTTTAACCAAACTATTTTCGCTAAATCTGTATTTTCTTTTACTGTTCCGAAATTTCGGATTTCTCTTGATAGTATAGTATAAAAGAAGTTTTAAGTTTGAATGCCTTTACCATTGAACAAAAGACATTTTGAAGAAATGTTACTCTTCAGAATGAGTTAAACTTTTTGCAATATTTTTTTAACCACAATTGTCTATCGTTTACCACAACTCCATGTAACACTTCTTTATTTTGAGGAGCTTATATCTCATGCTTCACGTGCCCTGGTTTTGACCCATCATCTTCCTCTTCCCTCTCGCTTTTCTCTGTCCACCGTGAAGGTAGTCTATTCCTGTCATTCATAACACACCTTTCCTCTTTCTCTCATTACAAGGGATTCATCTCGTGTGTGTTCATGTGCAGTGCACTCCCGTTAAAACGAAATGCTCAGGACCGGCAGTTTTTTTTTTTTTTTTTTTTTTTCGTTTTAACGAAATTTCGTTGTAACCGAACAAATATAATATGCAATGTATAACGAAAAGAAGGAAACCACGCATAAAAAAATTCTGTTTGTTGAATCCTCATCATACGCTGGAAAGCTATGTGAAATGGGAGAATACCTTTTTAATTTCGTTTAAATATTACATTTTAAAAAGAGCATAAACTTGTTTGTGTTGTCACACATGTGTAGAAAATGACGGTGTAGGATTTGGTTACAGTTCGCTATTCCAAAGGTTATTTTCTTACTAAAGTACGTTACTCCGAAGACTCCTTATTCCGAAGTTTCGCCATTCCCGGGATTCCGATGGTTTGTTTATGTGAAGGTTCGCATTTCCGCAGAATCATTATTCCGAAAGTTCATAATTTAGATCAAAATAATATATTGTTCATTTTCCGAAGGTTCGTTGATCTGAAAATGAAATGAGGTTCGTCATTCTGAATGTTTATAAATCAAAAAAAAAAGAAAAAGGTTCACTATAGTCAGAAAGTCCGTTGTTCCGAAGGCTTTTTCATCCGAAAATGAAATAAGGTTCGTTATTCCGAAGAAATTTTGTTAATGAAAAAAAAATGAGAAAGGTTAGTTATTTCGAAGATTTATTTATCTTAAGACGATTATAAAGATTGCAATTCTTAAGTTTTGTTAGTGTACTCTCCTTTTTCTACCATGGATTAACGATACTTTTTGTAATGTTCCGATTAACGAACGTTTTGAATTCCTATCATTTTCGGACTAACGAACCGTATAACAATAAGAATAAGGACCATATTTTATTATCGAATTAACGAACCTTTGGAATAACGCCAAAATGTGCTTAATAACAAACCCTCTTTCATTTCCGAACTAACGGACATTTAGTTGTATCAGAATCTGTGTGTTTTGTATTAAAGGACTTCGGAACAATGAAACAAACCTTATCTGAATTCAAATTATTTTATTACAACAACGCAAGTTCCCCTCGGAAACTTTGCGTGATACACGGAGTGAACATTCAATGATGCGTTCGCTCATGCAGAGACGCTTTAATAATGCTTGTTCCGCTACGCATTTTCGAATGCGATCCGCATTTCGTTATAACGGAGCGCATTTCTTTTGTTTTTCTTTGTCAGTGGCGCTCAGAAAAGACTTCGTGATAACGAAAATTTTGTTATAACCGTCTTCGTTATAAGCGAATTTTGTACCATAGACTTTAATGGCGATAATTTTGGGACCAGAAGTTTTGCTTCGTTATAACGAAATTTCGTTATAACCGTGTTCGTTGTAACGGGAGTGCACTGTATCTTTATTTGTGTACTTCGTCTCTGTCTTAATTTGCTTTCTTTGCATTGTTTCATCAATTTTGTAACTATTTTACTGTTATACCGTTAACGCTCATTTCAGAATTGCCCTACTGCATTATTGGGCATATTAACAACTAGTATATCAAGGATGTGGGGAGAGATTGTCACCTCCTTGGTATGATCACTGCAGAGCATTACCTCCCTTGACAATTACTCCTTATTAAAATTAGGCTCCAAACAATCACCCCTCTTACAATAACTCTCCCCCAGAAAATTACGTCTCTCATTGTTATTTTCGAACACGTTTGCTATTTGAATTGGAAAAAAAAAACAACATTTTTTCATATCGTCTGGTTTTGGTCGAGACCTAACTTCAGGTTTTAAACATCTTTTGGGTGAGATAATTAGAAACCCCTTACGAAATATTAAAGAGCATGTTATTCCAAGAAGGATTCAATTTTTTGAAAAAAAAAAATACTCTTGAAATGGCCGGGATAAAACAGAGCAGCCCTATAATGTAAAAAGGGTTCTAGGAACAGTACCCCCTGGAAAACCACCCTCCGGATAACTACCACCCGGATAATTACCCCCCAGGACAATTCCCCCCTAGGGCAACTACCCCCCGGACAACTACCCTCCAAGGGCAATTACCCTCCAGGGTAATTACCCCCTAGGACAACTACCCCCCGGACAACTACCCTCCTAGGGCAATCACCCCCCAGGGCAATTCCCCCTTAGGAAAACTACCCCCTGGATAACTACCCCTCGGATAACTACCCCTGGATAACTACCCCCTCGGATAACTACCCCCTGGATAACTACCCCCCGGAAAACTACCCCTGGGTAACTACCCCCCGGAGAACTACCCCCTGGATAACTACCCCCCGGAGAACTACCCCCTGGGTAACTACCCCCCGGAGAACTACCCCCTGGGTAACTACCCCCAGGATAACTACCCCCCGGATAACTACCCCCCGGATAATTACCCCTCGGATAATTACCCCCCGGATAATTACCCCCCGGATAATCACCCCCCCCCCCCGGATAATTACCCTCCGGATAACTGCCCCCCCCCCCCCCGATAATTACCACTAGGATAATTATCCCCAGGTTAATTACCCCCTCCTCCGATAACTAGACCCCAGATAATTTCCACCCGATAACTACACCCTCCGATAACTTCCCATGGATGATTACCCCGGATAAGCAAGCCTACAACTCCCCCTCCCCTATAACTATCAAGACGAAAATTACCCCCAGGACATCATTTTATGAAAACAACATCTTAAAGATTTACGATTTGTATCGTTTGCACTTAGGACAATTTATGTAAAAGCTTAATTTCTCCCTCTGTATTTTGACTCTATGTTCATAAAAAACGAAGCTGTCCCTTCATATCCTACCCGGTAATCCAGTAAATGTCAATGCCTTTAACCAAACTATTTTCGCTAAATCTGTATTTTCTTTTGCTGTTCCGAAATTTCGGATTTCTCTTGATAGTATAGTATAAAAGAAGTTTTAAGTTTGAATGCCTTTACCATTGAACAAAAGACATTTTGAAGAAATGTTACTCTTCAGAATGAGTTAAACTTTTTGCAATATTTTTTTAACCACAATTGTCTATCGTTTACCACAACTCCATGTAACACTTCTTTATTTTGAGGAGCTTATATCTCATGCTTCACGTGCCCTGGTTTTGACCCATCATCTTCCTCTTCCCTCTCGCTTTTCTCTGTCCACCGTGAAGGTAGTCTATTCCTGTCATTCATAACACACCTTTCCTCTTTCTCTCATTACAAGGGATTCATCTCGTGTGTGTTCATGTGCAGTGCACTCCCGTTAAAACGAAATGCTCAGGACCGGCAGTTTTTTTTTTTTTTTTTTTTTTCGTTTTAACGAAATTTCGTTGTAACCGAACAAATATAATATGCAATGTATAACGAAAAGAAGGAAACCACGCATAAAAAAATTCTGTTTGTTGAATCCTCATCATACGCTGGAAAGCTATGTGAAATGGGAGAATACCTTTTTAATTTCGTTTAAATATTACATTTTAAAAAGAGCATAAACTTGTTTGTGTTGTCACACATGTGTAGAAAATGACGGTGTAGGATTTGGTTACAGTTCGCTATTCCAAAGGTTATTTTCTTACTAAAGTACGTTACTCCGAAGACTCCTTATTCCGAAGTTTCGCCATTCCCGGGATTCCGATGGTTTGTTTATGTGAAGGTTCGCATTTCCGCAGAATCATTATTCCGAAAGTTCATAATTTAGATCAAAATAATATATTGTTCATTTTCCGAAGGTTCGTTGATCTGAAAATGAAATGAGGTTCGTCATTCTGAATGTTTATAAATCAAAAAAAAAAAAAGAAAAAGGTTCACTATAGTCAGAAAGTCCGTTGTTCCGAAGGCTTTTTCATCCGAAAATGAAATAAGGTTCGTTATTCCGAAGAAATTTTGTTAATGAAAAAAAAAATGAGAAAGGTTAGTTATTTCGAAGATTTATTTATCTTAAGACGATTATAAAGATTGCAATTCTTAAGTTTTGTTAGTGTACTCTCCTTTTTCTACCATGGATTAACGATACTTTTTGTAATGTTCCGATTAACGAACGTTTTGAATTCCTATCATTTTCGGACTAACGAACCGTATAACAATAAGAATAAGGACCATATTTTATTATCGAATTAACGAACCTTTGGAATAACGCCAAAATGTGCTTAATAACAAACCCTCTTTCATTTCCGAACTAACGGACATTTAGTTGTATCAGAATCTGTGTGTTTTGTATTAAAGGACTTCGGAACAATGAAACAAACCTTATCTGAATTCAAATTATTTTATTACAACAACGCAAGTTCCCCTCGGAAACTTTGCGTGATACACGGAGTGAACATTCAATGATGCGTTCGCTCATGCAGAGACGCTTTAATAATGCTTGTTCCGCTACGCATTTTCGAATGCGATCCGCATTTCGTTATAACGGAGCGCATTTCTTTTGTTTTTCTTTGTCAGTGGCGCTCAGAAAAGACTTCGTGATAACGAAAATTTTGTTATAACCGTCTTCGTTATAAGCGAATTTTGTACCATAGACTTTAATGGCGATAATTTTGGGACCAGAAGTTTTGCTTCGTTATAACGAAATTTCGTTATAACCGTGTTCGTTGTAACGGGAGTGCACTGTATCTTTATTTGTGTACTTCGTCTCTGTCTTAATTTGCTTTCTTTGCATTGTTTCATCAATTTTGTAACTATTTTACTGTTATACCGTTAACGCTCATTTCAGAATTGCCCTACTGCATTATTGGGCATATTAACAACTAGTATATCAAGGATGTGGGGAGAGATTGTCACCTCCTTGGTATGATCACTGCAGAGCATTACCTCCCTTGACAATTACTCCTTATTAAAATTAGGCTCCAAACAATCACCCCTCTTACAATAACTCTCCCCCAGAAAATTACGTCTCTCATTGTTATTTTCGAACACGTTTGCTATTTGAATTGGAAAAAAAAAACAACATTTTTTCATATCGTCTGGTTTTGGTCGAGACCTAACTTCAGGTTTTAAACATCTTTTGGGTGAGATAATTAGAAACCCCTTACGAAATATTAAAGAGCATGTTATTCCAAGAAGGATTCAATTTTTTGAAAAAAAAAATACTCTTGAAATGGCCGGGATAAAACAGAGCAGCCCTATAATGTAAAAAGGATTCTGTCAACTACAACTCTCCCTAGATCTATTCAAAAAGAGGGTGCAGGACAAAAGACTTCGTTAACAACTAGGGGTGTTTTGTAAAAAAAAAAAAAAAGAAATACCGTTAAACTCGTAATATTTTACTCTTTCTAATGAGACTAACTTATATTTAAACTGGATTTCCTCTTAGAGTGTCGAGAACATTTAATTTGAAAACTAGCACAATTCTACTTGTATGTAAAACAAGCTGTAATCTTACTCTCAGGACAGATTAGGGCACCTTTTGATAAAAGTTGCCAGTTATGATATCTTGTTAGTCTCTAATAATTTCAATAAAACCATGGGTTCTGCTTGATTGATAAGCTCGAGTCACTGACTTGTTACCATGGACCTGCTTTGATCGACCTACAACGATTGGTAATTGTGTGGAACTGACAGCTTGTCAGGACTGATAACTTTCATAAAAGCGTGCCCGGATCCTATCAAAAATTATGGCTTTATATCGAAGAGTCCCTCGCTAATGTTAAGGCAATATGAATTGCAGTGAAATCAACTCTCCTTTTCTTATGTTTATCGTCTATCATGTGTTATAACGGTAGAAAATAAATGACAAGCCAAAAGAGTGATGACAGTGTAAGAGAAAGGTGCATCTTCTGATATGGTGTTATGAACTTATGGAAAATATACGACGGGTGGTAACTTTCGGGGGGGCGGGGAGGGAGGGTTGTCCAGTAGGTAAGTATCAGGAGGGGGCGGGGGGGGGGGGGGTTCGGGGTATGGTTAAAGGGGGGGGGGTAGTAATCCGGGTGGTAGTTATCCTGGGGGTAGTTATCCGGGGAGTAATTATCCGGGTGGTAGTTATCCTGGGGGTAGTTATCCTGGGGGTAGTTATCCAGGGGGTAGTTATCCGGGGGGTAGTTATCCGGGGGGGTAGATCTCCGGGGGGTAGTTACCCAGGGGGTAGTTCTCCGGGGGGTAGTTACCCAGGGGGTAGTTCTCCGGGGGGTAGTTATCCAGGGGGTAGTTATCCGGGGGGTAGTTATCCAGGGGGTAGTTATCCGGGTGGTAGTTATCTGGGGGGTAGTTATCCGGGGGGTAGTCATCCAGGGGGTAGTTACCCAGGGGGTAGTTATCCGGGGGGTAGATGTCCTAGGGGTAATTGCCCTTGGGGGTAGTTGCCCTAGGAGGGTAGATGACCGGGTGGTAGTTGTCCTAGGGGGTAATGGCCCTGGAGGGTGATTGCCCTAGGAGGGTAGTTGTCCGGGGGGTAGTTGCCCTAAGGGGGAATAGACCTGGGGGGTAATTATCCGGGTGGTAGTTATCCGGAGGGTAGTTGCCCAGGGGGTAAGTGCCCGGATACGTGTAAAAAGGATTCTGTCAACTACAACTCTCCCTAGATCTATTCAAAAAGAGGGTGCAGGACAAAAGACTTCGTTAACAACTAGGGGTGTTTTGTAAAAAAAAAAAAAGAAATACCGTTAAACTCGTAATATTTTACTCTTTCTAATGAGACTAACTTATATTTAAACTGGATTTCCTCTTAGAGTGTCGAGAACATTTAATTTGAAAACTAGCACAATTCTACTTGTATGTAAAACAAGCTGTAATCTTACTCTCAGGACAGATTAGGGCACCTTTTGATAAAAGTTGCCAGTTATGATATCTTGTTAGTCTCTAATAATTTCAATAAAACCATGGGTTCTGCTTGATTGATAAGCTCGAGTCACTGACTTGTTACCATGGACCTGCTTTGATCGACCTACAACGATTGGTAATTGTGTGGAACTGACAGCTTGTCAGGACTGATAACTTTCATAAAAGCGTGCCCGGATCCTATCAAAAATTATGGCTTTATATCGAAGAGTCCCTCGCTAATGTTAAGGCAATATGAATTGCAGTGAAATCAACTCTCCTTTTCTTATGTTTATCGTCTATCATGTGTTATAACGGTAGAAAATAAATGACAAGCCAAAAGAGTGATGACAGTGTAAGAGAAAGGTGCATCTTCTGATATGGTGTTATGAACTTATGGAAAATATACGACGGGTGGTAACTTTCGGGGGGCGGGGAGGGAGGGTTGTCCAGTAGGTAAGTATCAGGAGGGGGCGGGGGGGGGGGGTTCGGGGTATGGTTAAAGGGGGGGGGGGTAGTAATCCGGGTGGTAGTTATCCTGGGGGTAGTTATCCGGGGAGTAATTATCCGGGTGGTAGTTATCCTGGGGGTAGTTATCCTGGGGGTAGTTATCCAGGGGGTAGTTATCCGGGGGGTAGTTATCCGGGGGGTAGATCTCCGGGGGGTAGTTACCCAGGGGGTAGTTCTCCGGGGGGTAGTTACCCAGGGGGTAGTTCTCCGGGGGGTAGTTATCCAGGGGGTAGTTATCCGGGGGGTAGTTATCCAGGGGGTAGTTATCCGGGTGGTAGTTATCTGGGGGGTAGTTATCCGGGGGGTAGTCATCCAGGGGGTAGTTACCCAGGGGGTAGTTATCCGGGGGGTAGATGTCCTAGGGGTAATTGCCCTTGGGGGTAGTTGCCCTAGGAGGGTAGATGACCGGGTGGTAGTTGTCCTAGGGGGTAATGGCCCTGGAGGGTGATTGCCCTAGGAGGGTAGTTGTCCGGGGGGTAGTTGCCCTAAGGGGGAATAGACCTGGGGGGTAATTATCCGGGTGGTAGTTATCCGGAGGGTAGTTGCCCAGGGGGTAAGTGCCCGGATACGGATGAAATCTTGTTCCTTTTGTATTGCTGATAGTGGCTTGCCTCACATAGCATCAGGTGGCGATAGTTTGCTGCATTTTAATACGATTCAGATTTTGAAAGGAAACACTTGACTAGAAATTATAACCTCGCCCAGTTTGGTTCCTTAATTGGGTGACAGTAGGCGTTTTCACATCAGCCCGATAAAAATCCAAGCTCGAGATATTTCTTAATTTCCCAAGTCAGAAAATAGCGCGCTATTTCGAAACATCGGGCTGATGTGAAAACGCCTACTATCAAATAGCGCGCTACTATCCCGCTATTTCAGTTGGACTCGATCAGAGCGATCACAGCGATACAATTAGCGCGCTAATTTGTGTTCGCATTATCAAATAGCGCGCTATTTCGTGATCGGGTTAATTTCCCAAGTCAGAAAATAGCGACCTATTTCGAAACATCGGGCTGATGTGAAAACGCCTTTTGAGAAAGTGCTGATTTCGATAGCACTAATGAAGACACGGTATTTTGTCATTAGGGCAGCGAGTGATAAGGTTGCCCCTTTTGTAATATTCGTGGTAGCTTGCCTCACATAGCACCAGGTGGTAGGAGTTTGCATGCATTTGAATAGGATTCAGGTTTTGAAAAGGATCATGATTGAAATGTTAACCGCATACAGTTTGGATTCTTGGGTGACTTTGAAAAACTGCTGATTTCGATAGCATTAATGAAGACACTGTATTTTTTGTCATTAGGGCAGCGAGTGATCAGATTGCCCCTTTGTACCGTCCGTAGATAGGAGCCTGCCTCACATAGCATCAGGCGGCGGGAGTTTGCATGTATCTGAATACGATTCAGGTTTTGAAAGCAAGCACATTAATGTTAACACCCCCCAGTTTGCGACTTTTTTTTTTTTAAAGAAACTGCGTGATTTCGATAGCACCAAATAGCACGGAATTTTGTTAATGGGGCAGGGAGTGGTCGCGTTGCCCCTTTTGTAATGTTAATAGTAGCTTGCCTCACATAGTACCAGGTGGTGGGAGTTTGCATGCATTTGAATACGATTCAGGTTTTGAAAGGAATCAACTGACTAAGAATGTTAACCGTACCCAGTTTGGGTCGTGTGATAGGCTACACCTACTTTGAGAAACTGCTGATTTTGTTGGCACCAATGAAAACATGGCATTTTCTCGATAAGGCATCGATCGAGTGGTCAGGTTGCCTAACGTTCGTAGTAGTTTGCCTCACACAGCATCAGTTAGCGAGAATTCGCTTGCATTCGAATATATTCCAGCTTTTGAAAGGAATCATTTGACTAAGAATGTTAACCGCACCCAGTTTGGTTCGTGTGATAGGCCAGGCCTATACTCTAAGGCTGGGTTCACATAGGAGTATCCCTATTCGGGTATACGGTGCACATGTTCGAGGGCACGCGAATAGCTTGAATTGAACGATAGAATTTCCTAATACCGGGTCACATAAGAGGGCAATATTCAAAAATGCCGTATTTATAGCTGCGTATAGAAAAGTATAGTGGGAATCGTGCTTGTTCGATTTTTCGGGCAGTGTGTATACCATCTCCCGTTTATGAGATGATGAAAACTTTGGTCTGGATTTGCCCTTTTGCAAAAATAAGCATGTAGACTGATATTCCGATGCAGTGTTGTGTATCATGATCAAAACTAATATAATGTTATTAAACAAATTAAAAATAATAAGTTTTAATTGATTTACCCAAAATGATCCCCAGTGGAGTTGGGTCAGTCTTTTATTCATGTATGTATTCAATTTATAGCTTTCTTGTAACAAAAATGGTTCGTTCCAATGTAATCTCAATTTAGAAACCGTTAATAACATTGCTGGGATGGTTGTGTAGGAGGAAGAAATCTTCCCTGCATGGGATAGGGAGTTGATGGTGCGGGTGATGGTGTATTGGGTCAACTTGACGGCGCCAAAAGAACATTAAAGTAGGACACGCGTGCTACCTTATGTGACCATCCATGCCCGAATAGCGTATAGCGAATAGCGAATACCGTATACCTTATTCTTCTATGTGAACCGAGCCTAAGAAACAGCTGATTTTGTTCGTAGCACCAGTGAAGACACGGTATTTTGTCAATAGGGCAGTCAGTGGACATTTTGCTCCTTTTGTATTGTTCCTAGCATAGTTTGCCCACATAACATCAGTTGGCAGGAATTCGCATGCATTTGAATAAAATTAGACTTATGATTGGAATCCCTTGACTAGGAATGTTAACCGCGCCCACTTTGGGTCGCGTGACAGGATATATTGAGAAACTGCTGAGTTTGTGAGAACCAATGAAAACGAGGGATTTTCTCATATGGGCGTTGAAGAGAGTTTTTACTCCTGTCATTGGCTAGGGGGTAGATTCAGTGAAAACAGGGAGGTGGGACCACCTCCCTGGTGAAAAGTATTAAAGGGGACAGCGTGGATGGAGACCAGCCTGTATCACCGCTGGAGGAGAGTATTTGCTTCATGGAGGAGTCGTGCATGCTGAGGAACGAGTCATTTTCCCTGCAGCAAGGCATCCGACATCATACCGCTGAGGAGCGGGAAGGACCACACGGCCGTTTCGTGGACATCATCTCTCCCAGGAGTCGGGCAGCTGTCTACTTTGGCTCCTTTGTACCGGCATTCAAAGCAAATGTAAGTAAAACACATATAGCCCTCTATTTATTTATTTATTTATTTGCTTCATGAAATATCTGTAGACTATATAGATCTATGGTCTTAATTTTTAGTGAGGAAAAAAAACTATCCAATGCTTTTTCATGTTTACAAGTTATGTTATGTAACATTGTTTGTGTGGAAACCGTATTAACTGGTTACTTTTTTATGTCTGTCGTATCAAAAGGTGAATGCTACGTGGACAACCTCACCATGCCGAGTGTCCCCAGCAGCCTTTATGGGGGACGTGCAGCCAGTGAGACCAATCCAAGCTCGGATACCTGCTGGACCGACCACAGAGCCATCCCCGGCAGCAGACACCTGTCCACCTGTACCCGCCACGAATGGACCATTGGTAGTTTTAGTCTGTGTCTTTTAAATCAGTACTTGCAATATGATATTGTGTCACTTGTGTTACGGTATATTGCGTGTCCAATATGCCACTTTATCTCTTTTATCTCTTGATACAGGTTCCGTAACCATTTATAGAATCTAGAAGTTAGCTCAAGTGGACATTATTTTAGCAGAATACGGTTTTAAGCCTTGATAATGTATTGGCTGTAAGCTCTCATTGCCTTTGGTTTTTGAATTCCATATTTGGGACAGAAATTATAGAAATTTGCTATGCTACTACAGGTCATGTGCCACCATAGGGGGAACTATCATCTGTATATCCTCGACTTCCGTTTGGTTTTCTTTTTTTATTTGAAAAAAAAAAGTAAAACTAAAAATAACAAATGAGAAAAGTAATACCGATTCTGATCAGTATAGTGAGATGTAGATTACAGAAAAGTTTATGATCAATACCATGTGTTTTATGTCTCTAGACTTCTACAGGTTACTTGTCCAGTCTACGACCCAGAATGCCGAGCATCCCATTGCCTTAGTGGGGCATACAACCAACGAGACTAATCCACGCTCAAACAACCCATTACTAGAGCTGACCATAGAACCATCTTCGACGGCTGGTGCCTCCCCTCCCGTTCTTCACATTGGTCATCACGGTAGGGACGACTTTTACGATCCCGGGTAATGCATCGAAAGTCTTTATTAAGTGACTTGGCTGTCTTTTTGGGGACTGGCTGATTATTTGCTTCATCCCAGATAACTTTATTCCTTTATGATAAAATCTAAATGATCTTAGAAGGCAAATGACTGCGAACAAGTTTCTCTTTTAATTGTATATACTTTCAGGTGGAACTGCTGTTAAAACCATTTTTACATCAAGTAAGGTTAGATAATATTTAGATCAAATCCACAATCATTTTGGTATTTCCTGACAGACGATATAAATGAATGAGAGGCTCTCCAATAAATTTTAGACCCCCTTTTGGTTTTAATTCTCTTCTCAAGAAACCAACAAAATAGCTGGCGACGTGCTTTGTGATACATGTCGTAAGTACAACAGTATTCCCTGTTGCCTCGAGACATTTAGCTGAATAACATGACTTACCCTCTAATAACGACAGTTTCATCTTAAGACTTGAAAGACTTCAATGGACTTGAAAAGACCCGGTCAAGCATCAAATCTTTAGTATAAATACAGATTGATGGACTTCTTGTAGATATCCTGTACAGTTCATTGCAATAAAGAAGAACTAATGTTACGAAATTAAAACAAAAGTTTATTTTCAGAACCTGTTTTTGTCTTTATTTTCAGAGTGCCCAGATTGAAATGTGACACCCATATCATTTTGTATGCAGAGTATATAAGATAATATGTCAAAAAGTGCACAATGTACAGACCCCAAGGGGTATGCTGTCACGGTGCCCACCCAGTCAGCACTGTGACAGCACATCCCCTGGGGTCTGTACACTCTACACTTTTGACATATTTTATCTTATACACTCTAGCATACAAAATGAAATGGAAAATTCATTTATTCAGCCTTGTAATTTCAGGCGTGTTGTGAAAGTGCAAAGTGTGAAATGTGACATCCACTTCACTTTGTATGCATGAGAGTATACAAAATGATTTCAAAATAAAGTGTGTGTGTGTGTGTGTGTGTGTGTGTTGGTGTGACTGCGTGGCGTGTACCATATCGAGTAGTAAACAAGAGTGTAGATAACGACAAAGAAAAATATCAATTTCTTAAAAGACACAAACACTCAACCGGACAAGACACAGATCATGTGCCACACCCACTGGGTGGAGTTTAAACAAGAGTATTACACTCTTGTTTACAACCCATCCTCTGGGTGTGACACATTCTTTGATACTGGGTCTCTTGTCTGGTCGAGTGTTTCTGTCTATTAAGAAATTAATATTTTTCTTTATTGTTTTGTTTGGGGTGCAGAGCTAGAGTGTGCCGCACCCAGGGGGTGGGGTGCAGAGCTAGAGTGTGCCGCACCCAGGGGGTGGGGTGCAGAGCTAGAGTGTGCCGCACCCAGGGGGTGGGGTGCAGAGCTAGAGTGTGCCGCACCCAGGGGGTGGGGTGCAGAGCTAGAGTGTGCCGCACCCAGGGGGTGGGGTGCAGAGCTAGAGTGTGCCGCACCCAGGGGGTGGGGTGCAGAGCTAGAGTGTGCCGCACCCAGGGGGTGGGGTGCAGAGCTAGAGTGTGCCGCACCCAGGGGGTGGGGTGCAGAGCTAGAGTGTGCCGCACCCAGGGGGTGGGGTGCAGAGCTAGAGTGTGCCGCACCCAGGGGGTGGGGTGCAGAGCTAGAGTGTGCCGCACCCAGGGGGTGGGGTGCAGAGCTAGAGTGTGCCGCACCCAGGGGGTGGGGTGCAGAGCTAGAGTGTGCCGCACCCAGGGGGTGGGGTGCAGAGCTAGAGTGTGCCGCACCCAGGGGGTGGGGTGCAGAGCTAGAGTGTGCCGCACCCAGGGGGTGGGGTGCAGAGCTAGAGTGTGCCGCACCCAGGGGGTGGGGTGCAGAGCTAGAGTGTGCCGCACCCAGGGGGTGGGGTGCAGAGCTAGAGTGTGCCGCACCCAGGGGGTGGGGTGCAGAGCTAGAGTGTGCCGCACCCAGGGGGTGGGGTGCAGAGCTAGAGTGTGCCGCACCCAGGGGGTGGGGTGCAGAGCTAGAGTGTGCCGCACCCAGGGGGTGGGGTGCAGAGCTAGAGTGTGCCGCACCCAGGGGGTGGGGTGCAGAGCTAGAGTGTGCCGCACCCAGGGGGTGGGGTGCAGAGCTAGAGTGTGCCGCACCCAGGGGGTGGGGTGCAGAGCTAGAGTGTGCCGCACCCAGGGGGTGGGGTGCAGAGCTAGAGTGTGCCGCACCCAGGGGGTGGGGTGCAGAGCTAGAGTGTGCCGCACCCAGGGGGTGGGGTGCAGAGCTAGAGTGTGCCGCACCCAGGGGGTGGGGTGCAGAGCTAGAGTGTGCCGCACCCAGGGGGTGGGGTGCAGAGCTAGAGTGTGCCGCACCCAGGGGGTGGGGTGCAGAGCTAGAGTGTGCCGCACCCAGGGGGTGGGGTGCAGAGCTAGAGTGTGCCGCACCCAGGGGGTGGGGTGCAGAGCTAGAGTGTGCCGCACCCAGGGGGTGGGGTGCAGAGCTAGAGTGTGCCGCACCCAGGGGGTGGGGTGCAGAGCTAGAGTGTGCCGCACCCAGGGGGTGGGGTGCAGAGCTAGAGTGTGCCGCACCCAGGGGGTGGGGTGCAGAGCTAGAGTGTGCCGCACCCAGGGGGTGGGGTGCAGAGCTAGAGTGTGCCGCACCCAGGGGGTGGGGTGCAGAGCTAGAGTGTGCCGCACCCAGGGGGTGGGGTGCAGAGCTAGAGTGTGCCGCACCCAGGGGGTGGGGTGCAGAGCTAGAGTGTGCCGCACCCAGGGGGTGGGGTGCAGAGCTAGAGTGTGCCGCACCCAGGGGGTGGGGTGCAGAGCTAGAGTGTGCCGCACTCTGTTAATAGGTCGCGTATAAGTTGAAATGGAATTTATTATTTCGCCACGTGGAATAACTATTTTCTACTTCGACCAAGTAAGCAATTAGATATTTGAGATAAGTTATTACTGTTTGCCTAGGTTCAATGAAGAGCATCTATATTCCACAAATAGAATACATGAGTATTTTTTTTCATTCAATATACTTGGAGATAAAGCAATTTCTAATTCCAAATGCTTATCAGCTCTTACAATTGTACAAACATTGAAATTCAAGACAGTCTTTCCGAAATTTACCAGAACAGTTAACACCGTTTCCGCGGTAACCGTCGATGCATTGACAGAAGTAACTTCCCTCCAAATTCGTGCAATTAGCATTGACATCACAAATATCAGGAGTTGTAGTGCATTCAACAATATCAAAGCAATCGTTGTAAGCATCTCCGCTGTAGCCATCATCGCACATACACTCGTAAGATCCAGCGATATTTGTGCAAGTTGCGTTGGCGGCACATGGGGATTCTTCCTCACACTCATCTATGTCTGTAAATAAGGACAAAATATAGAACAACGCATGCCAAGCTCTTATTTGAAACACGTAAATACTCCTTCCTTTTGAATGTGATATGTCGTCTGAAAATATGGGATATAAGGTAAGATAACATCTTGAAGCAATCCAAAAATACTTTGGCATATAGGAAGCATGACTCATCTATGTCTGTAAATAAGGACAAAATATAGAACAACGCATGTCATGCTCTTATTTGAAACACATTAATACTCCTTCTTTTTTAATGTGATATGTCGTCTGAAAATATGGGATATAAGGTAAGATAACATCTTGAAGCAATCTAAAATACTTTGGCATATAGGAAGCATGACTCATCTATGTCTGTAAATGAGGACAAAATATAGAACAACGCATGCCAAACTCTTATTTGAAACACATAAATACTCTTTCCTTTTGAATGTGATATGTCGGCTGAAAATATGGGATATAAGGTAAGATAACATCTTGAAGCAATCCAAAAATACTTTGGTATATAGGAAGCAGGACTTTTTTGTCTCTCTCTCTCTAAACGTGCTTTTGTTTATATTCTGAAGTTTTTCATGATATTTCAACGTGTTTTTCTAACAAATTAAATCCATGAATCGTACCAGAACAATTGAAGCCATCTCCTCTGTAGCCTTCTATGCAGTCACAAAGATAACTTCCCTGAGTGTTCGTACAGTTGGCATTGGTGTCACACATGCTGATATTCTCCACACATTCGTCGATGTCAAAACATTGACTATACCCGTCTCCTCTGTAGCCATCGTTACATGCGCAGTCATAGGAACCGTGGGTATTGGTACAAGTTGCGTTAGCAGCGCATGGTGTTGCTTCCATGCATTCATCAATGTCTGAGGTGCGAGAACCAATAAAATTTGAAACCAAAAGACCGGTATATTACCTTTCTGTTTTCTAATAGCGTTAATTGATTTGAACATCATTATCAATAAATGTATTTCCTGAAGAATGAATCTTTCTGAATTTTAAAGTTCAAATATTTTAATAGATTTCAATATGCTTCACTTTTTTACCACGAACAAACACACGGTCCGATAGTATCTATGATCAAAACCAAAGATCAATGAATCGTGATTTGTAAGTGTCCCATTTTATATCTTTTCTTTTGTTAATTGAGTATAAAAAAAAAGACTCTCAGGTATCTAGACATTAACTTCTGTGATTCTAAATCTTGTTCGCAAAATAAAAAGTATATCACTTTACTGTGGCTGGTGAGCTTTGAGAATTCGGGTTTAAGAAACTCAATTTTTATATCCCTTCATATATTTCCATGGTCCTTCTGCCATAATTTTTATACCACCAATTCTCATGACTTTGTTTTGATGAACAACTTTTTTTAACGCCTTTGTGATTAGTTCTCATTGAAATCAAGAGAGGTTTGCATGAAATACTATTTCGCAGTAAGCATGTACCGTGGCAGTTACTAGTATAAATATTTGATATCATTTCCTATGCAGTTGTCTCATTCATATGTCCACTTCCACAGAATTGCTGATTATCCAACAAGGATTAGCTCAAAAAATTGTCTCAACGTTTATATTTCAATCAATACAAGGTCCTAAGACTTTGTAAACCATTCCATCTTTCAAAATCAACATCAATGCATTGCACCTGTACAGTTGAAGCCGTTTCCCGTGTAGCCCTCGATGCATTCACAGACAAAACTTCCCTCTGTATTAGTGCAGTTGGCATTGGTGTCACACATGCTGATATTCTCCAGACATTCGTCCATGTCAAGACATTGACTATACCCGTCTCCTCTGTAACCGTCGTTACAGGCGCAGTCATAGGAACCGTGGGTGTTGTTGCATGTTGCGTTATCAGCACAAGGTGTTTGTTCCATGCACTCATCAAAGTCTGAGGTATGACAAGAAATGTAAGTATAAACTATTGATAATCGCATTATTTCCCTTTTTCATTCCTCAAAACCTTCAAGGAAATTTGTCATCAGCATCATCATTTAAATCAGTGAATTGCCTCCCAGAAAAAAATAAAAGGAAACTGTTCTTGCTAAAGTTCAATTTGCAACACCAACATAAATTGAAACAGTGAAAAAAAAATGCAAACCTTTAACCTTTTAGATATCTGGGGAATAATGATAAGAACAATATCAATATGCAATCATTATAACAATTCAAAGTAGATACTAATATGTTCCGTTAAAGTATTTGAAGAATAACATAACGTATACGTAATGTTATATTGAAATGAAGCATTGACAAAAACTACTTGTTAAAAGTTACAAAAACATAAATACAGGCTAATATTAAGAAAATATATTATGCCACGGGCTCTGTTAAATAGGTCGCGTATAAGTTGAAATGGAATTTATTATTTCGCCACGTGGAATAACTATTTTCTACTTCGACCAAGTAAGCAATTAGATATTTGAGATAAGTTATTACTGTTTGCCTAGGTTCAATGAAGAGCATCTATATTCCACAAATAGAATACATGAGTATTTTTTTTCATTCAATATACTTGGAGATAAAGCAATTTCTAATTCCAAATGCTTATCAGCTCTTACAATTGTACAAACATTGAAATTCAAGACAGTCTTTCCGAAATTTACCAGAACAGTTAACACCGTTTCCGCGGTAACCGTCGATGCATTGACAGAAGTAACTTCCCTCCAAATTCGTGCAATTAGCATTGACATCACAAATATCAGGAGTTGTAGTGCATTCAACAATATCAAAGCAATCGTTGTAAGCATCTCCGCTGTAGCCATCATCGCACATACACTCGTAAGATCCAGCGATATTTGTGCAAGTTGCGTTGGCGGCACATGGGGATTCTTCCTCACACTCATCTATGTCTGTAAATAAGGACAAAATATAGAACAACGCATGCCAAGCTCTTATTTGAAACACATAAATACTCCTTCCTTTTGAATGTGATATGTCGTCTGAAAATATGGGATATAAGGTAAGATAACATCTTGAAGCAATCCAAAAATACTTTGGCATATAGGAAGCATGACTCATCTATGTCTGTAAATAAGGACAAAATATAGAACAACGCATGTCATGCTCTTATTTGAAACACATTAATACTCCTTCTTTTTTAATGTGATATGTCGTCTGAAAATATGGGATATAAGGTAAGATAACATCTTGAAGCAATCTAAAAATACTTTGGCATATAGGAAGCATGACTCATCTATGTCTGTAAATGAGGACAAAATATAGAACAACGCATGCCAAGCTCTTATTTGAAACACATAAATACTCTTTCCTTTTGAATGTGATATGTCGGCTGAAAATATGGGATATAAGGTAAGATAACATCTTGAAGCAATCCAAAAATACTTTGGTATATAGGAAGCAGGACTTTTTTGTCTCTCTCTCTCTCTAAACGTGCTTTTGTTTATATTCTGAAGTTTTTCATGATATTTCAACGTGTTTTTCTAACAAATTAAATCCATGAATCGTACCAGAACAATTGAAGCCATCTCCTCTGTAGCCTTCTATGCAGTCACAAAGATAACTTCCCTGAGTGTTCGTACAGTTGGCATTGGTGTCACACATGCTGATATTCTCCACACATTCGTCGATGTCAAAACATTGACTATACCCGTCTCCTCTGTAGCCATCGTTACATGCGCAGTCATAGGAACCGTGGGTATTGGTACAAGTTGCGTTAGCAGCGCATGGTGTTGCTTCCATGCATTCATCAATGTCTGAGGTGCGAGAACCAATAAAATTTGAAACCAAAAGACCGGTATATTACCTTTCTGTTTTCTAATAGCGTTAATTGATTTGAACATCATTATCAATAAATGTATTTCCTGAAGAATGGATCTTTCTGAATTTTAAAGTTCAAATATTTTGATAGATTTCAATATGCTTCACTTTTTTACCACGAACAAACACACGGTCCGATAGTATCTATGATCAAAACCAAAGATCAATGAATCGTGATTTTTAAGTATCCCATTTTATATCTTTTCTTTTGTTAATAGAGTATAAAAAAAAAGACTCTCAGGTATCTAGACATTAACTTCTGTGATTCTAAATCTTGTTCGCAAAATAAAAAGTATATCACTTTACTGTGGCTGGTGAGCTTTGAGAATTCGGGTTTAAGAAACTCAATTTTTATATCCCTTCATATATTTCCATGGTCCTTCTGCCATAATTTTTATACCAGCAATTCTCATGACTTTGTTTTGATGAACAACTTTTTTTAACGCCTTTGTGATTAGTTCTCATTGAAATCAAGAGAGGTTTGCATGAAATACTATTTCGCAGTAAGCATGTACCGTGGCAGTTACTAGTATAAATATTTGATATCATTTCCTATGCAGTTGTCTCATTCATATGTCCACTTCCACAGAATTGCTGATTATCCAACAAGGATTAGCTCAAAAAAATTGTCTCAACGTTTATATTTCAATCAATACAAGGTCCTAAGACTTTGTAAACCATTCCATCTTTCAAAATCAACATCAATGCATTGCACCTGTACAGTTGAAGCCGTTTCCCGTGTAGCCCTCGATGCATTCACAGACAAAACTTCCCTCTGTATTAGTGCAGTTGGCATTGGTGTCACACATGCTGATATTCTCCAGACATTCGTCCATGTCAAGACATTGACTATACCCGTCTCCTCTGTAACCGTCGTTACAGGCGCAGTCATAGGAACCGTGGGTGTTGTTGCATGTTGCGTTATCAGCACAAGGTGTTTGTTCCATGCACTCATCAAAGTCTGAGGTATGACAAGAAATGTAAGTATAAACTATTGATAATCGCATTATTTCCCTTTTTCATTCCTCAAAACCTTCAAGGAAATTTGTCATCAGCATCATCATTTAAATCAGTGAATTGGCTCCCAGAAAAAAATAAAAGGAAACTGTTTCTTGCTAAAGTTCAATTTGCAACACCAACATAAATTGAAACAGTGAAAAAAAAGATGCAAACCTTTAACCTTTTAGATATCTGGGGAATAATGATAAGAACAATATCAATATGCAATCATTATAACAATTCAAAGTAGATACTAATATGTTCCGTTAAAGTATTTGAAGAATAACATAACGTATACGTAATGTTATATTGAAATGAAGCATTGACAAAAACTACTTGTTAAAAGTTACAAAAACATAAATACAGGCTAATATTAAGAAAATATATTATGCCACGGGCTCTGTTAAATAGGTCGCGTATAAGTTGAAATGGAATTTATTATTTCGCCACGTGGAATAACTATTTTCTACTTCGACTAAGTAAGCAATTAGCTATTTGAGATAAGTTATTACTGTTTGCCTAGGTTCAATGAAGAGCATCTATATTCTACAAATAGAATACATGAGTATTTTTTTTCATTCAATATACTTGGAGATAAAGCAATTTCTAATTCCAAATGCTTATCAGCTCTTACAATTGTACAAACATTGAAATTCAAGACAGTCTTTCCGAAATTTACCAGAACAGTTAACACCGTTTCCGCGGTAACCGTCGATGCATTGACAGAAGTAACTTCCCTCCAAATTCGTGCAATTAGCATTGACATCACAAATATCAGGAGTTGTAGTGCATTCAACAATATCAAAGCAATCGTTGTAAGCATCTCCGCTGTAGCCATCATCGCACATACACTCGTAAGATCCAGCGATATTTGTGCAAGTTGCGTTGGCGGCACATGGGGATTCTTCCTCACACTCATCTATGTCTGTAAATAAGGACAAAATATAGAACAACGCATGCCAAGCTCTTATTTGAAACACATAAATACTCCTTCCTTTTGAATGTGATATGTCGTCTGAAAATATGGGATATAAGGTAAGATAACATCTTGAAGCAATCCAAAAATACTTTGGCATATAGGAAGCATGACTCATCTATGTCTGTAAATAAGGACAAAATATAGAACAACGCATGTCATGCTCTTATTTGAAACACATTAATACTCCTTCTTTTTGAATGTGATATGTCGACTGAAAATATGGGATATAAGGTGAGATAACATCTTGAAGCAATCCAAAAATACTTTGGTATATAGGAAGCAGGACTTTTTGTCTCTCTCTCTAAACGTGCTTTTGTTTATATTCTTAAGTTTTTCATGATATTTCAACGTGTTTTTCTCACAAGTTAAATCTACGAATCGTACCGGAACAATTGAAGCCATCTCCTCTGTAGCCTTCGATGCAGTCACAAAGATAACTTCCCTGAGTGTTCGTACAGTTGGCATTGGTGTCACACATGCTGATATTCTCCACACATTCGTCGATGTCAAAACATTGACTATACCCGTCTCCTCTGTAGCCATCGTTACACGCGCAGTCATAGGAACCGTGGGTATTGGTACAAGTTGCATTAGCAGCGCATGGTGTTGCTTCCATGCATTCATCAATGTCTGAGGTGCGAGAACCAATAAAATTTGAAACCAATAGACCGGTATATTACCTTTCTGTTTTCTAATAGCGTTAAATGAATTGAACATCATTATTAATAAATGTATTTCTTGAAGAATGGATCTTTCTGAATTTTAAAGTTCAAATATTTTGATAGATTTCAATATGCTTCACTTTTTTACCACGAACAAACACACGGTCCGATAGTATCTATGATCAAAACCAAAGATCAATGAATCGTGATTTTTAAGTATCCCATTTTATATCTTTTCTTTTGTTAATAGAGTATAAAAAAAGACTCTCAGGTATCTAGACATTAACTTCTGTGATTCTAAATCTTGTTCGCAAAATAAAAAGTATATCACTTTACTGTGGCTGGTGAGCTTTGAGAATTCGGGTTTAAGAAACTTAATTTTTATATCCCTTCATATATTTCCATGGTCCTTCTGCCATAATTTTTATACCAGCAATTCTCATGACTTTGTTTTGATGAACAACTTTTTTTAACGCCTTTGTGATTAGTTCTCATTGAAATCAAGAGAGGTTTGCATGAAATACTATTTCGCAGTAAGCATGTACCGTGGCAGTTACTAGTATAAATATTTGATATCATTTCCTATGCAGTTGTCTCATTCATATGTCCACTTCCACAGAATTGCTGATTATCCAACAAGGATTAGCTCAAAAAAATTGTCTCAACGTTTATATTTCAATCAATACAAGGTCCTAAGACTTTGTAAACCATTCCATCTTTCAAAATCAACATCAATGCATTGCACCTGTACAGTTGAAGCCGTTTCCCGTGTAGCCCTCGATGCATTCACAGACAAAACTTCCCTCTGTATTAGTGCAGTTGGCATTGGTGTCACACATGCTGATATTCTCCAGACATTCGTCCATGTCAAGACATTGACTATACCCGTCTCCTCTGTAACCGTCGTTACAGGCGCAGTCATAGGAACCGTGGGTGTTGTTGCATGTTGCGTTATCAGCACAAGGTGTTTGTTCCATGCACTCATCAAAGTCTGAGGTATGACAAGAAATGTAAGTATAAACTATTGATAATCGCATTATCTCCTTTTTTCATTCCTCAAAACCTTCAAGGAAATTTGTCATCAGCATCATCATTGAAATCAGTGAATTTCCTCCCAGAATAATTTGAAAGTAAACTGTTTCCTCGGAAAAGTTCAATTTACAAAACCAACATAAATTGAAACAGTGGAATATGATCTATTTAAAATGCAAACCTTTACCCTTTCAGATAACTGGAGAATAATGAGAAGAACAATATGAATGTGCAATCATTATAAGTACTCAAAGTAGATACTTATATGTTCCGTTAAAGTATTTGAAGAATAACATAACGTATACGTAATGTTATATTGAAATGAAACATTGACAAAAATTACTTGTTAAAAGTTACAAAAACATAAATACAGCCTAATATTATGAAAACATTATAATATGGCACGGGCTCTGTTAAATAAGTCGCGTATAAGTTGAAATGGAATTTATAGTATCGCTACGTGGGATAACTATTTTCTACTTCGACCAAGTAAGCAATTAGATATTTGAGATAAGTTATTACTGTTTGCATAGGTTCAATGAAGGGCATTATTGTACCAATAAAATACATGTTTTATTCATTTAATATACTTGGAGATAAAGCAATTTCTAATTCCAAATGCTTATCAGCTCTTACAATTTTACAAACATTGAAATTCAAGACAGTCTTTCCGAAATTTACCAGAACAGTTAACACCGTTTCCGCGGTAACCGTCGTTGCATTGACAGAAGTAACTTCCATCCAAATTCGTGCAATTAGCATTGACATCACAAATATCAGGAGTTGTAGTGCATTCAACAATATCAAAGCAGTCGTTGTAAGCGTCTCCGCTGTAGCCATCATCGCACATGCACTCGTAAGATCCAGCGATATTTGTGCAAGTTGCGTTGGCGGCACATGGTGATTCTTCCTCACACTCATTTTTGTCTGTAAGTAAAGACAAAATATAAAACACTGCTTGTCATGCTCATATTTAATAAACATCAATACTCCTTCCCCATAGAAAGTGATAAAACTTATGTCGGCTGAAAATGTGGGATATATGGCAAAATAAAATCTTGAAGCAATCCAAGAATACTTTTTGATCTAGGGAGCAGGAATGTTCTGTCTCTAAACGTGTTTGTTTTTACATTCTATAAGTTTAATATGATTATTTCAACGTTGTTGTTGTTTTTTTTTACACAAATTCAATCCATGAATCGTACCGGAACAATTGAAGCCATCTCCTCTGTAGCCCTCGATGCAGTCACAAAGATAACTTCCCTGAGTATTCGTACAGTTGGCATTGGTGTCACACATGCTGATATTCTCCAGACATTCGTCGATGTCAAGACATTGACTATACCCGTCTCCTCTGTAACCATCGTTACAGGCGCAGTCATAGGCACCGTGGGTATTGGTACAAGTTGCATTATCAGCACAAGGTGTTTGTTCCATGCACTCATCAATGTCTGAGGTGTGACAAAAAAAAAACACACAAGTATAAGCTATGGATAATCACATTACTTTTTTTTTCATTTCATAAAGCCTTCAAGAAAATTTGTCATCAGCATCATCATCGGTGAATTTGCTCCCAGAATAATTTCAAAGTAAACTGTTCCTTGCAAACGTTGAATTTGCAAAACCAAGATAAATTGAAAAAGTGAAAAAACTGATCTATTTAAGATACAAACCGTAAACAGCTTTTAGAGATCTTGAGATTAAAAAAGAATAAATACAATATTCAATTGTCATAACTATTCAAACTAGATATTAATATGTTCCGTTGAAGCATGTGAACATAGTAGAAGCTTCTGTGGTTTGAAGTGTGGTTTGTAGTTGGGTTGTTTCTGACGCTATTGTAGCAAATGTAGCCTCATAAGTCGTTTGTTCAGTGGACCTACTCTGTTGTAACTAAAAAAAAAAATAGATTTGCAGGTATCTCTTTACTTCTGAGAGAGAAAAGCGAGTCATCATAATTAAGTCCCATGATCAATATGCGTGGTTCTTCTATTTTCTTGTACTTTTACTCATAACCGGAAGAAAAAAAAAGAGTACAACTAATATCCCTTGCTAATGTGTCTTCTATGTGTACAACGGGGTATGGAACAGTGTAACATTATGACACAAAAATATGAACAGGATACGTCTTTACCCTTAATAGGTTGTAGATCAATATTGTATTCTGTAGAATATTACGCATCTGTCGATTTAAAGGGGATCGTTGTAGCTTTTGTAGAATGAAGAACACTTGCTGAATCTGTAGTAGCTGATGTACAGTATGTCCCCAAAAAAATTACAACGGGGCCCTCCGCAATGATATCTTTAAAAATAGTGAATCAATCTAAATACAAATTCACGGTATGAAACTATAACTCATCGCCCACATCTTACAGAAAACCCCATTCGATTTGCTTCAGTGGTCAAAGAGAAATACGGAATTTTGTAGAGGATGTCGGGAATCTCTTCTGTCCAAGTTCTTTCTATTGTTCACACACAAGATCATCGAAATGCTATAAACTCGGAAGAATCTGATTCATGACATGCTTTACAACAATCCACATTTCTCTGTGACCGCTCAACCAAATCGAATGGGGATTTCTGCAAAATAGAGCTAGAATGTTATATTTCAAGACCCTGAAGTAGCTTTTGAAAAATGTCATGATATTGGGCATTATCAATGCGAAAATCTTATTGTAATTTTTTTGGGGACATACTGCAGTAAGTCGCCCCAAAAATCACAATCAGATTTTCGAATTGATAACCCCTATATGATAAACCTGTGTACGTGCTGCTTTAGAGTCTTAAGGTATAACATCTTAGCTCTATTTTGCAGAAAACCCCATTCAATTTGGTTAAGCGGTCACAGAGAAATGTGGATTGTTGTAAAGCATGTCTTGAATCGGATTCTTCCGAGTTTAGCATTTCGATGATCTTGTGTGTGAACAATAGACAGAACTTGGACAGAAGAGATTCCCGATATCCTCTACAAAATTCCGTATTTCTCTTTGACCACTGAAGCAAATCGAATGGGGTTTTCTGTAAGATGTGGGCAATGAGTTATAGTCTCATACTCTGAATTTTTATTAAGATTCATTCACTATTTTTAAAGATATCATTGCGGAAGGCCGCGTTGTATTTTTTTTTGGGACATACTGTAATGTAGAGAGTGTAAACAATGAAAGGCATATGGAAGCATTTGACGCTGTTGATCAGAAATATCAACAATATAATTATACATCATCATCCCTAATAGGTTGTAGATCAATGCGGTAATTTATCGAAAATTACTTACCTGTCGTTGTGTCGGGGATCGTTGTAGCTACTGTTGTAGGAGGAGCACTTGTTGACTCTGTAGTAGCTGATGTTGTGTGGAGAGTTGTTTCTGTAGTTGTAACAGGAGCAGTAGTGGACTCAGTAGTAGCTTCCGTAGTTTGAACAGTTGTTTCAATACTTGTTGAAGGACCAGTTGTGAAAGCAGTGGTAGCTTTGGTTGTTTGTAGTGTAGTTTCAACTGGACTCGTTTGGTCTGTGGAACTGGCCTCTGCTGTAAGTAAAAATCAATTTTGCATTTCCAATACATATCTCTCTACTTCTTAGAAATTAAATGTGATTAATCACAATAATAGAGCACGAACCATGTATTACAATGTTCGGTCTTCCTGGAAACTTAACATATACCATTCTGTAAATAGAGAAATATTGACATATTTCCCAGTGTAGAAGTAACTTTAAAAAACAAAAAAGCAAGGCAATGAATCAAAATACTGTTACGCGATCAAAATTTGTTTTATGTAATATATTGGACTTTTAATAGCAACATTCGTCCATTTAAAAAAGAATAAAATTAATAACTTTTGAAATATGGAAGCATTTGACGCTGTTGATCAGAAAAATCAAGATTAACATCATCATCCTTCGAAGGCTGTAGATCAGTGTGTGCGTGGTTGTTTTTTTTTTTTCTCGAAGATTACTTACCAGTTGTTGTGTCGGCGACCGTTGTAGCTACTGTTGAAGGATGCGTACTTGTTGACTGTGTAGTACCTGATGTTGTGTGGAGAGTTGTTTCTGTAGTTGTTTCAGGAGCAGTAGTGGACTCGGTAGTTGCTTCAGTAGTTGGAATTGTCGTTTTAATTGTTGTGTCCAGAGCAGTTGTGAAAGCAGTAGTAGCTTCCGTAGTTTGAACAGATGTTTCAATAGTTGTTGGAAGAGCAGTTGTGACCTCAGGAGTAGCCTCCGTAGTTTGAACAGTTGTTTCAATAGTTGTTGGAGGAGCAGTTGTGACCTCAGTAGTAGCTTCCGTAGTTTGAACAGTTGTTTCAATACTTGTTGAAGTAGCAGTTGTGACCTCAGTAGTAGCCTCCGTAGTTTGAACAGTTGTTTCAATAGTTGTTGGAGGAGCAGTTGTGACCTCAGTAGTAGCTTCCGTAGTTTGAACAGTTGTTTCAATACTTGTTGAAGGACCAGTTGTGAAAGCAGTGGTAGCTTTGGTTGTTTGTAGTGTAGTTTCAACTGGGGTTGTTACTGATGTTGTTGTTGCCAATGTACTTTCATAACTCGTTTGGTCTGTGGAACTGGCCTCTGTTGTAAGTAAAAATCAATTTTGGATTTCCAATACATATCTCTCTACTTCTTAGAAATAAAATGTGATTAATCACAATAATAGAGCACGAACCATGTATTACAATGTTCGGTCTTCCTGGAAACTTAACATATACCATTCTGTAAATAGAGAAATATTGACATATTTCCCAGTGTAGAAGTAACTTTAAAAAACAAAAAAGCAAGGCAATGAATCAAAATACTGTTACGCGATCAAAATTTGTTTTATGTAATATATTGGACTTTTAATAGCAACATTCGTCCATTTAAAAAAGAATAAAATTAATAACTTTTGAAATATGGAAGCATTTGACGCTGTTGATCAGAAAAATCAAGATTAACATCATCATCCTTCGAAGGCTGTAGATCAGTGTGTGCGTGGTTGTTTTTTTTTTTCTCGAAGATTACTTACCAGTTGTGTCGGCGACCGTTGTAGCTACTGTTGAAGGATGAGTACTTGTTGACTGTGTAGTACCTGATGTTGTGTGGAGAGTTGTTTCTGTAGTTGTTTCAGGAGCAGTAGTGGACTCGGTAGTTGCTTCAGTAGTTGGAATTGTCGTTTTAATTGTTGTGTCCAGAGCAGTTGTGAAAGCAGTAGTAGCTTCCGTAGTTTGAACAGATGTTTCAATAGTTGTTGGAAGAGCAGTTGTGACCTCAGGAGTAGCCTCCGTAGTTTGAACAGTTGTTTCAATAGTTGTTGGAGGAGCAGTTGTGACCTCAGTAGTAGCTTCCGTAGTTTGAACAGTTGTTTCAATACTTGTTGAAGTAGCAGTTGTGACCTCAGTAGTAGCCTCCGTAGTTTGAACAGTTGTTTCAATGGTTGTTGGAGGAGCAGTTGTGACCTCAGTAGTAGCTTCCGTAGTTTGAACAGTTGTTTCAATACTTGTTGAAGGACCAGTTGTGAAAGCAGTGGTAGCTTTGGTTGTTTGTAGTGTAGTTTCAACTGGGGTTGTTACTGATGTTGTTGTTGCCAATGTACTTTCATAACTCGTTTGGTCTGTGGAACTGGCCTCTGTTGTAAGTAAAAATCAATTTTGGATTTCCAATACATATCTCTCTACTTCTTAGAAATAAAATGTGATTAATCACAATAATAGAGCACGAACCATGTATTACAATGTTCGGTCTTCCTGGAAACTTAACATATACCATTCTGTAAATAGAGAAATATTGACATATTTCCCAGTGTAGAAGTAACTTTAAAAAACAAAAAAGCAAGGCAATGAATCAAAATACTGTTACGCGATCAAAATTTGTTTTATGTAATATATTGGACTTTTAATAGCAACATTCGTCCATTTAAAAAAGAATAAAATTAATAACTTTTGAAATATGGAAGCATTTGACGCTGTTGATCAGAAAAATCAAGATTAACATCATCATCCTTCGAAGGCTGTAGATCAGTGTGTGCGTGGTTGTTTTTTTTTTTTCTCGAAGATTACTTACCAGTTGTTGTGTCGGCGACCGTTGTAGCTACTGTTGAAGGATGCGTACTTGTTGACTGTGTAGTACCTGATGTTGTGTGGAGAGTTGTTTCTGTAGTTGTTTCAGGAGCAGTAGTGGACTCGGTAGTTGCTTCAGTAGTTGGAATTGTCGTTTTAATTGTTGTGTCCAGAGCAGTTGTGAAAGCAGTAGTAGCTTCCGTAGTTTGAACAGATGTTTCAATAGTTGTTGGAA